>NC_090445.1:477375812-477706812 GCF_031143425.1 Pleurodeles waltl
GTCTTTGAAACATGTCGTCCTGTGCAATCCATTCATTCAACCTTCTCGTAGTTTTAGTAATTATACTATTTGTTTTCTGTGTAGCTGTCAGTGTGTTCCCTCATTGCAGGCCACTGTGCATGTGCATCAAGACTACCATGGGTGAGTAGCATGACTACAAATACCTGACCATGCTATGTGGATGGTTCCTTGATTAGGGACGGTTGTACTGACCTCTGTTTGTATTATGACGTATGTTCACTTGCTAAGCTTGGTATAGGTATTTGAGAAGGGTTTAGCTGATGACAATTTCTACCAATCTATTTGCCTATTTGGCTGGACCACGTCCGACATGTACCTTACCTCAGTGGTCAATGGGATATTAGTTACTGACACCTATGTAGATGCAGAAAGGTGTAAAAACTCTCTCTACCATGAGATCCCTGATATTTGGTCAGCATATGTGCAGCACGGTGCAATAAATATGGATTGATGATTCTCCACTTGTGTCATTGTGTTTGTATTGAACCTAGGTATGAGAGTACCTGTAACATGTCCCTTCTCACATTTCCTTCATTCAAGTCATCCATTTGCATGCTACATATTTAAGAGTTGGCTGTTCCATATAGATGAGAAATGAATCTCAAACATAATTTGTGTTTTAGTTATGTTTTGTTACTTGTGCACAGGCCATTAGGATGAATGTGAGCAAAGAAAAAAGGATAAAACAGTCAAGGTTTAAGTCATGGTGGATTTATGGTATCTGGCACAACATTTGAAGTCCCCAGTCCAGTGTCCTAATATCCCTGTAAATTGGGCAATGTTTGTAAAAGAGTCAACAGGGTGCATATGTGGCACACAAAGGGAACCAGTCATTAGAGGATCACTTCCTGGCAGTGGTTGTTGTCTTGGCATCTGCACCTCCTGGTTGTTTGGGTGAACATCCACAATTGTAGGGGGGGGGTTCCTCAGCTTCAGAGGCAGGGGTGTCCGAGGCAAGTCCTTGCCCTGGCAGAGCCTCGATTCCACTGGCTGCCACAGATGTTGATGGGGCAGGTGTTACTTGGCCAATCGAAAGGGTCTGGTGTTGTGGACAAACCCTGCTGAGGGTGGTCTTGATATCTCTCAGCACCCCTTTTAGGGAGACCATATTGGCATTGAGGGCTTCCCACTGTTGCATGACTTCCAGGTGGATGTCCCTCTGCAGCTGCTTGATTCTCCCAGTCATGCCAAGTACTAGGCCCATGAAACCTTAAGATTGTTGGTAGGCTGCAAGACTTGTGGGATGTTGTCTTGGCCAGAACTATCCCTAGCCTCCTCATGTCGCTGGCCCACACCATCCCTCCCACGCACCCTATCCCCAAGTGCCTCTGGTGCCAGGTCCTTTATTTTCAGGGTTTTCTAGTTGAGACTCCGGTACCTGTACTGTGGGGCAAATGATGATTGTAACTGTCATTGGGACACAGGATTGGGAGTGACATGTTGTCTGGGATATAGATGCACCAGGTTTGTGAGGAGTCGATGTGGCAGGGTGTGGTTGACAGTTGTGGTCTGACCAGGTAGCCCAGGTGGGCCAGGGGCATCCTCATTGTCCACACATCCAGAAGTGCTCTTCCCACTGAGGGCTTCATCCATAAGGGAAGTGGCTGTCTCAGGTGTGTTCTCCATTGTCCCAGTGGCAAGTAGATCTGTTGAAGATGTGGAACAGACAGACACTGATTGTCATGTAACAAGTGGTACCACATTTGACAGGTAGATTTGTTATGGGCCATGCACAGATTGGCTTTGCTTGATCCCCTCATGTGACAGTAACACCTGCTTTCAATAACTGAGACCTGATATTTGGGGTACAGACCATTTCTATTTCAGTAACCTTGCCACTGAATATCAAAACATTTTTCCAGTTGGATGTCTGTTTATTAGGTCATAACTTGTCAGCTGTGTAGCTTTATATGTTTAATGGTACTTCACAGTTATCAGTACTTCATAACTGAGTTGACAGACAGCTTTAAAATGTCATGAGGACACTGACCTGGCCACCAGTGTGGCTTTACTCTGATATTTTCATCCACCGTGACCCTTAACTCGCCGTCAGTGGAATTGGGATGTCCGCAACATTTTGCCCCGGTTACAGTCAACCAATGAGATGGCCTAGTTACTGTGGATTCTACACAGGTAGTATAGGCACTGAGTTGACTGATAGGAGAAAAAGCTCCCTCAGCCAATCAGGTATTAGTATTTTTTTTAATGTTGTACCATAGGAGCACTGCAGTACAGATACAGTATAGGTATTAATGCTCCAGACATCTCAAATTTTTCTGAGAACTAAACACATCATGACCAATCCAAGCACCACTTTAAACATAGATTTGTTTTAAATGGATTTATATCAAATCACAAAAAGCAGGCTTTCTGAGTAAAGTTGCAACTTTCCTTCAAATTTGGTGTAATTCAAGCTGTTTTTTTCTCTTCATCCCTACAGGAATTAAAAAGGTAAATAGCTCCTGTGAGACCCTTCTTTTTCTTGGACCCCCCTGGACAGATCAGCAAAAAGCTTTCCATGAAAGAGATAAAGTGAATGTATTTTTTTTTTTTTCTGGAACGTTTCATGAATATTTATCAAATGGATGAAGAAGAAAACATTACTGTCTTTCCTATGGAAAGTCAAATCCATCTATAGCCACACTGGCAGCAATATCTATAATATTCGTATATATTACACTAGCAGTAACAACACAATTTACTCTTGTGTCCCCCTCTGGAACTTTGCCCCTTGTTGATGGATTTGCTTGAAACTCCTTATAGTAAGTGTAAGGTTAACTTCACAAGGTTCCCACAAAGTTCATATTGATCTATTATATGGTGCTGAAGATGTTAGCAAATAATATAATATTTGGCCTTCATTTAATCTTGCCCTGACATCAGATCTGCCTGAAAATTGCAATATCTGCACTGACTCAACTTGTTCACAGACTATCAACTACCATATCCATTCATTAGCTTTTTTCAGAAACCCTATTCTTTTCATTTGTGATGGATTTGCATGAAATTCAATATATCAATATGTATTCAAATGAACATATGGGCCTTATAAATTTCATGCAGATCTAGGATAAAGCACCATAGTTATTACCATATAAAAGATTATCTTACTTCCCCACCTCCCCCATCCATTAAATGTTCTACCTTTGGTTAATTTGCATAAAACTTGAACTTGACATAGAAAGAGAAAAACAAAAATAATGTAGGTTTGCCTAGTTTCATGTTCTTTCATGAAACAATATCACAGTTATTAGTAAATTAAAAATGTTGGTTTTACCCCCTAAATAAATCAGCACAAATTTGGATACACTAATAGTGAGCTGAACATTTTTTATCCAGATTTAGACTAAAGTTCTAAGCAAAGTGACGATCGCAGTGCTATAGTTAAAGTTAGAATTTCTATAGGATAAGCATTTATTATTTTTCCAAAAGTGTGATTTCCCATTTTATTTGCAACAAGAATGACTGAACTGAATTACACTGAATATGGCAAAAAGTTATTTCAAGCACGCCTGAGTAGTCAGAGTAAGTTTGGTAATTTCATAATACAATTTAATGTGTAATCTAGCCCACATACAACCTAGGTCTCCATCAGCTTTTCATGGTGGTTCAACCGCCATAATAAGGCTGGAGGAGAACAAGTGCAGGGGTGACAGGAGGTGGCCTGCACTTCCCATGTGCATGGCCTGGGCTGTGCAGGGGCCCTCTTGCACAGCAGATAGTGCTCATTTTGAGGGTGCTGGTGCCCCCTGCATGCAGCAGCATTGCCACCGGCTTTATTTCACAAGGATCCCACCCATCATCCCAGTGGGAAAGTTGTAATAGGGCCAGTGGGGAGACCACCACCTCGGCTGTGGTCTCCTCACCACGAGTCTGCCGACTGCCAAACACACAATCAGGCCCTCAGTCTGTATGTGCTGAAACAAAATTTGAAAAGGCACATAAGAGGACAGGGAGAGCACACCCTAACCCCCATGTCTAAGTGGGGAGAGGGAGTGCCAATAACCATATGTTTCAATTTTTTTAAAAGTTACATCTTTTTTGTGGGATCCTTGGTACCTGGAACTGGTATAGCAGATCCCAGTGATGCCCCCATTTGTTTATCTCCCTTATTGCTACAGGCCCTTGGGAGCAAGTGCCTCAATTGCGGTACAGTAATTATGTGCAAGCAAGCTTCCAACTTACAACAGTGTCATGCTAGCAATGCTTGCTCCAGGAGGACCAAGGATCTAAATAGGGCCCAAGGTTGCTAAAAAAGTCTAGTCCAGTTTCTGTGTGTAGCCCTGCTCAGCACAAATTGAGCGCGGAGTGCACAGCCAGTACCTTTTGTGTAAGATCCTTGTGTTTGGGAAACTGAGAGTGGGCTGCAGGGTTTGGCCACAGGTGTAGGGACAAGATGCAGACCACGCTCTGCACCCCCCCCTCGCTGCACATGGCTTAAAGCTGTCCACATTTGAGTTGTTACACCACTGATGGTACAGTGCATGGCCAGCCAGACCCAACACCTGACTGCACATGTCAGAAGTCATTGTACAGTGAAGTTGGGTGTGTGCAGAGGGCAGGGAGTTGTTTGGACAATATATCCCAAAAAAAAATTGTGATATAAGAATATCATGTCCCAAATGTTGGAATATCCAAAATATGGTTGACAGGAATATCGAAGGCAAAAATAACTTTTCTAGTGCTGCTTTAAATATTGTTGTAAAATATCGGTATAGAAAATATTGGTGTACGGAATATTGTTTTAAGTGTTAATTAGTATATAATTGATTGTAGTATGTTTCATTGTATATGTTTATTATTTTTTTATTTGTGTTTTTGGTGAGATAAGTGTTTAGTTATGAAGTTGTTGAAATTTGTATTTTTACCCGTATTAATGAATATAAATAATTGTTTTATGCTTTTTAAGTAGCAGACTTTTGGGTTTTGAGGGGATAAAGGTAGGGAAACTTTAAAATAATATATATTTTAAATTAGATTTTAAGAAAATAATTTTGAAGATATGGGAAATAATAATTTAGAATGGTTACATTTAGTTTGTTATATTAATTTCTTTAATGCATTTTAATTTCATATTAATTAAGATATATTAGTGGTATTAAATCATTTTTTATTTAAAACAAATTAAATAATGTAACATTAATAATACATAATAAAATGTTTTGTAAAGTAAAATAGTTAGAAATATTTTATGTAAAATGTTATAATTTTTGTAAAAATGTATTTTTTGTGGAAATATTTGGTTTATGTGGTGTAATTATTTTATGTGATGAACTGAGTTTGTTTTCAACTTTCTTGGTATTGATGGTTATATGCTTTAAATATATATATTTATATATATATTTTCATATAGACATAGATATAGATATATATTAAAGAATACAGATGCCGGTAAGCCGAGGCTCCAAGCTCTGGCAGCCAATATATTATAACCACAAGTTCCCCAATCAGAGTAACTGCTCAGACACTCCTGAAGTTCACAACACATTTATTTAAATGGCTTCTCCTGATGTGTCTCAGCCAAACGGCCTTTCTCATGGCTTACAGGAGTCCAGTGTTAACCCATCAAACTTTAGTGCAGTGAACATTGTGGAAAGACCGGACAAACATGGTTATGAATAGCGCGCAGTTGCAGGTGCCATTTGGATTTGTCAAATACACATAATTTGAACCACAGATAGCAACACTGAGGCCTAAAGTCACAATGTAAAAACCATTCAATTTGTATATATTTATAAAATTGTACATCACAAATCCATAGTATGTCCCCTCACTAATGTAGTGACCTACAAGGATATAAAAAAATATCCCCAGACAGCCGCATTATGATGTATACAAGTAGAATCCCTGCCCGTCAAGCCAAAGTGCTGACCGGCAGTGCGGCGGTCTGTTATATTGGCGGTCTGTACTCCGGTGCTGTCAACGCCACAGCCAACCAGTGTGCCTTGAGGCGGACAACCAACGGCGGTCAACCACCACAGAACAGGTTCAGCAAAGCAATAGACAAGGGCCCATTTGATGAATTCAAAAACAACACAGCTGACAATCATAAGCCCAGTGGACACACCTGCAAATCACACTATAAAACAAACCCCATCACAGATGCACTAAATGCAGTCTGGCAGCAGATATATAATACCCAACATTTGTCTAGTATGTCAAGTAAAGGGAGTGACCTGACTTCAACTCCCGGGAGGCCCTGTTTCTGAAACTCCAAACACCGACTAAGGGGCTGATTACAAGTTTGGCAGTCTGACTGCAAGACCACTACAGTGGCGGCCGTCATACAGACCATCGTATTGCGAGTTACCCAGCCAAGCCTGCCAAAAAACAGCCACAATCCCAACCCCTCCAGTACCCTGGAAGGTGGGAAAGCGGCCGTCCGATCACCGGGACCATCAGCCAACCAAACAACCATGGAACCTACTACAACTCAACAATCGCCGTGGTGGTCTTGCCATGGCGGTCTTACAGTGGGGGTGAGAACCACGGCGATAAGCAGTCACCACAGTAATACAATACACCACATTGGATAGACTTGAAAACAATACAACTGACACACGTACACATACTCGACATACCCACGAACCACACTATAAGACACATTCCTAACACCCTTCAATCCTTTGCTTCCACAACACAGAACACAACAACAGTGATGCAAACAATAGGATAGGCACCACTCCACTTCACAAAAGGCACACATCCCATATTCTCATCTGCACACCCAAACACATATTTGCACTCTATCACACACTTAACTGCATGCCATCCACTCATCATACAGCACCTACACATTTATTTTTTTCCCATTCCCTCACTTTTTTTACACCACCAGGTCACTACAAAAACACAACTGTATACTCACCTATGAGGACCCTTCTCCCTCTACTCAGCTACTGATTTGTAATCACCTGAGGGGAGCCTATCTGTATCCTGTGTGGGGGGGCCAGGCCATGACAGCAATGCTAAGGACAGAAGGCACTGGGAATGTCACTCCACTCAACCACAACTGTGTACTCACCTACTATGTCCCTTTTCTCTCTACTCAGCTACTGAACTTTACTCACCTAAGGGGATCCCATATGTATATTGTGTGGGGAGGAGAGGCAAAGACAGCAATGATAAGGCCAGTAGGCACTGGGAATGTCCCTCCACTCAGCAACAAATGTATACTCACCTACTATGAACCTTCTCCACCTACTAAGTTATTGAACTGTATTCACCTGAGGGGATCCCATCTATATACTGTGTGGGAAGGACAGGCAAAGACAGCATTGATAAGGCCAGCAGGCACTGTCTACCCAAAGCAAAATACCTGCTAATGTGCATCTGTAACATCCTCCCACATCCACTCACAATAAAAATGTATCCACCTGAGAGGATGACCTATGTATGCTGTGTGTATTAGTTGGTGTAACATTACATGAAAGCCCAGGAGGGACAGTTGCTGAAATTCAAGGCCAGTGCCCTCAATAAAATTGTGTTGCTGTCTGTCAATTCACTAAGGTAGTTTACCTACCTGGGAGGGACCAACTTACGGATTGTGGTACACTCTGTGATGTGCCTAATCCACTACATCCACCATGAATGGATAAGCCAAGATGAAAGTATTAGGAACAATAAGGACAGACAAACCTGCATGCAAAATCAATGGAAGACAAACAAAGATACCAAGATGTATCATCTAAATACATGTGGCAGTATCCAAATACACAATGCACTGACTGCTTGTTGACAAGTAACATGGTCCTGGGTCTGCAAGCATGAGAAGTCTACTAGGTCCCAAGATGCCCTAAGCCACATCATACCCAGCCACTGATTTCACTACACTGCTAGAATGATAGGAGTCCATGAAAAGTCACCCAAGTACAAGATACTCACACAACCTGTAGCAAGCTGTCTTGAAATAGAATTTATTATCATCTCAAATCTATACAGTTGAGAGCAGGTATGCCTCTCACATAAAGGAAGAAATGCAAGGCCAATGTGGATTTGCCATGAAACAAATGTCTCCGTAAACTCTGGGAGGTAAATGCCACAATACAACCTGTAACATACTGTCCATCTCTTCAATGGGTCGATCTGCAATTAGGAACATGGAGATCCATCCAGAGACTGCCACTCCCTTCCCTCCTCCAAATGAAGCCCTCAGTGAGGATACAAGTCCTGGATGTGGGGATGTTGAGGACGGCGCTGGCCAATCTGGGGAACCTGGTCAGATGACACTGGTCAGCCTCACCTTGACCACATCGACTCCTCCCAGACCTGTGATATCAACATCTCAGGCAACCATTCATCCCCAAGCCTGTGTCCCGAGGACAGATTCTAGCATTGTGTGCCCTCCAGTCCATGTACCTGAGTCTCATCTAGGCACCTCGGACAATGATGGGCCTGGACCTGGTAGGGGACAAACTGTGACAGGGGTGCAGGCACGTGGTGGTAGGGTGTGTGGGAGGGATGGTGTGGGCCAGCAGCATGAGGCTGCTTGAGATGGGTCTGGCCAGGACACCATCACCCAAGTCTTCAGAGCATACCAACAGCCCCAAGGTGTGATCGGCCAGGTACTTGTCAAACTCAGGGAGATCAAACAGTTGCAGAGAGATCACCACCAACCGAAGAGGGATTCTTACAACAGTGGGAGGCCCACAATGCCACCTTGGCCTCCTTAACAGGGGTGCTGAGGAACATCAACACCAACCTGAGCAGGGATAGGGGACAAGAAAACAGCCCTTTCACTGACCCCCTAACATCAGACCCTTCAACATCAGGGGCAACTAGTCGAAGGGAGGCCCTGCCAGGGGAAAAACCTACCTCAGACACCCCTGCCTCTGTAGCTGAAGAGGCCCCCCTCCTCCTGGCAAGCAGGGACATCCACCCAAGCATCCAGGAGATGCAGATGTCAAAACTTCAACCACTACCAGGAAGTCACCTCTTTTTGATGGAATTCCTTTGTGTGCCACAGATTCACTCTGTTGACTGTTCTACAAACACTTTCCTTTTTCCGGGATAGTAGGTCACTGGACTTGGGACTTTAAAGGTTGTAGCAGCTAAGCTAATGATTACATCCACCATGACTTATCCCTTCACTGTTTGTGTCAGTTTCTTCTCATTACTTTGCACCTTTAACTCAAGAACACCTGTAAATAAACACAATTAGCACTCAAACTATATTCAATAGTGAAAAGCATGTGATGTTAATGACATAATGTCGATGTAAGGAGGGGCAAATCACAGGCTGGGTCAGGCTTTGTATTACTACCAACACAAAACCTCAAAACCTCAAGTGGTCTGTCATCCAAAAATTATTTATTTGCACCGTACAGCCTACAGGCTACACATATGTCTGGGCTGTAATAGCCAAGAATGACTAAACATTGATTTACTTGTATAGATATCCTAAAGTACAGTCCAAATAACCATAGAAAAAAAGGCTATGTCAGACTCTGTACCATAGGATAGGCAAACTGATAAGTAGATATTATCCCCAGCTTGAGCCTTACCCATACAAAACCATGTCTATTCAACTTGACATACCCCATGATGCACAGAGAGGACAGTACAATGGTTCCTAGCCCGAGGCCCGTCCTATTACAATGGTTAGACATCAACTGCCATGTCACCTACCTATGTAAGTGTAATGGCAGAGCCACTGTGGCCTGCAATGAGGAAACACATTAACAGTTACATACAGGCATATAGTAACATTGTCAAAACAATGTGAAGGGAGAATGCAAGGGCTGGCCACAATGACGTGTCTCAAGGGCACGTGACTACACACATTAGACCATTAGATAAACATACCAGAGCAAACAGGTCCATTCTCAAGCTCAAGTAACTCCCCTCCCACTGTCCAGGCAGCCTGGGCATGGTACCTACACAAACAAAATGTGTAATAAACAGTACATGGATCAATTTAATTGCTCATTCACATGTCAGACTAGCCACTTCCACCTGCCAATGACACAACTCTGAAACTACCACTTGAGGATGGCATGGGGATGAGACATGGAAGGGAAAAGTTACAACCAAGGAGTTTAGGCAGGCAAAGGGATTCATGAAACACAAAAGTCAGTTAAAGTTTCTGTAGTTTCACTGACAGTGCAACATGACTGCACAAATCAAAGGAGATGTTCAAGAGAGGGACATCTTCAAGTCTGAATTAGCTAGAAAACCCTGGCTCTATGATGCATTGCATAAAATTTCCTGTCTCATGGTAAGAGACAAACCCGTCACAACATATCAGGACCCATACATTGTTGTGTAGCCATTTTAGTTATAGCTCCATGCACGTTAGTCTAACACACTAGACCGCTATGCACTTTGGCCTAGATATATTTTATTGTTATTTTTACAATACCCAGTTTTACAGTCTTGTTTTATTTTTATCTATCTAACTGTTTTTGCTTAGCCCAGCACTGTGTTCTCAAACAAGACATTCTTGATCACTTTGTGCTTCAGTCAAGGCTACAGTTTGCTACATTGCCGGTGAACGTGGTAGAAGTTTAGTCTCCAACATTTGTAGAAAATACACATCCTTACGTAGGGACATTTTCTTAGAACATCAGCTGTGTTATTATACAAACACTTCCTAGTCCCATTACACATTAAGAGGGAGATTCCAGCCAGGGAACCACGACTGTATGCTGATTGCTGATTGCTGAATGCTTCGCTGCAGATGCTAACGCAGACTACAGGCCTTTGCTCAGGTATGAGGGTTGATGTCCTCCTGGGGGAACCTGAAAGGCAGAATTAGAGCTTAACACCCTGTGCTCAGATTATGATTTAGATAGGAAATAGTCCATGAACTTTAGTGACAATATGATAGCATTATTCTTATGCTTCACTCTCCTCGTCACCATTTTAATATTGTCATGTTGTGTCGTCCTGGTTATTGCAGCTCATGCTTTGCTATCTAAAATGCAGTTGTTTTATTAAACCAGTCTTTAAAGCTCATACTGCTTCTTATTGTAATTTATATATGAGATCTAATTGTGAATGAGAGAACCGGATGCAACCTGAGTGACCACGACTTCCCTGGGAAGTATGATATGTCAAGCGCTTGGCTGCCCAATCATCTCTATCTCTTGGTAGAGATGAGGCACTGCTAGTTAGCCAGAGCAAAACCCGAATTTAGAGCAACAGGTGTCACCCACAGAGGGTCAGACTCAGTCTCCCACACCGTGGACGATCTTGCTGCTCAAAATCCAGTAGTCTCATTAGAATAATGAGAGCCTACGCGACAACAGCACCCTATGAAGTCTGAGTAATCATAGAACATCAGGTACTTACACTCAGGTGAAGTACTGATTGATGAGATCGGCCTGCATGCTTCCACCTTCATCCTAATCACGGTCATCCTCACTTGGCATTTCCGCATTCTCACCCAGTGAACTGTCAGCTCTGCCTCATCAGGAATGAATGGGATGGTCCTCTTCAAGGCAAGGTTGTGGAGCATGCAGCAGGCCACAATGATCTTACAAACTTTGGTGGGTGAGTGGAGGAGGGCTCCATCTGTTTTGTCAATGCTACGGAATCTTGCCTTTAGGAGCCCAAAAGCCGGCTCCACAACACAGTGTGTTCTCCTATGTGCCTCATTGAAGTGAACTTCCTCTGGCGTAGTTAGGTTCCTCACTGTTGTCAACAACCAGGGAAAATTTGGGTACGCAGAATCCCCTGTAAGGCAAGGCGACATGTGTGCAACCATGAGTACAGTGCAAAGTGTCACTATCAGTACATCAGGTACTTACACTCAGGTGATGTACTGATTGATGAGATCGGCCTGCATGCTTCTACCTTCATCCTAATCACGGTCATCCTCACTTGGCATTTCCGGATTCCCACCCAGTGAACTGTCAGCTCTGCCTCATCAGGAATGTATGGGATGGTCCTCCTCAACGCAAGGTTGTGGAGCATACAGCAGGCCACAATGATCTTACAAACGTTGGGGGGTGAGTGGAGGAGGGCTCCATCTCTTTTGTCAATGCTACGGAATCTTGCCTTCAGGAGCCCAAAAGCCGGCTCCACAACACAGTGTGTTCTCCTATGTGCCTCATTGAAGCGAACTTCCTCTGGCGTAGTTGGGTTCCTCACTGTTGTCAACAACCAGGGACAATTTGGGTACGCAGAATCCCCTGTAAGGCAAGGCGACGTGTGCAACCATGAGTACAGTGCAAAGTGTCCCTATCAGCACACATGATACATACATACACAAATTACATATGTGACGTATAACCAGCCAGGCCCTCTCTGCGTACAGTTGTGTCATCAGCTGTGGAAAAGCGGGGTACCAAGCACAGACTTGGGAAATGTAGAGGTCCCCCAAACACACTACTTGGACATTGATAGAATGAAAGCTCTTCCTGTTCGGATAGACCTGTTCAGTGCCAAGCAGTAGAACCAAAGATTCATGGGTACCATTAATGGCTGCAACAACATGTGGGATGTGTGCTTAACCATAGAATTCTGCTTTCACATGTGCGAAATCCTCACGTTCAGGAAACCAGATGTAGCTGTCCAGGTGTTTCAACAGTGCTGAGAGGACTTTCTTCAATACCAAACTAAACATAAGCTGGGACATCACAGCAGATAAAGCTGCTGTATTTTGGAAGGATCCCTGTGGCCAGGAAGTGCAACACTGATATGTCTGGTACAATGAGTGATATGCTATTTGGATGATGGATGGCTGGCATCATATCTGGCTCCAAATGATGACATAGATCCATGAATGTCTGCCTATCCAGGAGGTAGATCTGAATCACTAATCTGTCCTCCATCAAATCCAAGTCAGCAAGTGGACAGTACACAGGAGTGTGTCTGATCCGTCTCCTCCCAGGGTAACTATCTGGGTCAAAAAACAAACAAGGCAGTCACTCAATGAGTCCCTTACATTTGACATGTAACATGTTTGACACGTGATATAACATGTTATGTGTATCACTGTAATTATGATGTGCAAACACACCATGGCTAAGCCTTGCACTTCCTGGGATGTTAATGCACTCATTATTGACATATGTGTAGCAGTCATCTTTATGGACAGGAAGCTTATGATCAGATAACTACCTGAACTGCCTATGATTAAATGTACAACCTCCTACGTCACACAGATGGGAGATAGTGGTGGCTGTAACTCCAAGCATGTTGTCACATCTGCATAACTACATATCAGTATGTTTGGCAAAAGGACTGACTTACATGACCCGACTAGGGCAGTACTGAATATCCAGCAGAATTTGTTTTATTTGATTAGTGACGCATCAAATTATTTTGTGCAATTGCTTTATATGGCTCAAAAGTGGCAGATGCCTGACCTACTTAACTGGACAATAGGAACTGCCCATGACTAGCAGTGGAAGTCACTATGGCAGTAGGCAGATACTACCGCGGCAAACACTGCATGAGCCAATGGAAGTGTCTGCCAGTGGTGACGGTTATCTACATGGAGGGCGTCACTGTCATTTTCTGTCCTGTTGTAGTCATGATACATCTTCAATGATTTCTATTTACTATGAGGTTCCAGCCAGGACTGTGTCACCATCCTATGTAGTCAGACAGATATATTCATGCCTCCTAGTATGTTGTTAGTCATGTGTAACAGCAGTAGGCATGATGGGCATGACAGGTAGGGTGTTGCTACACTTGATGATGATTTGTAGCCTTGATGTGGTATGTTGTTTGAGGGTCGTTAGAACTTGTGTGTTTGGGAATTATGCACTGACTGTATGGATGTGTCATGGATTGATTTGTAGTGATGTCAACATGACATGTGTTTTTGGTCAGGGATTCCCTACAGTCAGATGCCATGCTTATCATGTCTGTGAGGGTGGTAGTGATATTGTTTATCATTTCAAAACAATACAGTGTCCTCCTGATAGTGACTGCAAGGTCTATGTCTCTCCTTCCTGCATGGTACAGTTATCTACTATAGACACACTCAGAAGTACAGCTGGAAATGGGTGGGAGCAATTTGTGGGGCCTATCCTGGGCTTTACTAGACCATGCATGTGTGTAATTAGGAGACATCTCTCCATGAGCTATGGGACATGACTTCCATGCAGATTGTCTGAGTGGGCCTTGCATATACCAGCGTTGACTCATTTTGGTAAGTTATGTTGTGTACTTGTGGAGCTGTACGTTGTTGTGTTGTGTTGGATGTTTCCATGTCACTTACTCCAGGCATGGCATGATTTAAGCATTGTTGATTGTCTTTCCATAGCACCGTCAGTTGTCCATGAGACATAATATCAGTGCAATTTAGATGTGTGTATAGGCTTGTGTCAGCGTAATTGTTAGGGTACCTTACAGAGGGATCCATAGTTTGTCTCCCAGTGTGGTATGGTGTGCTGTATTTTGCACAAGTTTTCTGTGGGGTAGTCACCTAGTTGTGGTATGGTTGGTATACTAGCTAGACTTCATCCATGCCACTGTAGTTAAGTGACACCAGAAATTGCTAATGTCTTTTGTTTGGAGATTCCAGATGGTTTGCAAGTTTTTATATTGGCACTTGCTGTCACTTTTTGTGGGGGGGGGTCAGTTGACAGGATGGTATTTTTTGCCTCTCTGATTTGTAATCACACTGTCTTTATGTTGATGTCACAACCTTACTTTTCTATTTTCTGGCAGCATCAGCACCGGCGGGTGAAGGAGACAGGGCCGAGCCAAGTGGGAAAGCATCTGGCCATGGGACCTCAGGTTATTGAACCACTGACCTCAGTGGCCCGGAGGGTAAGGTGGGTGCTGCGGGGGAACTGGATCAACATCCTCATCCATGGACTCTTACTCCTTTAGCAACTCTCTTGTGGTGGTGGACCCATTGAGGACAACCCCTGTACCATCTTTGGCCGTCACCCCCTATTCTATCACCGTCCTTCCTGTTGCTCCCCTAACATTCAATTCCCATGAGAACCTTCTGTTGTGAGCACATATAAACAATGCAAAATGAAAATCACAGTTTAACTCTCTAGGACAGCCATTCATTAATGATTAAGAAATAAAAAATTTGACATGAGGCCTGGCAACTAGGCCAAGACATTCACTTAGTTAAGGCTTACAATTAACCCCCTTTGTGCCTGGGGTGAGCTCGTCTTGTGCCCGGGACGAAACCAGCTCGTCCTTCACCCAGCCCATGGGGGAGCGCTAGCTCTAGCGCTAGCACTCCCCCCGTGGACCTCCCTCCCACACCCCCCCAGTCAGGGATGGAAGGGGAATCGCTTCCCCTTCCACCACTCCTCGGCAATCTGATCACGTCAGCGCGCTCACAGCACACTGATGTCATCAAGTGCTGCCCAGGACACGCTGGAAGCCATTTGCTTCCAGCGTGTCGAGAAGAGATGACATCTCACGGTGAGTCCTTCTCTTTTGTGGGGGGCAGTCAGACACAGGGGGAAAGGAAAGAGTTTTTCCTCTCCCTGTTTTCAATGGATTTCTGCTCCACGATCGCGGGTGAGGCCCGCGATCGTAGAGCAGTGATCCACCACTAGGCGGCAGGGATCTCATGTTCGTTTATTTTCAGGTGCGACCCCTTTGGCAAGGGTTGCTCCCCTGGGAGCAATACAAAATCCGTGTTTCGGCCACCCTTGGGGGCAGATCAGCCGTTTTTTCAGCCTATCTGCCCCAGGGAGGGTGGAAAGCCACTAGGAACCATGGATTATATTTTTTATTACGTTTTCGGGCAATGACCCTGTAGACGAGGGTTGCTGCTCCAGGGGCAATATTTATTTATATGTTTTTTGCCGATCCAGCCCCCGGGGGGGGGTCAAAACCCCTTATCCCCCAGGGATTGCATGTTGTGTGTGTGTGTTTTGTGTTTTGGGGCCACCCCTTGGGCAAGGGTCAAACCCCAAAGGGGGCCCATTACTGATGGCCATTTCTACCCTCTTGGGGGCAGAAGCCACCAAGGCTTCAGGGATTTTCTTTTGTTCCCCTTTATTTGTTTTGTGCTGAGGTGCTCCCTTTTGACCCCTTTGGCCCCCTGTGGCCCCCTTTGGCAAGGGTTGCCCCCAAAGGGAGCATAGAGCCGTTGGCCATTTCTGCCCCCCCTTTGGGGCAGATTGGCCTATTCTTTTAGGCCCATCTACCCCCAAAGGGGGCTGTATTCACTTAGGCACCAGGGGAATTGTGTGTGTGTGTGTGTTTTGTGGGGGGGGGCCTTTGGTAAGGTTCGCCCCCCCAAATGGGGCACATTACTGATGGCTATTTCTGCCCCCCTTGCGAGATCGGTCTATTGTTTAAGGCCCATCTGCCCTTAAGAGGGGCAGAAGCCACTTAGGCACCATGGAAAATATGCAAGTTCTTGGTGGCAGGGTGTTTGTCAACTGGCAAAGTATTTGTATTTGTGATTATAACAGTTTATTTCTTCTTTTTGTTCTAGTTCTAAGCTTTTGCTTCCTTTGCTGTGGTTCCTTGCAGTTTTGGCAGTAGCTGTCCTGTGGTTTGCATAGTTGCATGTTTTAGGTAAGTAAAAGAAATTTACTCCATAGGAGTATTGTTGACATGCATGAATGACATGTTTGTAGGTGGTGTACTAAATGCAGGATTGTATGTGAAATTGTCCTTAGATTTGTGCACAATTATATTTGTGTTGTCATATGTCTAATTTTCTTTTTTCTTTTTTCTTTTAGTGGGTTATCATTGGTGATTGCTGTGTCTGTGCAGAGTAGTTGCTGGTGAGTCTAGCTTTTTCAGGCAAGTGAGTGGTATAGTTTCTTAGTACATAACTCTTTGTGATAAAGCTACACTTTGTTTATTACTTATTTTAGACAGTGCTGGTTGTTGTTGACAACCCATTTGTTGTTAGAAATGATCATGGCTAGCCACAGAGTGACCGCTCAGCAGGTTGTTGGCATGTTTTTTGAGTCGTATTATGACAATGATTATGAGACTGACTCTGCATGTGAGGCAGAGGAGGAAGTGACTGGTTCTGGCAGTGAGTTTTCTGTTGGAGAAGATTCTTCTGATGAGGAAGCCCCTCTCAGTACAGATGAAGGGCTTGTTTTAGAGGAGGACATTGATGGGCCAAGAGTGCAGCAGCCTGGGGCTGAAGGGTTTCCCATTGGAAGACCTGACACCTGGATTTCCACAAACATGGAGCAGCCACAGTTACCTGCATTTACTGGTCTCCCAGGGTGTAGAGTCAATACAGAAAACTTTTTGCCCGGTCAATTTCTTTCACTTGTTTATGGACGATGTATTTTTGGAAGAGATTGTTGAGCAGACTTATTTGTATGCGGAGCAATATTTGAGGGACAACGCTGCCAGACTTAGGCCTCAGTCTAGAGTTACCCTGTGGGTTCCCACAAATCTGGAAGAGATGAAAAAGTTATTAGGTTTTACTTTTTTGATGCGGTTGGAAAGGAAGCCGTCACTGGCTTCTTATTGGTCTAATAGTCCCTTGATGGCACTTTATCGCTATTTGCTTCTTCTTCGGATGCTGCATTTTGTTGCCAATGCTTTAGCCTTGCCACGAGATCACCCACATTGTGACAGTTTTTTTAAGATTAGGCCTGTCATTGATCTTTTTGTAGATCGTTTTTCAGAGGTGTGTGTTCCAGGCAAAGAGATAAGTATGGACGAGTCTATGGTCCTGTTAATGGGGCGATTGGTTTTTAAGCAGTACATTCCTAGCAAGATGGCACAGTATGGAATTAAATTGTATATGCTCTCAGAAAGTAGTACAGGATACGTGTATAATCTCCGGGTTTACACTGGTAGGGATTCCAGTATTGACCCCCCTGGTTAACCACCCACTTTTGGAGTTACCGAGAAAGTTGTGCGGGACCTTGGTAGACGACTGTCTAACAAAGGTCACCATTTGTACATAGATAATTTTGACATTGGAGTGCAGTTGTTCAAGGAGTTTTTTAAAGTGGACAATGTTGTTTGTGGCTGTTAGAAATGGGGTCTTTGGTTGGCAGTCAGGTTACCCCCTGACGAAGCAAGGACCCTCACTCTAGTCAGGGTAAAAGAGAATCACCCTCAGCTTTCCCCTGCGTACCCCCTTCGTAGCTTGGCATGAGCAGTAGCCTTAACTTCAGAGTGCTAGGTGTAAAGTATTTGCACCAACACACACAGTAACTTAATGAAAACACTACAAATGACACAACATAGGTTTAGAAAAATAGGAAATATTTATCTAAACAAAAAAAGACCAAAAGGACAAAAATGCACAATACACAAGTCAAGTTATCAATTAAAAAGCAAAAAGAGTATTCATGTAGTTTTAAACACACACTAACGCTGTTAGCGTGAAAATGTACCTTGGGTGCGTCAAAAATAACCCTGCATCGGTGAGTGTGCATCAAAAAGGGGTTGGGATGCGTCAATTTCACTCACGAGCAAGACCTTGCATCGTTTCTCCTTTTGTCAGGTCCTGGCGCGTCAATTCTTCTCTCCGCAGCAGAGGGATGCATCAATCCGGTCAGCACTCTCTGGTCCGGACAGGCCTTGTGTCATTTTTATACACCCAGCGATGTTTGCGTCAGAAATCCAGCCACACGATGATCCGAAAACCACGCAGCGCGGGTTGCGATCTCACCAGCCTCCGTCAGCGATGCTGTGCGTCGTTTCTCCAGCCCCGGGCGTCGATCTTCAGGTCGCGTTGCAGGCGAGCGTCGATTTTCAGCCACCAAGCCAGCAGCACGTCATTTCTTCAGCCGCAGATCGGAGTTGCATGGATTTTTTTCTCCGCATGCCGTTCTGTGCGTGGATTTATTCCTCTTAGATGGCCAGCTTCTCCTTTCAGGGTCCTATGAACTGGATGGGCCCTACAGGGCAGAGTAGGAGTCTCTCCAGAGACTCCAGATGCTGGCAGAGAGAAGTCTTTGCTGTCCCTGAGACTTCAAACAACAGGAGGCAAGCTCTAAATCAAGCCCTTGGAGATCTTCACAAAATGGAAGGCACACAAAGTCCAATCTTTGCCCTCTTACTCTGGCAGAAGCAGCAACTGCAGGATAGCTCCACAAAGCACAGTCACAGGCAGAGCAGCTCTTCTTCCTCAGCTCTTCAGCTCTTTTCAGGCAGAGGTTCCTCTTGGTTTCCAGAAGTCTTCTAAAGTCTGTGGTTTTGGGTGCCCTTCTTCTACCCAATTTCTCCTTTGAAGTAGGCCTACTTCAAAGCAAAGTCTCTATTGAATGTGAAATCCTGCCTTCCCCAGGCCATGCCCCAGACATTCACCAGGGGGTTGTAGACTGCATTGTGAGAGGACAGGCACAGCCCTTTCAGGTGTAAGTGACCACTCCTCCCCTCCCTCCTAGCACAGATGGCTCATCAGGATATGCAGGCTACACCCCAGCTCCCTTTGTGTCACTGTCTAGTGTGAGGTGCAACCAGCCCAACTGTCAAGCTGACCCAGACAGGGAATCCACAAACAGGCAGAATCACAGACATTGTATAAGCAAGGAAATGCTCACTTTCTAAAAGTGGAATTTTCAAACACACAGTGTTAAAATCAACTTTACTAAATGATGTATTTTTAATTTTTTAGCTCTTAGACACCAAACTCCACATGACTATCCACTCCCAAATGGAATCTACACTTTAAGCGGATCTAAAGGTAGCCCCCATGTTAACCTATGAGAGGGACATGCTTCGCAACAGTGAAACACGAATTTAGCAATATTTCACTGTCAAGACATATAAAACACATCACTATGGCCCTCATTACAACCCTGGCAGTAAATTCCACTTACCGCCATGCTGAAGGCCACCAAGATACCGTGGCCGCGGCGGAAATCCTCTACAGGTATTACGACCCACAGCTCGTAATCTGCCACAATACAGACACCCACACAAGTCTGCCACACCAAAGGTCAGTGATAAACTGGCAATACCAAAACCCACACCATCATGCCAATAGGAATACGCTCACGCTATCATGACCCACAAATCAATGCAGCGGTCATTCTACTGCGGTAAACAATTGGTGGTACACACCGCCGCGCTCACAATATGCACACACTTACAAAACACAACTACATTGGACAATTCTAAATGCACACACCTGATACACATACACACACCACACCCATACACTCACACCACTATAAAACACACACACACACACACATTACCCACAACCCCCTAGAACTACATTTTTTGAAGAAGCACAGAGAGAGAGAATAGCAAACACAACACCAGAATCCACAGATACACAACACCATCACTCATACAACATCCACGCACCTCAAAGAACACACCCCAACACATCACAGCACACATCACAACAAACTTCACCTCACACATTACCCACACCACATCATGGCACCTCAAAGACACCCCAGGTTTTCTGAGGAGGAGCTCAGGGTCATGGTGGAGGAAATCATCCGGGTAGAGCCACAGCTTTTTGGATCACAGGTGCAGCACACCTCCATTGCTAGGAAGATGGAGCTATTGCGGAGAATCGTTGACAGGGTCAACGCAGTAGGAGAGCACCCCAGAAAATGGTAAGACATCAGGAAGAGGTGGAATGACCTACGGGGGAAGGTGCGTTCCGTGGTATCCAGACACCAGATAGCAGTACAGAGGACTGGCGGTGGACCCTCACCTCCTCCCCCACAACTAACAACATGGGAGGAGCAAGTCTTGGGCAATACTGCATCCTGAGGGCCTCGCAGGAGTAGCAGGAGGACTGGACTGTGGTAAGTCATATCTTTACTACTACATCCCCCACCCCACTTGCATGCCATCACCCTCATCCCCATCACTCCAACACCTCACATATGCCCCACCATTACAACCCACCTATCCCAATACCAAGCCCTGCATGCAACACATCTGCATAGACACCCATCACCAAAGCATGTCCAGTACAGATACTCACCCAGTCCCCAAAATCACTAATCACACAAGGGCAAATACAATAATGCAAGCATAGGAGTAGAGGGTGTGAGAAAGTAGCCTCTTTCTAGCCTTGTTACCCCCACTTTAGGCCTGTTTGTGAGTGTATGTCAGGGTGTTTTCACTGTCTCACTGGGATCCTGCCAGCCAGGGCCCAGTGCTCATAGTGAAAACCCTATGTTTTCAGTATGTTTGTTATGTGTCACTGGGACCCTGCTAGTCAGGACCCCAGTGTTCATAAGTTTGTGACCTATAGGTATGTGTTCCCTGTGTGATGCCTAACTGTCTCACTAAGGCTCTGCTAACCAGAACCTCAGTGGTTATGCTCTCTCATTTCTTTCAAATTGTCATTAACAGGCTAGTGACCAATTTTACCAATTTACATTGGCTTACTGGAACACCCTTATAATTCCCTAGTATATGGTACTGAGGTACCCAGGGTATTGGGGTTCCAGGAGATCCCTATGGGCTGCAGCATTTCTTTTGCCACCCATAGGGAGCTCTGACAATTCTTACACAGGCCTGCCACTGCAGCCTGAGTGAAATAACGTCCACGTTATTTCACAGCCATTTTACACTGCACTTAAGTAACTTATAAGTCACCTATATGTCTAACCTTTACCTGGTAAAGGTTAGGTGCAAAGTTACTTAGTGTGAGGGCACCCTGGCACTAGTAAAGGTGCCCCCACATTGTTCAGGGCCTATTCCCCGGACTTTGTGAGTGCGGGGACACCATTACACGCGTGCACTACATATAGGTCACTACCTATATGTAGCTTCACAATGGTAACTCCGAATATGGCCATGTAACATGTCTATGATCATGGAATTGCCCCCTCTATGCCATCCTGGCATAGTTGGCACAATCCCATGATCCCAGTGGTCTGTAGCACACACCCTGGTACTGCCAAACTGCCCTTCCTGGGGTTTCACTGCAGCTGCTGCTGCTGCCAACCCCTCAGACAGGCATCTGCCCTCCTGGGGTCCAGCCAGGCCTGGCCCAGGATGGCAGAACAAAGGACTTCCTCTGAGAGAGGGTGTTACACCCTCTCCCTTTGGAAAATGGTGTGAAGGCAGGGGAGTAGTAGCCTCCCCCAGCCTCTGGAAATGCTTTCTTGGGCACAGATGTGCCCAATTCTGCATAAGCCAGTCTGCACCGGTTCAGGGGACCCCTTAGCCCTGCTCGGGCGCGAAACTGGACAAAGGAAAGGGGAGTGACCACTCCCCTGACCTGCACCTCCCCTGGGAGGTATCCACAGCTCCTCCAGTGTGCTCCAGACCTCTGCCATCTTGGAAACAGAGGTGCTGCTGGCACACTGGACTGCTCTGAGTGGCCAGTGCCACCAGGTGACGTCAGAGACTCCTTCTGATAGGCTCCTTCAGGTGTTGCTAGCCTATCCTCTCTCCTAGGTAGCCAAACCCTCTTTTCTGGCTATTTAGGGTCTCTGTCTCTGGGGAAACTTTAGATAACGAATGCAAGAGCTCATCCGAGTTCCTCTGCATCTCTCTCTTCACCTTCTGCCAAGGAATCGACTGCTGACCGCGCTGGAAGCCTGCAAAACTGCAACATAGTAGCAAAGACGACTACTGCAACTCTGTAACGCTGATCCTGCCGCCTTCTCGACTGTTTTCCTGGTGGTGCATGCTGTGGGGGTAGTCTGCCTCCTCTCTGCACTAGAAGCTCCGAAGAAATCTCCCGTGGGTCGACGGAATCGTCCCCCTGCAACCGCAGGCACCAAAAAGCTGCATTACCGGTCCCTTGGGTCTCCTCTCAGCACAACGAGCGAGGTCCCTCGAATCCAGCAACTCTGTCGAAGTGACCCCCACAGTCCAGTGACTCTTCAGTCCAAGTTTGGTGGAGGTAAGTCCTTGCCTCACATCGCTAGACTGCATTGCTGGGAACCGCGACTTTTGCAGCTACTCCGGCCCCTGTGCACTTCCGGCGGAAATCCTTTGTGCACAGCCAAGCCTGGGTCCACAGCACTCTAACCTGCATTGCACAACTTTCTAAGTTGGTCTCCGGCGACGTGGGACTCCTTTGTGTAACTTCGGGTGAGCACCGTTTCACGCATCCTCATAGTGCCTGTTTCTGGCACTTCTCCGGGTGCTTCCTGCTGCTGAGAGGGCTCCTTGAATTGCTCGACGTCCCCTCTATCTCCTAGCGCAATTTGCGACATCCTGATCCTTCCTGGGCTACAGCAGTGTCCAAAAATGCTAACTGCACGATTTGCAGCTAGCAAGGCTTGTTGGCGTTCTTTCGGCAGGAAAACACTTCTGCACGACTCTCCATGGCGAGTGGAATCCGTCCACCAAAGGGGAAGTCTCTAGCCCTTTTTGTTCCTGCAGAAACCTCAGCTTCCTCTGTCCAGTAGAAGCTTCTTTGCACCCACAGCTGGCATTTCCTGGGCATCTGCCCATCTCCGACTTGCTTGTGACTTTTGGACTTGGTCCCCTTGTTCCACAGGTACCCAAGATTGGAAATCCATCGTTGTTGCATTGTTGGTTTGTGTCTTTTCTGCATTATTGCTCTAACACGACTTCTTTGTCCTTAGGGGAACTTTAGTGCACTTTGCACTCACTTTTCAGGGTCTTGGGGAGGGTTATTTTTCTAACTCTCACTATTTTCTAATAGTCCCAGCGACCCTCTACAAGGTCACATAGGTTTGGGGTCCATTCGTGGTTCGCATTCCACTTTTGGAGTATATGGTTTGTGTTGCCCCTATCCCTATGTGTCCCCATTGCATCCTATTGTAACTATACATTGTTTGCACTGTTTTCTAAGACTATACTGCATATTTTTGGTATTGTGTATATATATCTTGTGTATATTTCCTATCCTCTCACTGAGGGTACACTCTGAGATACTTTGGCATATTGTCATAAAAATAAAGTACCTTTATTTTTAGTATAACTGTGTATTGTATTTTCTTATGATATTGTGCATATGACACTAAGTGGTACTGTAGTAGCTTCACACGTCTCCTAGTTCAGCCTAAGCTGCTCTGCTAAGCTACCATTATCTATCAGCCTAAGCTGCTAGACACCCTATACACTAATAAGGGATAACTGGGCCTGGTGCAAGGTGGAAGTACCCCTTGGTACTCACTACAAGCCAGTCCAGTCTCCTACATTGGTTGTGCAGCTGTGGGATAAGTGCTTTGAGACTACTTACCACTCTTGTCATTGTACTTTTCATAAGAGAAAAATATACAAAACAAGTTCAGTGTATATACACATAACCAAAAAGTTTTGCATTTCCTCTTTTCACTCTTTTCTAAGTGCTGAAAAGTACTTCTAAACATTCTAAAAAGTTCAAAAAAGTTTGAAAAGTTTTTTTCTCTGTCTTTCTAAAAAGCTCTGACAAAGTTTTTATCCTTTTTCTATCACTTTAACTCTTTCTAAAAAATGTCTGGCACAGGCCAAAATGTTGATCTGTCCAAACTTGCATATGACCACCTTAGCTGGAAAGGAGCAAGGAGTCTCTGTGTAGAAAGAGGTTTGAGTGTAGGGAAGAATCCTTCCTTGGAATTGTTACTTAACATGCTTAGAGAACAAGATAAGGCTAAAAGTGCCCCATCTGTTGAAAAAGTAGCTAATGGTTCCCAATCTGATCCAGGGACTCCCCCAGGAAAAGATTCAGGAAAGAAACTTCCAAGCCTGCCCATTACTAGACAGTCTAGCATAGTTGGTACTGATGATGAGTCACACCATACAGATAGTGTTGTCTCACATCATAGCAAGAGCATTCATTCTCATCACAGTAGAAATGATGTTTCTGTTAGCCAAGCTGTTAGGGTGCCCTCTGTAAGGGACAGGTCTCCTTCTGTCCATTCTCATCATACTTCTGTTTCAAGACATGTCCCTCCCACCCACCCTGATGACAGATTGTTAGAAAGGGAGCTCAAGAGATTGAGAGTGGAACAAACCAGACTGAGGCTCAAGAAGCAACAGCTGGATTTGGATAGACAGACTTTAGAAGTAGAGAAGGAGAGACAGAAACTGGGTTTTGAAACCCATGGTGGCAGCAGCAGTATTCCCCATAGTCATCCTGCAAAAGAGCATGATTCCAGGAATCTGCACAAGATAGTTCCCCCTTATAAGGAGGGGGATGATATTAACAAGTGGCTTGCTGCACTTGAGAGGGCCTGTGCTGTACAGGATGTCCCTCAAAGGCAGTGGGCTGCTATCCTATGGCTATCATTTAGTGGAAAAGGTAGGGATAGGCTCCTTACTGTGAAAGAAAATGAAGCTAATGATTACAAAGTTCTTAAGAATGCACTCCTGGATGGTTATGGCTTAACCACTGAACAATACAGGATAAAGTTCAGAGAGACCAAAAAGGAGTCTTCACAAGACTGGGTTGATTTCATTGACCATTCAGTGAAGGCCTTGGAGGGGTGGTTACATGGCAGTAAAGTTACTGATTATGACAGCCTGTATAACTTGATCCTGAGAGAGCATATTCTTAATAATTGTGTGTCTGATTTGTTGCACCAGCACTTGGTGGACTCTGATCTGACCTCTCCCCAAGAATTGGGAAAGAAGGCAGACAAATGGGTCAGAACAAGGGTGAACAGAAAAGTTCATACAGGGGGTGACAAAGAGAACAATAAGAAGAAAGATGGTGAAAAATCTCAAGATAAGCATGGGGATAAGGGTAAAACCAAAGATCCCACTTCAAATCTAAAACACTCTTCAGGGGGTGGGGATAAAACAAATTCTTCCTCTTCTTCTCAACCTACACAATTTAAAAAGCCTTGGTGCTTTGTGTGTAAAAATAGGGGCCATAGGCCAGGGGATAAGTCCTGTCCAGGTAAACCCCCTGAGCCTACCACCACTAATACATCAAGCTCTAGTGCCCCTAGCAGTAGTGGTACTAGTGGTGGGACTGCTGGCAACAGTCAAGTTAAAGGTGTAGTTGGGTTCACTTATGGGTCCATAGTAGAAACTGGGGTAGTCAGTCCCAAGACAGTTTCTGTCACACCTAGTGGCATTGGCCTTGCCACACTGGCTGCTTGTCCCCTTACAATGGATAAGTACAGGCAGACAGTATCAATAAATGGTGTTGAGGCCTTGGCCTAAAGGGACACAGGTGCCAGTATCACTTTGGTGACTGAAAACCTAGTGGCTCCAGAACAACACATCATTGGACAACAGTATACAATTATTGATGTCCATAACTCCACTAAGTTTCTTCCCTTAGCTATAATTCAGTTTAGTTGGGGTGGAGTTACTGGCCCTAAGCAAGTGGTGGTATCACCTAGCTTACCTGTAGACTGTCTCTTAGGTAATGACCTAGAGGCCTCAGGTTGGGCTGATGTAGAGTTTTATGCCCATGCAGCCATGCTGGGCATCCCAGAGGAATTGTTCCCTCTCATTTCTGCTGAAATGAAAAAGCAAAGGAGAGAAGGCCTGAAAACTCAGGATCCCTCTCCATCAACAGGTAAAAAGGGTATCACAGTATCCCCTAACCAACCTGCCATTCAGGATACCATTCCTGTGGTGGGAGAAACCTCTCCTGGGGTGGCACCTGTTCCAAGGGAAGCATCAGCTGGCAAAGCTATACTCCCTGAGGTAGAAGTACCTCTCTGTGGGATAACTAACATTGGTGACAAAAAGAGCACCATTTTAGTTAACATGGAGCATCCCTCCAACCCTCCCAGAGAAACTTTAGTGCAGAAACTCTGCACTGCCTCACAACACTTAGGACAGCATCCCTGCCCTAGTGTGGAGCTCATAGGACAGCATCCCTGCCCTGCTCCAACCCAAGAGAAACAGCATCCCTGTTCTCTCTTCCAGCCATATGGACAAAGTTTTTGCCCAGCTATGGCTTTTCTGAGACAGCATCCCTGTCTGGCATCTCCATCACTACAAATAGGTTCAGTGGACAATTCCCACTGCTCTAAACTAAAACTTACTGATAGAAACTCTGAAAATACATCTTCACATTGTTGCTTAGCCAAAAAAACTTCAAACAGGGTGGTTTACATCCCCACAGGGAAGTAACCATATAGTGGATGATAAAGGGAGTAACCAGTCTATTGCAGAGCTACTCTCTACTTATCACCACTTAGACAATAAAGTCTCAACTGGCCAAGGTTAGCCTTATTGTCCTTCGTTTGGGGGGGGGGGTTGTGTGAGAAAGTAGCCTCTTTCTAGCCTTGTTACCCCCACTATAGGCCTGTTTGTGAGTGTATGTCAGGGTGTTTTCACTGTCTCACTGGGATCCTGCCAGCCAGGGCCCAGTGCTCATAGTGAAAACCCTATGTTTTCAGTATGTTTGTTATGTGTCACTGGGACCCTGCTAGTCAGGACCCCAGTGCTCATAAGTTTGTGACCTATAGGTATGTGTTCCCTGTGTGATGCCTAACTGTCTCACTGAGGCTCTGCTAACCAGAACCTCAGTGGTTATGCTCTCTCATTTCTTTCAAATTGTCACTAACAGGCTAGTGACCAATTTTACCAATTTACATTGGCTTATTGGAACACCCTTATAATTCCCTAGTATATGGTACTGAGGTACCCAGGGTATTGGGGTTCCAGGAGATCCCTATGGGCTGCAGCATTTCTTTTGCCACCCATAGGGAGCTCTGACAATTCTTACACAGGCCTGCCACTGCAGCCTGAGTGAAATAACGTCCACGTTATTTCACAGCCATTTTACACTGCACTTAAGTAACTTATAAGTCACCTATATGTCTAACCTTTACCTGGTAAAGGTTAGGTGCAAAATTACTTAGTGTGAGGGCACCCTGGCACTAGCCAAGGTGCCCCCACATTGTTCAGGGCCAATTCCCCGGACTTTGTGAGTGCGGAGACACCATTACACGCGTGCACTACATATAGGTCACTACCTATATGTAGCTTCACAATGGTAACTCCGAATATGGCCATGTAACATGTCTATGATCATGGAATTGCCCCCTCTATGCCATCCTGGCATAGTTGGCACAATCCCATGATCCCAGTGGTCTGTAGCACACACCCTGGTACTGCCAAACTGCCCTTCCTGGGGTTTCACTGCAGCTGCTGCTGCTACCAACCCCTCAGACAGGCATCTTCCCTCCTGGGGTCCAGCCAGGCCTGGCCCAGGATGGCAGAACAAAGGTCTTCCTCTGAGACAGGGTGTTACACCCTCTCCCTTTGGAAAATGGTGTGAAGGCAGGGGAGGAGTAGCCTCCCCCAGCCTCTGGAAATGCTTTCTTGGGCACAGATGTGCCCAATTCTGCATAAGCCAGTCTACACCGGTTCAGGGGACCCCTTAGCCGTGCTCTGGCGCGAAACTGGACAAAGGAAAGGGGAGTGACCACTCCCCTGACCTGCACCTCCCCTGGGAGGTGTCCAGAGCTCCTCCAGTGTGCTCCAGACCTCTGCCATCTTGGAAACAGAGGTGCTGCTGGCACACTGGACTGCTCTGAGTGGCCAGTGCCACCAGGTGACGTCAGAGACTCCTTCTGATAGGCTCCTTCAGGTGTTGCTAGCCTATCCTCTCTCCTAGGTAGCCAAACCCTCTTTTCTGGCTATTTAGGGTCTCTGTCTCTGGGGAAACTTTAGATAACGAATGCAAGAGATCATCCGAGTTCCTCTGCATCTCTCTCTTCACCTTCTGCCAAGGAATCGACTGCTGACCGCGCTGGAAGCCTGCAAAACTGCAACATAGTAGCAAAGACGACTACTGCAACTCTGTAACGCTGATCCTGCCGCCTTCTCAACTGTTTTCCTTGTGGTGCATGCTGTGGGGGTAGTCTGCCTCCTCTCTGCACTAGAAGCTCCGAAGAAATCTCCTGTGGGTCGACGGAATCGTCCCCCTGCAACCGCAGGCACCAAAAAGCTGCATTACCGGTCCCTTGGGTCTCCTGTCAGCACGACGAGCGAGGTCCCTCGAATCCAGCAACTCTGTCCAAGTGACCCCACAGTCCAGTGACTCTTCAGTCCAAGTTTGGTGGAGGTAAGTCCTTGCCTTACCTCGCTAGACTGCATTGCTGGGAACCGCAACTTTTGCAGCTACTCCGGCCCCTGTGCACTTCCGGCGGAAATCCTTTGTGCACAGCCAAGCCTGGGTCCACGGCACTCTAACCTGCATTGCACAACTTTATAAGTTGGTCTCCGGCGACGTGGGACTCCTTTGTGTAACTTCGGGTGAGCACCATTTCATGCATCCTTGTAGTGCCTGTTTCTGGCACTTCTCTGGGTGCTACCTGCTGCTGAGAGGGCTCATTGTCTTGCTCGACATCCCCTCTATCTCCTGGCACAATTTACGACATACTGGTCCTTCCTGGGCCGCAGCAGCATCCAAAAACGTTAACCGCACGATTTGCAGCTAGCAAAGCTTGTTGGCGTTCTTTTGGCGGGAAAATACCTCTGCACGACTTTCCACGGCGAGAGGGATCCGTCCACCAAAGGGGAAGTCTCTAGCCCTTTTTGTTCCTGCAGAAACCTCAGCTTCCTCTGTCCAGTAGAAGCTTCTTTGCACCCACAGCTGGCATTTCCTGGGCATCTGCCCATCTCCGACTTGCTTGTGACTTTTGGACTTGGTCCCCTTATTCCACAGGTACCGAAGATTGGAAATCCATCGTTGTTGCATTGTTGGTTTGTGTCTTTTCTGCATTATTCCTCTAACACGACTTCTTTGTCCTTGGGGGAACTTTAGTGCACTTTGCACTCACTTTTCAGGGTCTTGGGGAGGGTTATTTTTCGAACTCTCACTATTTTCTAATAGTCCCAGCGACCCTCTACAAGGTCACATAGGTTTGGGGTCCATTCGTGGTTCGCATTCCACTTTTGGAGTATATGGTTTTTGTTGCCCCTATCCCTATGTGTCCCCATTGCATCCTATTGTATCTATACATTGTTTGCACTGTTTTCTAAGACTATACTGCATATTTTTGGTATTGTGTATATATATCTTGTGTATATTTCCTATCCTCTCACTGAGGGTACACTCTGAGATACTTTGGCATATTGTCATAAAAATAAAGTACCTTTATTTTTAGTATAACTGTGTATTGTATTTTCTTATGATATTGTGCATATGACACTAAGTGGTACTGTAGTAGCTTCACACGTCTCCCAGTTCAGCCTAAGCTGCTCTGCTAAGCTACCATTATCTATCAGCCTAAGCTGCTAGACACCCTATACACTAATAAGGGATAACTGGGCCTGGTGCAAGATGCAAGTACCCCTTGGTACTCACTACAAGCCAGTCCAGCCTCCTACAGAGGGTAACTCACCCATTGCACAAGATGGCACACACAGATACAATAACTATGCATTTACAACCCAACAGGACCCCTACCAAACGTCACCAGACAGGAGGTGCCAGGCATGTCCAGCCCCCCCACAGAAAAGGCCCACAGTGATGACAGCAGCTCTGCACACCTGGATCAAGATGACAAGCCCGGCCCATCAGGGACCTCGGGACAGTCGGTTCCCCTGCCACAGTGAAAAACCACCACAGACCCTCCCCCATCAGGAAACACCAGCACAGCACCCACCCAGCGGGCCCATAACTCTGTCCCCAGGACACGTCAATCAGCAGTGTGTCCACCACTACAGGGACCCCAGGCAAACCCACCAACCCAAGACAATCAGGGACCTGGGGGCAGTGGCAGTGGGCACACAGTTCAGAGGCACAGGACAACAGGGAAACTGGGAGGACTGCTATACGACAGGAGGCGGACAGGCCCAGGGAACCCACTCTCCATGAGGCACTCTCCAACATCATGGGAGCATACCATCATTCCCAGGAGACCATGGGCATGGTACTGGCCAAGTTTCAGGAGACCCAGCGGCTGCAGGAGGAACACTACCTGGGGATCGGGGAGGGCTTGAAGTCAATCAACACAACCCTGGCCACCATTGGAGGGGTGCGGGCAGACCTGGCCAACACCATGAGGGACACAGTGGCACACCAACAGGCCCCGGACACTAGCCTGAACGATGAGCAGCCCTCCACCTCCGCCGGTGATATTGGACAGGAGGCCCCACCACAGGTTGAACAGGCCACCAACCCTCCACCCCCTGCAGAAGGAGAACCACCCAGCAAACGGTCCCTGAGATCCAGGAACAAGACAGAGAACACTGTCTAGACCCCCGCCAGGAAATAACACTCTCCTGATTGTCACCCTATTGTCCCACTTTGTCACCCTGACAACTTTTAACTGCCCTTACTCCACTTCATATGCCCCCAAGGACAATGCACCTGTGATACTAAGAGACTAGACTCTACCATGGACATTCATCCACCATCACCCCAGCCCATTGCACAGCCCCCTACACTTATTTGCACAGAAATAAACACCCTTGTATCACAAATCAGTCTGGAGTCAGTCTGTACTTTCACAAATGTGTAATTGCAACTTCTCAGCAATATAGCAATGTCAATGTTCATGTTCACATACCAATGTTAGACAGTTGTTGGGCAGCAGTAAGCATAGCAGAAGGCACAAAATGGGACCCAGATCAGTGAAATGGAAAGCCAAAGTGACATGCCAGGGTCCATACACATAGGTAAAAAGGCAGATTTATTCAATGTCCTACAGTAGTATGATATGAGATAAGCAGTGCCATCCTCTTACCTGTGTCTCACTGGATGTATTGCATGATGACGTTGTTTCAGTTGTCTATATCTTCTTCTTCTGCCTCCTCTTCACTGTCCACAGGCTCCACAGCTGCCACAAGACCAACATCAGGCCGATCTTCCTGCAGAAATGGCACCTGGCGTCGGAAAGCCAGGTTGTGCAACATACAGCTTGCCACAATGATCTGGCACACCTTCTTCGGTGAGTAGTATAAGGAGCCACCTGTCAGGTGGAGGCACCAGAATCTGGCCTAGTTTGCCCATGTGCCCCATTGTAGCTTTCCTCTGCCCTTGTCCTGGGATTCCTCACAGGGGTCAGTAGCCATGACAGGTTGGGGTAACCAGAGTCACCTGCAAATATCGAGGGACAACTGTTGGACATCCTCCAACACTTAGGGACTCTCCCATACCCAGACACATAGGTCAACTTTGTGGGGATCTTGGGCTCACCTATTAGCCACACGGTGCCTCTGGAGTTGCCCCGTCACATAAGGGATGCTGCTATTCCTCAAAATGTAAGCATCATGCACTGAGCCAGGATACTTGGCATTCACATGGGAGATGTACTGGTCTGCCAAACACACCATCTGCACATTCATAGAATGGTAGCTTTTGCATTTTCTGTACACCTGTTCATTCCTGCGGGGGGGGACAAATGCCACATGTGACCCATCAATGGCACCAATGATGTTGTGGTTTTGCCCCAGGACATAGAAGTCACCTTTCACTGTGGGCAAATCCTCCACCTGAGGGAAAATGATGTAGCTGTGAACGGTGTTTCAGCAGGGCAGACCACACTCTGGACAACACGTTAGAGAACATTGTCTGTGACATCCCTGATGCCATAGCCACTGTTGTTTGAAAGGAACCACTGGCCAGGAAATAGAGGACTAACAGGACCTGCACTAGAGGGGGGATTCCTGTAGGATGGCGGAAAGCTGACATCAGGTCTGGCTCCAACTGGGCACACAGTTCATGGATTGTGGCACGTCTGTAGGTGATAAAGATGTGGCTGTCTTCCATTGTCGACAGGTCCACCAGGGGTCTGTATACCGGAGGATGACGCCATCTCATCATCTGCCCCAGCGGAAGTGCCCTATGGAGGAGAAGGGTGAGCAGAGGGTCAGACACCACATAGGTCTCACAAGGCTGTTTACAACAATCGAGATGTAATCAGTGTGTGGCGCTGTCTGTCCGTATTCCTGGCCAAAAGTGCTGTGATGCAGTTAGTTGCCCTGCCATGTGCCCCCCTGAAATGGTGGCTGCCTGACCTGAGAACGGTGAGCAGAGGGTCATTTACCACATAGGTAGCACTATGTCTGAAGTAATGTTAGAGAACCTGTGTGTGAAATCATGAGCCCATATATGGGCCAATATGTGCTGTGACACAGTTAGGTGCCGTGCCATGTGCACCCCTGAAATGGCAGCTGCCTGGCACATTTCAGCATTGGTTATCATTGGGCCCTATGGGTTCCAGGAGCCAATGACAATGTACTCCGGCGGTAACGGTACGCACCGCCGTGGACGTGACCGCCATTTTCTATCTGTTCACTCAACTGATACCTGATCTTCAACAGGAAAGAACCTACACTGCAAGTGCTGCTGTGACCTGAATCTGGGAGCGACAATGGCTACAGTGTCGGGGGAAAGGGCCCCTGCCTTCACTGCGGAGGAGTTGGAGAAACTGGTGGATGGGGTCCTTCCCCAGTACACGCTAATCTACGGTCCTCCAGACAAACAGGTGGGTGTACTGTGAGCATTATGCATGGCACATGAATGTATGGAGTGTCGTGGATGGAAGAGACAGGGGTCAGAGGCCAGCATGTGAGGATGGTGAGTGTATATTTTTCTGGGCCAGGGTGGGAGGTTTGTGGCCAATGATTAAGAAGAACTGGACGGGGGAGTAACATCCATTCTTACTTCACTATTCCTCTAGGTCAGCGCCCACCAGAAGAAGAGGATTTGGCGTGCCATTGCCAAGGAAGTGCGGACCCTGAGGGTTTACGATAGATGGAGCACCCACTGCCGCAAAAGATGGGAAGACCTGCACCGCTGGAGCAAGAAGACGGCGGAGGCCCAGCTGGGGATGGCCTCCCAAAGTGGAAGGCATGGCTGTCGCACCATGACCCCCCTGATGTACCGGATCCTGGCGAGAGTATATCCTCAGTTGGATGGGCTCTTGAGGGCATCACAGCAGCAGCATGGCGGTGAGTACAGTCTCATTCAGACGACTGCGCGTTAATGAGGTTTCTGGGTGGGGGAGGTGGGCTATGGGTTCCCCTAGGCCAGGGCAGACACGCCAAGGTAGATCCATTGTTTTGCTGGCTCAGTGCCACTCCAAAAGTGGTAGTGGTCCTCGACACCTAGTCCGGCTCCAGTGGGTTACAGCTGTGCATCAAATGGGTCTAGTCAGAGTCCCCCATGGGCATGTGCTTTTCCCCTGAACTGATAGTGCATGGGCTAGTGCATACGGCTGCTCCCTGTGTGTTATGTCTGCCAACGGTAGTGGTGTTGCAGGCTTTGACCATGTGTCTCTTCGGTCTTTCACCCCCTTTTTGTTTTGTCCCCTTGTCCTTGTGTGCATTAGCATCATCTGGCGGAGGAGCAGTGGCACCGGAGCAGGAGAGAGCTGAAACCCACATGGCCCTGGAGGGTGAATTTATGGAGTGAGAAGGCATCAGTGGGACGGAGGGCAAGAGGAGCTCCACGACGGGGACAGGAGGAGACATCAGCGACAGCGACACCTGCTCTGATGGGAGCTCCCTTGCGGTGGTAGGCACCTCTGTGTCCACCGCATCAACAGGTGCAGCCGCCCCCCCCACCTACCAGCACAGCCCTCCCAGCAGCCCCTCAGCATGTTTCCGTGCCCACTCACCAAGGCCAGGAGGGTGGGCATCTCCTTCGCCCCTGGCACCTCAGGCTCTGCCCCAGTCAGCCCTGCTGCCCTCAGTGAGGAGGCTATTGACCTCCTGAGATCCCTCACTGTCGGGCAATCAACCATTTTGAATGCCATCCTGGGTTTCGAGAGGCGTTTGCAACAAACAAATGCCTACCTGGAGGGCATTCATTCTGGCGTGGTGGCACAACAGAGAGCAGTTCAGGCTCTGGCCTCAGCACTGATGACAGCCATTGTCCCTGTGTCCAGCCTCCCCCCTCCAACTTCCACTACCCAGGCACACTCCCCTGTACCTCAGCCTATCCCAAGCACACCATCAGACCAGCATGCACACTCATCAACACACAAGAGTGGACTTGGGAAACATAAGCACCACAGATCCCACAGGCACTCACACAAGCACCATTCCCATGCAGACACACCAACATCCACTGCCTCCACTGTGTCCCCCTCCTCCACGTCCTCCTCCTCCCTCCCAGTCTTGTCTCCACTCATACCTGCATGCACTACATCCTCAGCCACTACCTCCATCACCAGCACGCCCATCACCAGACACCGCTCATGTGCAATCACCACCCTCACTACCATACACACGTCCCCAGTGTCCTCTCCCAGTGTGTCTGTGAGCCCTCCTCCCAAACTACACAAACGCAGGCACATACCCACTCAATAGCCATCAACCTCACAACAGCCTCCAGCCCATGCACCTTCACCCAAATTCAGCAGACGTACACCTCCTACAACCACTACCTCTTCCTCCACTCCCAAACCCCCTCCATCTTCCCGTCCCAGTGTGTCTGAGAAACTTTTCCTGGCTAACTTTGACCTCTTCTCTACACCTCCCCCCCATTCTTCCCCTAGGGCCAGGATGTCCAGATCCCATCCCAGCACCTCAGCCACCAAATCCTCCAGCACTGTGGTCCCTGCAAGTCCTGTAACATCGCGGGCGGCACCCATCAGGGCTGCCAGTGTGCCACCTAGTGAGACCAAGGATCAGCCCATTCCACCACCTGCCAAGGTGAAGAAGATGCCCAAATGCCGTAAGGAAAAGCCACACCAATCACCCAGCTAGGCCTCCTCCAAGCCAAAAGGGGACAGTGCCAAGGTCCCAGCAGCGACTTCCAAGGTGGGGAAGAGACACAAGGCTAAAGTGAAGTCAGCACAGGGCACAGAGCCTCCGGCTGAGGAACTGGTGTCACCCCTTCTGGCAAACAGAGCATCAGCCTGTACGGCGGTGGACACTGCCACCTGCACCGCTACCTGCACAGCCACCTGCACGTCTGCTGCCTCAGCAACAGTCCCCAGCATCATCCCCAGTGGGCAGCCATTGGAAGCTGCAGGAGACGTCCTGCTGTCTCCCTCCACAGGTGCTGACACACGCACCACCAGCAGCATCTCCGCCACAGACACCGCCACAACCACCGCCACCAGCCCCGCAACGTGCACAGACAGTGCCACCACAGCCGACATGGGCAACCTTCCCAGTGGACAGCCGTCCGAGGCTGTAGGAGACATCCTGGACCCTGCACAGCGTACGTGAGGCACCACAATCAGCACTGTTAGTACCAGCAGTTGGCAGGCAAAGTTGCAGCAGGGTGGAGTGTATCTCTGACTCCATGGAGTATCATGCTAACTGTTCCCAGGCAATCTTGTGGCATACACACCCAGGTGAGGGAATGGGACCTGCCACACAGCATGTGCAGCACTCTGGGCACAAAACCCCCTCCAGAACCAGTGGAGGACTGCATCCACTCACCTAGTCCTTGGCAGGATGAAGCACCCTTGGCACCAAGCCCTCTCCAGAACCAGTGGAGAACTGCAGCCACTACCCCAGTCATTGGCAGGATGAAGCACTCTGGGCACTAAGCCCCCTCCAGAACCAGTGGAGAACTGCATCCACTACCCCAGTCCTTGTCAGAATGAAGCACTCTGGGCACTAAGACGTCTCCAGAACCAGTGGAGAACTGCATCTTTTCACCTAGTCCTTGGCAGGATGAACCACTCTGGGCACTAAGCCCCCTCCAGAACCAGTGGAGAACTGCATCCACTACCCCAGTGCTTGGCAGGATGAAGCACTCTGGGCACTATGCCCCCTCCAGAACCAGTGGAGAACTACATCCACTAACGCTGTCCTTGGCAGGATCAAGCACTCCGGGCACTAAGCCCCCTCCAGAACTATTGGAGAACTGCATCCACTACCCCAGTCCTTGGCAGGATGAAGCACTCTGGGAACCAAGCCCCCCCCCAGAACAAGTGGAGCACTGCATCCACTACCCCAGTCCTTGGCAGGAGGAAGCACTCTGGGCACAAAGCCTCCTCCAGAACCAGTGGAGAACTGCATCCACTACCCCAGTCCTTGGCAGGATGAAGCACTCTGGGCACTAAGCTCCCTCCACAACTAGTAGAACATGTCATACACTTGAGAGACTGTGGCTTTGCACTCCCCAGGACCAATATGTGGACATGGAGCCCCCTCGTGGAGCAGTGGCTTCGTCCCTTCATCTGGCTGAGGTGCCCCCCTCTCCTTCCCCCTGAGGTGCCTGTTTATTTTCGATCTGATGCCCCAGCAGTGTTCTCTCCGTTTACAGTCAGGAATCATGTGTGGGCTTCACCCATGCATTTTGGGACCACTGGTCCACGACAATGAATGGAACACTATCCGGACTTGTGTAGTAGCTGCACATATGTGTATTTACTGATCAGTTACAGACCTGTGTCCATGTCTGAATTTTCAAAGATTACACTTGTTACAATCATTTCCTTTTGTCCTTGCATTCTCCCAGAGGGTTACAGGGTGTAAATGTAATGTTGCTGCATGTGTTTGTGTGTATGGTGTTGTGGGTGAGGGGGTGTGGGGTGTTGCGTGTTGCGTGTGTGTGTCACAATCTTTTTCCTCCCCCCTCTCCTTTGTGCTAGGTGTAGTACTCACCGTGGTTGTCGCTGCCGTCTTTGCTGCTCCTGGTAGAAGAGGAGGTAAACCAACATTGGTAGCACCTGAAGTTCGGGCTCCAGGGCGTCCTGGTTCCTCGTAGGGTGTCGAGAGGTGAGTGGTTTCTGTTCCAAAGACTGTTTCCGCCGTGCTTTTGATGGCATTGGTACCTCCCCGGAAAAGGTGGCGGATTGGTGCCTTGTAATACAGTGGGCTGTACATTGTGTTCCGTCTGTCTGTTGGCGGTTACTGCCGCAGTGTTTGTTTCTACCGCCGTGGCGATCAGAGTGTTAAAGTGGCTGTGTATGTTGGCGGTTTCCGCCATGGTCGTGATTCCATTTTTTTTACCGTCAGCCTGTTGGCAGTCTTACCGCCACTTTAACACCAACCACCAGGGTTGTATTGAGGGCCTATATGTCCTACCTTAACCATACACTGCACCCTGCCCTTGGGGCTACCTAGGGCCTACCTTAGGGGTGTCTGACATGTAAGAAAAGGAAAGGTTTAGGCCTGGCAAGTGGCTACCCTTGCCAAGTCGAATTTACAATTAAAACTGCACACACAGACACTGCGATGGCAGGTCTGAGACATGATTAGAGAGCTACTTATGTGGGTGGCACAACCAGCGCTGCAGGCCCACCAGTAGCATTTGATTTACAGGCCCTGGCACCTCTAGTGCACCATACTAGGGACTTACTAGTAAATCAAATATACCAATCATGGATAAACCAATTACATACAATTTACACAGAGAGCATATGCACTTTAGCACTGGTTAGCAGTGGTAAAGTGCTCAGAGTTCAAATCCAACAGCAACAGGTCAGAAAAATAGGAGGCAGGAGGCAAAAAGATTGGCGATGACCCTGCAAAAGGGCAAAAGTCTAATAGTGGCACAATCCGTTCTAACCGGAATGGCTATCCAAGGGAGCTTGTGTGAAAAAAACTTCAGAGGGGACAGTGCAGTGCCTTGCAGAATAATGAGCTGCAAGCTCTGAACATTTCTGACAGGAGGGATGTGTACATGCTAACTACCATCCATGATGAGAGTACTTCCCCTGCGACTGTTTGGGGTCAGTTTGATAAAGTGCGCAAACATGCATGCATTTTGGACTACAGTAAGCACATGGGTGGTGTTGATAGAGTATATCAGAGGTTGGAACCTTACACTGCTCCTCGTAAGTCGTATGTGTGGTATAAAAAGTTGACCATACATTTATTTTATTTGGCAAATTTTAATTTTATTGTGCTCAGGGATTGTTCATCTAAGTCAAGGATGAAATGTGTTGAATTTCAGGAGTCAGTGATAGAGAGCCTTATTGTGGTGGAACAAGCAAGAGTTCCTAGAGTAGCAATGGTGGAGGATGTGGTTAGATTGAAAGATGACCACTTTCCCGATCACATTCCTCCCACTCCCAAAAAAGACTTGCCCACTAAAAAATGTAGAGTATGTGCCCGAAGAGGTATCCGGAGGGAGAGCCGAATGTACTGTCTCGATTGCCCTTCAAAGCCTGGGCTGTGTGTGGCCGGTTGTTTCAGGAGTTACCACACTCCAAAGAATTTGGGGGCAATACCGTGAGCGTAAACACCTTGTTCTATATTTTCAGATGTTCAGTTTCACATTTCTGTCATCTTTTTAGTTAGAGCTTTATGTTTGTAGTTTTGTACTTATTTTACAATTAGTTGTTTCTTTGTTGTTTATAAACAAAAAAAGTGATGGTGGTGTGTGTCAGCCCTTGAGTGGTGCTGTCTGTTGATGCGAGTGTTGTAATGTGCTGGGCCTGTGGCTGGCGGCATGAATCGTCTTGTGCATGTCAAGTATGAAAGGTGTGTGACTGGACTGTAAAGCAGTTGGTGCCTTGAGGTGGCTTTACAGCTCACTAGCTGTGAGTCATTGGTTCAGTTTTTGGGCCTTTCAGTTATTAACAGTGCATTTCATTTTTAGGAAGTATGTGAACACATCAAAATTATATATTACAAAACTACCAGTGTTTGGTGGGGAAGGAGTGCCTATATTTTTGGACCTGGGTGTGGCCTTCATCTAGGGAAACCTACCAAACCCAAACATGTTTTGTAACTAGACACCCCAAGGAATCCAGAAAGGTGTGGCTTGAGTGGATCCCCAAACATTTTCTTACCCACACTCCTCTATAAACCTCAAAATTTGCTTAAAAAAACATGTTTTCCTCACTTTTCTTTGTAGGATCACCGCTCCGTCTCAACTTTCCTAATCCCCTGTGTTATCCTCAGTCTCCCAAGTAAAATGATACCTCACTTGTGTGGGTCCCCAAAGCAGAATCAAATTAAAGATGTATAAAAAAAATATATTTGCTTATCAACTGAATGTGCTATCCCTTCAATCTCTACTGGTTTTTGACCTTTTTCTGTTGTAGGTACCTGGGCCCCCACACAAGTGAGGTATGATTTTTATCGGGAGACCTGGTGGAATGCTAGATGGAAGGAAATTTGTGGCTCCTCTCAGGTTCCAGAACCTTCTGTCACTGAAATGTGAGGAAACAAGTGTTTTGAGGCCAAACCTTGAGGTTTGCAATGGATTCTGGGTTAGAAAACATGGGGAATCAATGCAAGTCACACATCCCTGGACTCCCTTGGGTGCCGAGTTTTCTGAAATGTTTGGGTTTGGTAGGTTTCCATATATGGCTGCTGATCCCAGGATCAAAAACCAAAAAAAACTGTTAGTTTTGTAATTCATAATTTTGATGTGTCCACATAGGGTTTGGGGCATTTCCATTCGCAGGCACAAGGCCTACCCACAAAAGTGAGGTAACATTTTTATCGAGAGTCTTGGGGGAACGCTTTCTGGAAGGAAATTTGTGGCTCCTCTCAGATTCCAGAACTTTCTGTCACCCAAATGTGGGGGAAAAGTGTTTTTTTAGCCACATTTTGATGTTTGCAAAGGATTCTGAGTAACAGAACATGGTGAGAGCCCCACAACTCACCCCATCTTGGATTGTCCTTGCTGTCTAGTTTTAAATAATGCACAGGTTTGGTAGGGTTCCATAGGTGCCGGCGGAGATAAAGGCCAAAATCCACAGCTAGGCACTTTGCAAAAAACAGCTCTGTTTTCTTTGGGAAAATGTGATGTGTCCATGTTGTGTTTTGGGGGCCTTTCCTGTCGTGAGAGTTAGGTCTACCCATAGAACTGAGATACTATTTTTATCGGGAGTCTTGGGGGAAAGCTTTCTGGAAGGAAATTTGTAGCTCCTCTCAGATTCCAGAACTTTCTGTCACCTAAATGAGAGGAAAAAGTGTTTTTTTAGCCAAATCCTGAGGTTTCTGGGTAACAGAACCTGGTGAGAGCCCCACAAGTCACCCCACCTTGGATTCCCCAAGGTGTCTGATTTTCAAACATGCACAGGTTTTGGAGGTTTCCCTAGGTGCCGGCTGAGCTAGAGGCCAAAATCTGCACTAGGCACTTTGCAAAAAACAGCTCTGTTTTCTTTGGGAAAATGTGATGTGTCCACGTTGTGTTTCGGGGCATTTCCTGTCACGCGCACTAGGCATACCCACAGAAGAGAGGTACCATTTTTATTGGGAGACTTGTGGGAATGCCGGGTGGAAGGACATTTGTGGCTCCTCTGAGATGCCAGAACTTTCTTTCACCGAAATGTGAGGAAAAAGTGTTTTTTAAGCCAATTTTTGAGGTTTGCAAATTATTCAGAGTAACAGAAGCTGGTGAGAGCCCCACAAGTCACCCTATCTTGTTTTCCCTTAGGTGTCTTGCTTTAAAAAATGCACAGGTTTGATAGGTTTCCGTACATGCCGGCTGAGCTAGAAGCCAAAATCCACAGCTAGGCACTTTGCAAAAATCAGCTCTGTTTTCTTTGGGAAAGTGTGATGTGTCCACGTTGTGTTTTGAGGCACTTCTTGTCATGGGTGCTAGGCCAACCCACAGATGTGAGGTACCATTTATATCGGGAGACTAGGGGGAATGCTGGGTAGAATGAAAATTTGTGGCTCCTCTCAGATTCCAGACCTTTCTTCCACCGAAATGTGAGGAAAAAGTGTTTTTTTGGCAAAATGTTGACGTTTGCAAAGGATTATGGGTAATAGAACGTGGTGAGAGCCCCACAACTCACCCCATCTTGGACTTTCCTACCTGTGAAGTCTTAAAAAATGCACAGGTTTGGTAGGTTTCCCTAGGTGTCGGTTGAGCTAGAGGCCAAAATCCACAGCTAGGTACTTCGCAAAAAACAGCTCTGTTTTCTTTGGGAAAATGTGATGTGTCCACGTTGTGTTTTGGGGCAATTCCTGTCACGGGCACTATGCCTACCCACACAATTGAGGTACCATTTTTATTGAGGGACTTGGGGGAATGCTGGGTAGAAGGAATTTTGTGGCTCCTCTCAGATGGCAGAACTTTTTGTCTCCGAAGTGTGAGGAAAAAGTGTTTTTTCAATCCAAATTTTGAGGTTTGCAAAGGATTCTGGGTAACAGAACATGGTGAGAGCCGCACAAGTCACCCCATCTTGGTTTCCCCTAGGTGTCTTGTTTTAAAAAATGGTCAGGTTTGATAGGATTCCTTAGGTGCCGGCTGAGCTAGAGGCCAAAATCCACAGCTAGGCACTTTGCAAAAAACAGCTCTGTTTTCTTTGGGAAAATCTGATATGTCCATGTTGTGTTTTGGGGGCATTTCCTGTCGTGAGCGCTAGGTCTACCCACAGAAGTGAGGTACCATTTTTATCGGGAGACTTGGGGGAACGCTGGATGGAAGGAAATTTGTGGCTCCTCTCAGATTCCAGAACTTTCTGTCACTCAAATGTGAGGAAAAGGTGTTTTCTTAGCCAAATCTTGAGGTCTGCAAAGGATTCTGGGTAACAGAACCTGGTGAGAGACCCACAAGTCACCCCATTTTGGATTCCCCTAGGTGTCTAGTTTTCAAACATGCAAAGGTTTGGTAGGTTTCCCTTGGTGCCGGCTGAGCTAGAGGCCAAAATCCCCAGCTAGGCACATTGCAAAAAACTGCTCTGTTTTCTTTGGGAAAATATGAGTTATCCACGTTGTGTTTTGTGGCATATCCTGTCACAGGCACTAGGCCCACCCACACAAGTGAGGTACCATTTTTATTGGGAGACTTGTGGGAATGCTAGGTGGAAGGACATTTGTGGCTCCTCTCAGATGCCAGAACTTTCTTTCACCGAAATGTGAGGAAAAAGTGTTTTTTAAGCCAAATTGTGAGGTTTGCAAAGGATTCAGGGTAACAGAAGCTGGTGAAAGCCACACAAGTCACCCCATCTTGGTTTCCCCTAGGTGTCTTGTTTTAAAAAATGGTCAGGTTTGATAGGATTCCTTAGGTGCCGGCTGAGCTAGAGGCCAGAATCCGAAGCTAAGCACTTTACAAAAAACAGCTCTGTTTTCTTTGGGAAAATGTGATGTGTCTATGTTGTGTTTTGGGGGCATTTCCTGTTGTGAGCGCTAGGTCTACCCACAGAAGTGAGGTACCATTTTTATCGGAAGACTTAGGGAAATGCTGGGTGGAAGGAAAATTGTGCCTCCTCTCAGATGACAGAACTTTCTGTCACTGAAATGTGAGGAAAAAGTGTTTTTTTAGCCAAATTGTGATGTTTGCAAAGGATTCTGGGTAAATGAACCTGGTGAGAGCCCTACATGTCAACCCATCTTGGTTTCTCCTAGCTGTCTTCTTTTAAAAAATGCACAGGTTTGATAGGTTTCCTTAGGTTCCGGCTGGGCTAGAGGCCAAAATCCACGGCAAGGCACTTTGCAAAAAACAGCTCTGTTTTCTTTGGGAAAATGTGATGTGTCCACGTTGTGTTTTGGGGGCATTTCCAGTCACGGGCACTGGGCCTAACCCCACAAGTGAGGTACCATTTTTATTGTGAAGCTTGGGGGAACGCTGGGTGGATGGACATTTGTGGCTCCTCTCAGTTTCCAGAACGTTCTGTCACCGAAATGTGAGAAAAAGTGTCTTTTTGGCAACATTTTGAGGTCTGCAAAGGATTCTGGATAACAGAACCTGGTGAGAGCCCCACAAGTCACCCCATCTTGGATTTACCTAGGTGTCTAGTTTTCATGCATGCACAGGTTAGGTAGGTTTCTCTAGGTGCCTGCTGAGCTAGAGGCCAAAATCCACAGCTAGGCACTTTGCAAAAAACAGCTCTGTTTTCTTTTGAGAAAATGTGATGTGTCCACGTTGTGTTTTGGGGCACTGCTTGTCACGGGCGCTAGGCCTACCCACAGAAATGAAGTACTATTTTTATCGGGAGAGTAGGGGGAATACTGGGTGGAAGGAAATTTGTGGCTCCTTTCAGGTTCCAGAACTTTCTCTCACCGAAATGTGAGGAAAATGTTTTTTTAGTCAAATTTTTATGTTTGCAAGGGATTCTGGTAACTAAACCTGGTGAGTGCCCCACAACTCACCCCATCTTGGATTTTCCTAGGTGTCTTGTTTTAAAACATGCACAGGTTTGATTGGTTTCCTTAGGTGCCGGCTGAGCTAGAGGCCAAAATCCACAGCTAGGCACTTTGCAAAAAACAGCTCTGTTTTCTTTGGGAAAATGTGATGTGTCCATGTTGTGTTTTGGGGGCATTTCCTGTCATGAGCGCTAGGTCAACCCACAGAAGTGAGGTACCGTTTTTATTGGGAGACTTGGGGGAACGCTGGATGGAAGGACATTTGTGGCTCCTCTCAGATTGCAGAACTTTCTGTCACCCAAATGTGAGGAAAAGGTGTTTTCTTAGCCAAATCTTGAGGTCTGCAAAGGATTCTGGGTAACAGAACCTGGTGAGAGCCCTACATGTCAACCCATCTTGGTTCCCCTAGGTGTCTTCTTTTAAAAAATGCACAGGTTTGATAGGTTTCCTTAGGTTCCGGCTGGGCTAGAGGCCAAAATCCACGGCTAGGCACTTTGCAAAAAACAGCTCTGTTTTCTTTGGGAAAATGTGATGTGTCCACGTTGTGTTTTGGGGCATTTCCAGTCACGGGCACTGGGCCTAACCACACAAGTGAGGTACCATTTTTATTGTGAAGCTTGGGGGAACGCTGGGTGGATGGACATTTGTGGCTCCTCTCAGTTTCCAGAACATTCTGTCACCGAAATGTGAGAAAAAGTGTCTTTTTGGCAACATTTTGAGGTCTGCAAAGGATTCTGGATAACAGAACCTGGTGAAAACCCCACAAGTCACCCCATCTTGGATTTACCTAGGTGTCTAGTTTTCATGCATGCACAGGTTTGGTAGGTTTCCCTAGGTGCCTGCTGAGCTAGAGGCCAAAATCCACAGCTAGGCACTTTGCCAAAAACAGCTCTGTTTTCTTTTGTGAAAATGTGATGTGTCCACGTTGTGTTTTGGGGCACTGCTTGTCACGGGCGCTAGGCCTACCCACAGAAGTGAAGTACTATTTTTATCGGGAGAGTAGGGGGAATGCTGGGTGGAAGGAAATTTGTGGCTACTTTCAGATTCCAGAACTTTCTCTCACCGAAATGTGAGGAAAAAGGTTTTTTAGTCAAATTGTTATGTTTGAAAGGGATTCTGGTAACTAAACCTGGTGAGAGCCCCACAACTCACCCCATCTTGGATTTTCCTAGGTGTCGTGTTTTAAAACATGCACAGGTTTGATTGGTTTCCTTAGGTGCCAGCTGAGCTAGAGGCCAAAATCCACAGCTAGGCACTTTGCAAAAAACAGCTCTGTTTTCGTTGGGAAAATGTGATGTGTTCATGTTGTGTTTTGGGGGCATTTCCTGTCATGAGCGCTAGGTCAACCCACAGAAGTGAGGTACCATTTTTATCGGAAGACTTGGGGGAACGCTGGATGGAAGGAAATTTGTTTCTCCTCTCAGACTGCAAAACTTTCTGTCACCCAAATGTGAGGAAAAGGTGTTTTCTTAGCCAAATCTTGAGGTCTGCAAAGGATTCTGGGTAACAGAACCTGGTGAGAGACCCCAAAGTCACCCCATTTTGGATTCCCCTAGGTGTCTAGTTTTCAAACATGCACAGGTTTGGTAGGTTTCCCTTGGTGCCGGATGAGCTAGATCCCAAAATCCTCAGGTAGGCACATTGCAAAAAACAGCTCTGTTTTCTTTGGGAAAATATGAGGTATCCACGTTGTGTTTTGTGGCATATCCTGTCACAGGCACTAGGCCCACCCACACAAGTGAGGTACCATTTTCATTGGGAGACTTGTGGGAATGCTAGGTGGAAGGACATTTGTGGCTCCTCTCAGATGCCAGAAGTTTCTTTCACCGAAATGTGAGGAAAAAGTGTTTTTTAAGCCAAATTGTGAGGTTTGCAAAGGATTCAGGGTAACAGAAGCTGGTGAGAGCCCCACAAGTCACCCCATCTTGGTTTCCCTTAGGTGTCTTGATTTAAAAAATGGTCAGGTTTGATAGGATTCCTTAGGTGCCGGCTGAGCTAGAGGACAAAATCCACAGCTAGGCACTTTACGAAAAACAGCTCTGTTTTCTTTGGGAAAATGTGAGTCCATGTTGTGTTTTGGGGGCATTTCCTGTCGTGAGCACTAGGTCTACCCACAGAAGTGAGGTACTATTTTTATCGGAAGACTTGGGGTAATGCTGGGTGGAAGGAAATCTGTGGCTACTCTCAGATGCCAGAACTTTCTGTCACCCAAATGTGAGGAAAAGGTGTTTTTTTAGCCAAATCTTGAGGTCTGAAAAGGATTCTGGGTAACGGAACCGGGTGAGAGCCCCACAAGTCACCCCATTTTGGATTCCCCTAGGTGTCTAGTTTCAAGCATGCACAGGCTTGGTAGGTTTCCCCAGGTGACGGCTGAGCTAGAGGCCGAAATCCACAGCTAGGCACTTTGCAAAAAACAACTCTGTTTTCTTTGGGAAAATAGGAGGTATCCACGTTGTGTTTTGGGGCATATCCTGTCACAGGCACTAGGCCTACCCACACAAGTGAGGTACCTTTTTTATTGGGAGACTTGTGGGAATGCTAGGTGGAAGGACATTTGTGGCTCCTCTCAGATGCCAGAACTTTCTTTCACCGAAATGTGAGGGAAAAGTGTTTTTTAAGCCAAATTGTGAGGTTTGCAAAGGATTCAGGGTAACAGAAGCTGGTGAGAGCCCCACAAGTCACCCCATCTTGGTTTCCCTTAGGTGTCTTGATTTAAAAAATGGTCAGGTTTGATAGGATTCCTTAGGTGCCGGCTGAGCTAGAGGACAAAATCCACAGCTAGGCACTTTACGAAAAACAGCTCTGTTTTCTTTGGGAAAATGTGAGTCCATGTTGTGTTTTGGGGGCATTTCCTGTCGTGAGCACTAGGTCTACCCACAGAAGTGAGGTACTATTTTTATCGGAAGACTTGGGGAAATGCTGGGTGGAAGGAAATCTGTGGCTACTCTCAGATGCCAGAACTTTCTGTCACCCAAATGTGAGGAAAAGGTGTTTTTTTAGCCAAATCTTGAGGTCTGTAAAGGATTCTGGGTAACGGAACCGGGTGAGAGCCCCACAAGTCACCCCATTTTGGATTCCCCTAGGTGTCTAGTTTCAAGCATGCACAGGCTTGGTAGGTTTCCCCAGGTGACGGCTGAGCTAGAGGCCGAAATCCACAGCTAGGCACTTTGCAAAAAACAACTCTGTTTTCTTTGGGAAAATAGGAGGTATCCACGTTGTGGTTTGGGGCATATCCTGTCACAGGCACTAGGCCTACCCACACAAGTGAGGTACCTTTTTTATTGGGAGACTTGTGGGAATGCTAGGTGGAAGGACATTTGTGGCTCCTCTCAGATGCCAGAACTTCCTTTCACCGAAATGTGAGGAAAAAGTGTTTTTTAAGCCAAATTGTGAGGTTTGCAAAGGATTCAGGGTAACAGAAGCTGGTGAGAGCCCCACAAGTCACCCCATCTTGGTTTCCCTTAGGTGTCTTGATTTAAAAAATGGTCAGGTTTGATAGGATTCCTTAGGTGCCGGCTGAGCTAGAGGACAAAATCCACAGCTAGGCACTTTACGAAAAACAGCTCTGTTTTCTTTGGGAAAATGTGAGTCCATGTTGTGTTTTGGGGGCATTTCCTGTCGTGAGCACTAGGTCTACCCACAGAAGTGAGGTACTATTTTTATCGGAAGACTTGGGGAAATGCTGGGTGGAAGGAAATCTGTGGCTACTCTCAGATGCCAGAACTTTCTGTCACCCAAATGTGAGGAAAAGGTGTTTTTTTAGCCAAATCTTGAGGTCTGAAAAGGATTCTGGGTAACGGAACCGGGTGAGAGCCCCACAAGTCACCCCATTTTGGATTCCCCTAGGTGTCTAGTTTCAAGCATGCACAGGCTTGGTAGGTTTCCCCAGGTGACGGCTGAGCTAGAGGCCGAAATCCACAGCTAGGCACTTTGCAAAAAACAACTCTGTTTTCTTTGGGAAAATAGGAGGTATCCACGTTGTGTTTTGGGGCATATCCTGTCACAGGCACTAGGCCTACCCACACAAGTGAGGTACCATTTTTATTGGGAGACTTGTGGGAATGCTAGGTGGAAGGACATTTGTGGCTCCTCTCAGATGCCAGAACTTTCTTTCACCGAAATGTGAGGAAAAAGTGTTTTTTAAGCCAATTTTTTAGGTTTGCAAATTATTCAGAGTAACAGAAGCTGGTGAGAGCCCCACAAGTCACCCTATCTTGGTTTCCCTTAGGTGTCTTGCTTTCAAAAATGCACAGGTTTGATAGGTTTTCGTATGTGCCGGCTGAGCTAGAAGCGAAAATCCACAGCTAGGCACTTTGCAAAAATCAGCTCTGTTTTCTTTGGGAAAGTGTGATGTGTCCACGTTGTGTTTTGAGGCACTTCTTGTCACGGGTGCTAGGCCAACCCACAGATGTAAGGTACCATTTATATCGGGAGACTAGGGGGAATGCTGGGTAGAATGAAAATTTGTGGCTCCTCTCAGATTCCAGACCTTTCTTCCACCGAAATGTGAGGAAAAAGTGTTTTTTTGGCAAAATGTTGACATTTGCAAAGAATTATGGGTAATAGAACGTTGTGAGAGCCCCACAACTCACCCCATCTTGGATTTTCCTACCTGTGAAGTCTTAAAAAATGCACAGGTTTGGTAGGTTTCCCTAGGTGTCGGTTGAGCTAGAGGCCAAAATCCACAGCTAGGTACTTCGCAAAAAACAGCTCTGATTTCTTTCAGAAAATGTGATGTGTCCACGTTGTGTTTTGGGGCAATTCCTGTCACGGGCACTATGCCTACCCACACAATTGAGGTACCATTTTTATTGAGGGACTTGGGGGAATGCTGGGTAGAAGGAATTTTGTGGCTCCTCTCAGATGGCAGAACTTTTTGTCTCCGAAGTGTGAGGAAAAAGTGTTTTTTCAATCCAAATTTTGAGGTTTGCAAAGGATTCTGGGTAACAGAACATGGTGAGAGCCGCACAAGTCACCCCATCTTGGTTTCCCCTAGGTGTCTTGTTTTAAAAAATGGTCAGGTTTGATAGGATTCCTTAGGTGCCGGCTGAGCTAGAGGCCAAAATCCACAGCTAGGCACTTTGCAAAAAACAGCTCTGTTTCTTTGGGAAAATCTGATGTGTCCATGTTGTGTTTTGGGGGCATTTCCTGTCGTGAGCGCTAGGTCTACCCACAGAAGTGAGGTACCATTTTTATCGGGAGACTTGGGGGAACGCTGGATGGAAGGAAATCTGTGGCTACTCTCAGATGCCAGAACTTTCTGTCACCCAAATGTGAGGAAAAAGTGTTTTTTCAGCCAAATCTTGAGGTCTGCAAAGGATTCTGGGTAACGGAACCGGGTGAGAGCCCCACAAGTCACCCCATTTTGGATTCCCCTAGGTGTCTAGTTTCAAGCATGCACAGGCTTGGTAGGTTTCCCCAGGTGACGGCTGAGCTAGAGGCCGAAATCCACAGCTAGGCACTTTGCAAAAAACAACTCTGTTTTCTTTGGGAAAATAGGAGGTATCCACATTGTGTTTTGGGGCATATCCTGTCACAGGCACTAGGCCTACCCACACAAGTGAGGTACCATTTTTATTGGGAGACTTGTGGGAATGCTAGGTGGAAGGACATTTGTGGCTCCTCTCAGATGCCAGAACTTTCTTTCACCAAAATGTGAGGAAAAAGTGTTTTTTAAGCCAATTTTTGAGGTTTGCAAATTATTCAGAGTAACAGAAGCTGGTGAGAGCCCCACAAGTCACCCTATCTTGGTTTCCCTTAGGTGTCTTGCTTTCAAAAATGCACAGGTTTGATAGGTTTCCATACGTGCCGGCTGAGCTAGAAGCCAAAATCCACAGCTAGGCACTTTGCAAAAATCAGCTCTGTTTTCTTTGGAAAGTATGATGTGTCCACGTTGTGTTTTGAGGCACTTCTTGTCACGGTTGCTAGTCCAACCCACAGATGTGAGGTACCATTTATATCGGGAGACTAGGGGGAATGCTGGGTAGAATGAAAATTTGTTGCTCCTCTCAGATTCCAGACCTTTCTTCCACCGAAATGTGAGGAAAAAGTGTTTTTTTGGCAAAATGTTGACGTTTGCAAAGGATTATGGGTAATAGAACGTGGTGAGAGCCCCACAACTCACCCCATCTTGGATTTTCCTACCTGTGAAGTCTTAAAAAATGCACAGGTTTGGTAGGTTTCCCTAGGTGTCGGTTGAGCTAGAGGCCAAAATCCACAGCTAGGTACTTCGCAAAAAACAGCTCTGTTTTCTTTGGGAAAATGTGATGTGTCCACGTTGTGTTTTGGGGCAATTCCTGTCACGGGCACTATGCCTACCCACACAATTGAGGTACCATTTTTATTTAGGGACTTGGGGGAATGCTGGGTAGAAGGAATTTTGTGGCTCCTCTCAGATGGCAGAACTTTTTGTCTCCGAAGTGTGAGGAAAAAGTGTTTTTTCAATCCAAATTTTGAGGTTTGCAAAGGATTCTAGGTAACAGAACATGGTGAGAGCCGCACAAGTCACCCCATCTTGGTTTTCCCTAGGTGTCTTGTTTTAAAAAATGGTCAGGTTTGATAGGATTCCTTAGGTGCCGGCTGAGCTAGAGGCCAAAATCCACAGCTAGGCACTTTGCAAAAAACAGCTCTGTTTTCTTTGGGAAAATCTGATGTGTCCATGTTGTGTTTTGGGGCATTTCCTGTCGTGAGCGCTAGGTCTACCCACAGAAGTGAGGTACCATTTTTATCGGGAGACTTGGGGGAACGCTGGATGGAAGGAAATTTGTGGCTCCTCTCAGATTCCAGTACTTTCTGTCACTCAAATGTGAGGAAAAGGTGTTTTCTTAGCCAAATCTTGAGGTCTGCAAAGGATTCTGGGTAACAGAACCTGGTGAGAGACCCACAAGTCACCCCATTTTGGATTCCCCTAGGCGTCTAGTTTTCAAACATGCAAAGGTTTGGTAGGTTTCCCTTGGTGCCGTCTGAGCTAGAGGCCAGAATCCGCAGCTAAGCACATTGCAAAAAACAGCTCTGTTTTCTTTGGGAAAATGTGATGTGTCTATGTTGTGTTTTGGGGGCATTTCCTGTCGTGAGCGCTGGGTCTACCCACAGAAGTGAGGTACCATTTTTATCGGAAGACTTGGGGAAATGCTGGGTGGAAGGAAAATTGTGCCTCCTCTCAGATGACAGAACTTTCTGTCACCGAAATGTGAGGAAAAAGTGTTTTTTTAGCCAAATTGTGATGTTTGCAAAGGATTCTGGGTAAAAGAACCTGGTGAGAGCCCTACATGTCAACCCATCTTGGTTTCTCCTAGGTGTCTTCTTTAAAAAAATGCACAGGTTTGATAGGTTTCCTTAGGTTCCGGCTGGGCTAGAGGCCAAAATCCACGGCAAGGCACTTTGCAAAAAACAGCTCTGTTTTCTTTGGGAAAATGTTATGTATCCAAGTTGTGTTTTGGGGGCATTTCCAGTCACGGGCACTGGGCCTAACCACACAAGTGAGGTACCATTTTTATTGTGAAGCTTGGGGGAACGCTGGGTGGATGGACATTTGTGGCTCCTCTCAGTTTCCAGAACGTTCTGTCACCGAAATGTGAGAAAAAGTGTCTTTTTGGCAACATTTTGAGGTCTGCAAAGGATTCTGGATAACAGAACCTGGTGAGAGCCCCACAAGTCACCCCATCTTGGATTTACCTAGGTGTCTAGTTTTCATGCATGCACAGGTTAGGTAGGTTTCTCTAGATGCCTGCTGAGCTAGAGGCCAAAATCCACAGCTAGGCACTTTGCAAAAAACAGCTCTGTTTTCTTTTGAGAAAATGTGATGTGTCCACGTTGTGTTTTGGGGCACTGCTTGTCACGGGCGCTAGGCCTACCCACAGAAATGAAGTACTATTTTTATCGGGAGAGTAGGGGGAATGCTGGGTGGAAGGAAATGTGTCGCTCCTTTCAGATTCCAGAACTTTCTCTCACCGAAATGTGAGGAAAATGTTTTTTTAGTCAAATTTTGATGTTTGCAAGGGATTCTGGTAACTAAACCTGGTGAGAGCCCCACAACTCACCCCATCTTGGATTTTCCTAGGTGTCTTGTTTTAAAACATGCACAGGTTTGATTGGTTTCCTTAGGTGCCGGCTGAGCTAGAGGCCAAAATCCACAGCTAGGCACTTTGCAAAAAACAGCTCTGTTTTCTTTGGGAAAATGTGATGTGTCCATGTTGTGTTTTGGGGGCATTTCCTGTCATGAGCGCTAGGTCAACCCACAGAAGTGAGGTACCATTTTTATCGGGAGACTTGAGGGAACGCTGGATGGAAGGACATTTGTGGCTCCTCTCAGATTGCAGAACTTTCTGTCACCCAAATGTGAGGAAAAGATGTTTTCTTAGCCAAACCTTGAGGTCTGCAAAGGATTCTGGGTAACAGAACCTGGTGAGAGCCCTATATGTCAACCCATCTTGGTTTCCCCTTGGTGTCTTCTTTTAAAAAATGCACAGGTTTGATAGGTTTCCTTAGGTTCCGGCTGGGCTAGAGGCCAAAATCCACGGCTAGGCACTTTGCAAAAAACAGCTCTGTTTTCTTTGGGAAAATGTGATGTGTCCACGTTGTGTTTTGGGGGCATTTCCAGTCACGGGCACTGGGCCTAACCACACAAGTGAGGTACCATTTTTATTGTGAAGCTTGGGGGAACGCTGGGTGGATGGACATTTGTGGCTCCTCTCAGTTTCCAGAACGTTCTGTCACCGAAATGTGAGAAAAAGTGTCTTTTTGGCAACATTTTGAGGTCTGCAAAGGATTCTGGATAACAGAACCTGGTGAGAGCCCCACAAGTCACCCCATCTTGGATTTATCTAGGTGTCTAGTTTTCATGCATGCACAGGTTTGGTAGGTTTCCCTAGGTGCCTGCTGAGCTAGAGGCCAAAATCCACAGCTAGGCACTTTGCAAAAAACAGCTCTGTTTTCTTTTGAGAAAATGTGATGTGTCCACGTTGTGTTTTGGGGCACTGCTTGTCACGGGCGCTAGGCCTACCCACAGAAGTGAAGTACTATTTTTATCGGGAGAGTAGGGGGAATGCTGGGTGGAAGGAAATGTGTCGCTCCTTTCAGATTCCAGAACTTTCTCTCACCGAAATGTGAGGAAAATGTTTTTTTAGTCAAATTTTGATGTTTGCAAGGGATTCTGGTAACTAAACCTGGTGAGAGCCCCACAACTCACCCCATCTTGGATTTTCCTAGGTGTCTTGTTTTAAAACATGCACAGGTTTGATTGGTTTCCTTAGGTGCCGGCTGAGCTAGAGGCCAAAATCCACAGCTAGGCACTTTGCAAAAAACAGCTCTGTTTTCTTTGGGAAAATGTGATGTGTCCATGTTGTGTTTTGGGGGCATTTCCTGTCATGAGCGCTAGGTCAACCCACAGAAGTGAGGTACCATTTTTATCGGGAGACCTGAGGGAACGCTGGATGGAAGGACATTTGTGGCTCCTCTCAGATTGCAGAACTTTCTGTCACCCAAATGTGAGGAAAAGATGTTTTCTTAGCCAAACCTTGAGGTCTGCAAAGGATTCTGGGTAACAGAACCTGGTGAGAGCCCTATATGTCAACCCATCTTGGTTTCCCCTTGGTGTCTTCTTTTAAAAAATGCACAGGTTTGATAGGTTTCCTTAGGTTCCGGCTGGGCTAGAGGCCAAAATCCACGGCTAGGCACTTTGCAAAAAACAGCTCTGTTTTCTTTGGGAAAATGTGATGTGTCCACGTTGTGTTTTGGGGGCATTTCCAGTCACGGGCACTGGGCCTAACCACACAAGTGAGGTACCATTTTTATTGTGAAGCTTGGGGGAACGCTGGGTGGTTGGACATTTGTGGCTCCTCTCAGTTTCCAGAACGTTCTGTCACCGAAATGTGAGAAAAAGTGTCTTTTTGGCAACATTTTGAGGTCTGCAAAGGATTCTGGATAACAGAACCTGGTGAGAGCCCCACAAGTCACCCCATCTTGGATTTATCTAGGTGTCTAGTTTTCATGCATGCACAGGTTTGGTAGGTTTCCCTAGGTGCCTGCTGAGCTAGAGGCCAAAATCCACAGCTAGGCACTTTGCAAAAAACAGCTCTGTTTTCTTTTGAGAAAATGTGATGTGTCCACGTTGTGTTTTGGGGCACTGCTTGTCACGGGCGCTAGGCCTACCCACAGAAGTGAAGTACTATTTTTATTGGGAGAGTAGGGGGAATGCTGGGTGGAAGGAAATTTGTGGCTCCTTTCAGATTCCAGAACTTTCTCTCACCGAAATGTGAGGAAAAAGGTTTTTTAGTCAAATTTTTATGTTTGAAAGGGATTCTGGTAACTAAACCTGGTGAGAGCCCCACATCTCACCCCATCTTGGTTTCCCCTAGGTGTCTTCTTTTAAAAAATGCACAGGTTTGATAGGTTTCCTTAGGTTCCGGCTGGGTTAGAGGCCAAAATCCACAGCTCGGCACTTTGCAAAAAACAGCTCTGTTTTCGTTGGGAAAATGTGATGTGTTCATGTTGTGTTTTGGGGGCATTTCCTGTCATGAGCGCTAGGTCAACCCACAGAAGTGAGGTACCATTTTTATCAGAAGACTTGGGGGAACGCTGGATGGAAGGAAAATTGTGTCTCCTCTCAGATTGCAAAACTTTCTGTCACCCAAATGTGAGGAAAAGGTGTTTTCTTAGCCAAATCCTGAGGTCTGCAAAGGATTCTGGGTAACAGAACCTGGTGAGAGACCCCCAAGTCACCCCATTTTGGATTCCCCTAGGTGTCTAGTTTTCAAACATGCACAGGTTTGGTAGGTTTCCCTTGGTGCCGGATGAGCTAGATCCCAAAATCCACAGGTAGGCACATTGCAAGAAACAGCTCTGTTTTCTTTGGGAAAATATGAGGTATCCACGTTGTGTTTTGTGGCATATCCTGTCACAGGCACTAGGACCACCCACACAAGTGAGGTACCATTTTCATTGGGAGACTTGTGGGAATGCTAGGTGGAGGACATTTGTGGCTCCTCTCAGATGCCAGAAGTTTCTTTCACCGAAATGTGAGGAAAAAGTGTTTTTTAAGCCAAATTGTGAGGTTTGCAAAGGATTCAGGGTAACAGAAGCTGGTGAGAGCCCCACAAGTCACCCCATCTTGGTTTCCCTTAGGTGTCTTGTTTTAAAAAATGGTCAGGTTTGATAGGATTCCTTAGGTGCCGGCTGAGCTACAGGCCAAAATCCACAGCTAGGCACTTTTCGAAAAACAGCTCTGTTTTCTTTGGGAAAATGTGGTGTCCATGTTGTGTTTTGGGGGCATTTCCTGTCGTGAGCGCTAGGTCTACCCACAGAAGTGAGGTACTATTTTTATCGGAAGACTTGGGGAAATGCTGGGTGGAAGGAAATCTGTGGCTACTCTCAGATGCCAGAACTTTCTGTCACCCAAATGTGAGGAAAAAGTGTTTTTTTAGCCAAATCTTGAGGTCTGCAAAGGATTCTGGGTAACGGAACCAGGTGAGAGCCCCACAAGTCCCCCCATTTTGGATTCCCCTAGGTGTCTAGTTTCAAGCTTGCACAGGCTTGGTAGGTTTCCCCAGGTGACGGCTGAGCTAGAGGCCGAAATCCACAGCTAGGCACTTTGCAAAAAACAACTCTGTTTTCTTTGGGAAAATAGGAGGTATCCACGTTGTGTTTTGGGGCATATCCTGTCACAGGCACTTTGCCTACCCACACAAGTGAGGTACCATTTTTATTGGGAGACTTGTGGGAATGCTGGGTGGAAGGACATTTGTGGCTCCTCTCAGATGCCAGAACTTTCTTTCACCGATATGTGAGGAAAAGTGTTTTTTAAGCCAATTTTTGAGGTTTGCAAGTTATTCAGAGTAACAGAAGCTGGTGAGAGCCCCACAAGTCACCCTATCTTGGTTTCCCTTAGGTGTCTTGCTTTAAAAAATGCACAGGTTTGATAGGTTTCCGTACGTGCCGGCTGAGCTAGAAGCTAAAATCCACAGCTAGGCACTTTGCAAAAATCAGCTCTGTTTTCTTTGGGAAAGTGTGATGTGTCCACGTTGTGTTTTGAGGCACTTCTTGTCACGGGTGCTAGGCCAACCCACAGATGTGAGGTACCATTTATATCGGGAGACTAGGGGGAATGCTGGGTAGAATGAAAATTTGTGGCTCCTCTCAGATTCCAGACCTTTCTTCCACCGAAATGTGATGAAAAAGTGTTTTTTTGGCAAAATATTGACGTTTGCAAAGGATTATGGATAATAGAATGTGGTGAGAGCCCCACAACTCACCCCATCTTGTATTTTCCTACCTGTGAAGTCTTAAAAAATGCACAGGTTGGGTAGGTTTCCCTAGGTGTCGGTTGAGCTAGAGGCCAAAATCCACAGCTAGTCACTTTGCAAAAAACAGCTCTGTTTTCTTTGGGAAAATGTGATGTGTCCACGTTTTGTTTTGGGGCAATTCCTGTCATGGGCACTATGCCTACCCACACAATTGAGGTACCATTTTTATTGAGGGACTTGGGGGAATGCTCGGTAGAAGGAATTTTGTGGCTCCTCTCAGATGGCAGAACTTTTTGTCTCCGAAGTGTGAGGAAAAAGTGTTTTTTCAATCCAAATTTTGAGGTTTGCAAAGGATTCTGGGTAACAGAACATGGTGAGAGCCACACAAGTCACCCCATCTTGGTTTCCCCTAGGTGTCTTGTTTTAAAAAATGGTCAGGTTTGATAGGATTCCTTAGGTGCCGGCTAAGCTAGAGGCCAAAATCCACAGCTAGGCACTTTGCAAAAAACAGCTCTGTTTTCTTTGGGAAAATCTGATGTGTCCATGTTGTGTTTTGGGGGCATTTCCTGTCGTGAGCGCTAGGTCTACCCACAGAAGTGAGGTACCATTTTTATCGGGAGACTTGGGGGAACGCTGGATGGAAGGAAATTTGTGGCTCCTCTCAGATTCCAGAACTTTCTGTCACTCAAATGTGAGGAAAAGGTGTTTTCTTAGCCAAATCTTGAGGTCTGCAAAGGATTCTGGGTAACAGAACCTGGTGAGAGACCCACAAGTCACCCCATTTTGGATTCCCCTCGTTGTCTAGTTTTCAAACATGCAAAGGTTTGGTAGGTTTCCCTTGGTGCCGGCTGAGCTAGAGGCCAAAATCCCCAGCTAGGCACATTGCAAAAAACAGCTCTGTTTTCTTTGGGAAAATATGAGTTATCCACGTTGTGTTTTGTGGCATATCCTGTCACAGGCACTAGGCCCACCCACACAAGTGAGGTACCATTTTTATTGGGAGACTTGTGGGAATGCTAGGTGGAAGGACATTTGTGGCTCCTCTCAGATGCCAGAACTTTCTTTCACCGAAATGTGAGGAAAAAGTGTTTTTTAAGCCAAATTGTGAGGTTTGCAAAGGATTCAGGGTAACAGAAGCTGGTGAGAGCCCCACAAGTCACCCCATCTTGGTTTCCCCTAGGTGTCTTGTTTCAAAAAATGGTCAGGTTTGATAGGATTCCTTAGGTGCCGGCTGAGCTAGAGGCCAGAATCCGCAGCTAAGCACTTTACAAAAAACAGCTCTGTTTTCTTTGGGAAAATGTGATGTGTCTATGTTGTGTTTTGGGGGCATTTCCTGTTGTGAGCGCTAGGTCTACCCACAGAAGTGAGGTACCATTTTTATCGGAAGACTTGGGGAAATGCTGGGTGGAAGGAAAATTGTGCCTCCTCTCAGATGACAGAACTTTCTGTCACCGAAATGTGAGGAAAAAGTGTTTTTTTAGCCAAATTGTGATGTTTGCAAAGGATTCTGGGTAAAAGAACCTGGTGAGAGCCCTACATGTCAACCCATCTTGGTTTCTCCTAGGTGTCTTCTTTTAAAAAATGCACATCCTTGATAGGTTTCCTTAGGTTCCGGCTGGGCTAGAGGCCAAAATCCACGGCAAGGCACTTTGCAAAAAACAGCTCTGTTTTCTTTGGGAAAATGTGATGTGTCCAAGTTGTGTTTTGGGGGCATTTCCAGTCACGGGCACTGGGCCTAACCACACAAGTGAGGTACCATTTTTATTGTGAAGCTTGGGGGAACGCTGGGTGGATGGACATTTTTGGCTCCTCTCAGTTTCCAGAACGTTCTGTCACCGAAATGTGAGAAAAAGTTTCTTTTTGGCAACATTTTGAGGTCTGCAAAGGATTCTGGATAACAGAACCTGGTGAGAGCCCCACAAGTCACCCCATCTTGGATTTACCTAGGTGTCTAGTTTTCATGCATGTACAGTTTAGGTAGGTTTCTCTAGGTGCCTGCTGAGCTAGAGGCCAAAATCCACAGCTAGGCACTTTGCAAAAAACAGCTCTGTTTTCTTTTGAGAAAATGTGATGTGTCCACGTTGTGTTTTGGGGCACTGCTTGTCACGGGCGCTAGGCCTACCCACAGAAATGAAGTACTATTTTTATCGGGAGAGTAGGGGGAATGCTGGGTGGAAGGAAATTTGTGGCTCCTTTCAGATTCCAGAACTTTCTCTCACCGAAATGTGAGGAAAATGTTTTTTTAGTCAAATTTTGATGTTTGCAAGGGATTCTGGTAACTAAACCTGGTGAGAGCCCCACAACTCACCCCATCTTGGATTTTCCTAGGTGTCTTGTTTTAAAACATGCACAGGTTTGATTGGTTTCCTTAGGTGCCGGCTGAGCTAGAGGCCAAAATCCACAGCTAGGCACTTTGCAAAAAACAGCTCTGTTTTCTTTGGGAAAATGTGATGTGTCCATATTGTGTTTTGGGGGCAATTCCTGTCATGAGCGCTAGGTCAACCCACAGAAGTGAGGTACCATTTTTATCAGGAGTCTTGGGGGAACGCTGGATGGAAGGACATTTGTGGCTCCTCTCAGATTGCAGAACTTTCTGTCACCCAAATGTGAGGAAAAGGTGTTTTCCTATCCAAATCTTGAGGTCTGCAAAGGATTCTGGGTAACAGAACCTGGTGAGAGCCTTACATGTCAACCCATCTTGGATTCCCCTAGGTGTCTTCTTTTAAAAAATGCACAGGTTTGATAGGTTTCCTTAGGTTCCGGCTGGGCTAGAGTCCAAAATCCACGGCTAGGCACTTTGCAAAAAACAGCTCTGTTTTCTTTGGGAAAATGTGATGTGTCCACGTTGTGTTTTGGGGGCATTTCCAGTCACGGGCACTGGGCCTAACCACACAAGTGAGGTACCATTTTTATTGTGAAGCTTGGGGGAACGCTGGGTGGATGGACATTTGTGGCTCCTCTCAGTTTCCAGAACGTTCTGTCACCGAAATGTGAGAAAAAGTGTCTTTTTGGCAACATTTTGAGGTCTGCAAAGGATTCTGGATAACAGAACCTGGTGAGAGCCCCACAAGTCACCCCATCTTGGATTTACCTAGGTGTCTAGTTTTCATGCATGAACAGGTTTGGTAGGTTTCCCTAGGTGCCTGCTGAGCTAGAGGCCAATATCCACAGCTAGGCACTTTGCAAAAAACAGCTATGTTTTCTTTTGAGAAAATGTGATGTGTCCACGTTGTGTTTTGGGGCACTGCTTGTCACGGGCGCTAGGCCTACCCACAGAATTGAAGTACTATTTTTATCGGGAGAGTAGGGGGAATGCTGGGTGGAAGGAAATTTGTGGCTCCTTTCAGATTCCAGAACTTTCTCTCACCGAAATGTGAGGAAAATGTTTTTTTAGTCAAATTGTGATGTTTGCAAGGGATTCTGGTAACTAAACCTGGTGAGAGCCCCACAACTCACCCCATCTTGGATTTTCCTAAGTGTCTTGTTTTAAAACATGCACAGGTTTGATTGGTTTCCTTAGGTGCCGGCTGAGCTAGAGGCCAAAATCCACAGCTAGGCACTTTGCAAAAAACAGCTCTGTTTTCTTTGGGAAAATGTGATGTGTCCATGTTGTGTTTTGGGGGCATTTCCTGTCATGAGCGCTAGGTCAACCCACAGAAGTGAGATACCATTTTTATCGGGAGACTTGGGGGAACGCTGGATGGAAGGACATTTGTGGTTCCTCTCAGATTGCAGAACTTTCTGTCACCCAAATGTGAGGAAAAGGTGTTTTCTTAGCCAAATCTTGAGGTCTGGAAAGGATTCTGGGTAACAGAACCTGGTGAGAGCCCTACATGTCAACCCATCTTGGTTTCCCCTAGGTGTCTTCTTTTAAAAAATGCACAGGTTTGATAGGTTTCCTTAGGTTCCGGCTGGGCTAGAGGCCAAAATCCACGGCTAGGCACTTTGCAAAAAACAGCTCTGTTTTCTTTGGGAAAATGTGATGTGTCCACGTTGTGTTTTGGGGGCATTTCCAGTCACGGGCACTGGGCCTAACCACACAAGTGAGGTACCATTTTTATTGTGAAGCTTGGGGGAACGCTGGGTGTATGGACATTTGTGGCTCCTCTCAGTTTCCAGAACGTTCTGTCACCGAAATGTGAGAAAAAGTGTCTTTTTGGCAACATTTTGAGGTCTGCAAAGGATTCTGGATAACAGAACCTGGTAAGAGCCCCACAAGTCACCCCATCTTGGATTTACCTAGGTGTCTAGTTTTCATGCATGCACAGGTTTGGTAGGTTTCCCTAGGTGCCTGCTGAGCTAGAGGCCAATATCCACAGCTAGGCACTTTGCAAAAAACAGCTCTGTTTTCTTTTGAGAAAATGTGATGTGTCCACGTTGTGTTTTGGGGCACTGCTTGTCACGGGCGCTAGGCCTACCCATAGAAGTGAAGTACTATTTTTATCGGGAGAGTAGGGGGAATGCTGGGTGGAAGGAAATGTGTGGCTCCTTTCAGATTCCAGAACTTTCTCTCACCGAAATGTGAGGAAAAATGTTTTTTAGTCAAATGTTTTTGTTTGCAAGGGATTCTGGTAACTAAACCTGGTGAGAGACCCCAAAGTCACCCCATTTTGGATTCCCCTAGGTGTCTAGTTTTCAAACATGCACAGGTTTGGTAGGTTTCCCTTGGTGCCGGATGAGCTAGATCCCAAAATCCACAGGTAGGCACATTGCAAAAAACAGCTCTGTTTTCTTTGGGAAAATATGAGGTATCCACGTTGTGTTTTGGGGCATATCCTGTCACAGGCACTAGGCCCACCCACACAAGTGAGGTACGATTTTCATTGGGAGACTTGTGGGAATGCTAGGTGGAAGGACATTTGTGGCTCCTCTCAGATGCCAGAAGTTTCTTTCACCGAAATGTGAGGAAAAAGTGTTTTTTAAGCCAAATTGTGAGGTTTGCAAAGGATTCAGGGTAACAGAAGCTGGTGAGAGCCCCACAAGTCACCCCATCTTGGTTTCCCTTAGGTGTCTTGTTTTAAAAAATGGTCAGGTTTGATAGGATTCCTTAGGTGCCGGCTGAGCTAGAGGCCAAAATCCACAGCTAGGCACTTTACGAAAAACAGCTCTGTTTTCTTTGGGAAAATGTGGTGTCCATGTTGTGTTTTGGGGGCATTTCCTGTCATGAGCGCTAGGTCTACCCACAGAAGTGAGGTACTATTTTTATCCGAAGACTTGGTGAAATGCTGGAAGGAAGGAAGGAAATCTGTGGCTACTCTCAGATGCCAGCACTTTCTGACACCGAAATGTGAGGAAAAAATGTTTTTTAAGCCAAATTTTGATGTTTGCAAAGGATTCTGGGTAACAGAAGCTGGTGAGAGCCCCACAAGTCACCCCATCTTGGTTTCCCCTAGGTGTCTTGTTTTAAAAAATGCACAGGTTTGATAGGTTTGCTTAGGTTCCGGCTGAGCTAGAGGCCAAAATCAACAGCTAGGCACTTTGCAAAAAACAGCTCTCTTTTCTTTGGGAAAGTGTGATGTGTCCACGTTGTGTTTTGGGGCTTTTCCTGCCACGGGCACTAGGGCTACCCACACAAGTGAGGTACCATTTTTATTGTGAGACTTGGGGGAATGCTGGGTGGATGAACATTTGTGGCTCCTCTCAGTTTCCAGAACTTTCTGTCACCGAAATGTGAGGAAAAAGTGTTTTTTTGGCAAAATGTTGACGCTTGCAATGGATTCTGGGTAACAGAACCTGGTGAGAGCCCTACATGTCACCCCATCTTGGTTTCGCCTAGGTGTCTAGTTTTCAAACATACACAGGTTTGGTAGGTTTCCCTAACTTCTGGCTGAGCTAGAGGCCAAAATCCACAGCTAGGCACTTTGCAAAAAACAGCTCTGTTTTCTTTGGGAAAATGTGATGTGTCCACGTTGTGTTTTCGGGCACTTCTTGTCACGGGCGCTAGGCCAACGCACAGAAGTGAGGTACCATTTATATCGTGAGACTAGGGGGAATGCTGGGTAGAAGGAAATTTGTGGCTCCTCTCAGATTCCAGACCTTTCTTCCACCGAAATGGGAGGAAAAAGTGTTTGTTTGACAAAATGTGGACGTTTGCAAAGTGTTCTGGGTAACAGAACGTGGTGAGAGCCCCACAACTCACCCCATCTTGGAGTTTCCTACCTGTGAAGTTTTAAAAAATGCACAGGTTTGATAGGTTTACTTAGGTTCCGGCTGAGCTAGAGGCCAAAATCAACAGCTAGGCACTTTGCAAAAAACAGCTCTGTTTTCTTTGGGAAAGTGTGATGTGTCCACGTTGTGTTTTGGGACTTTTCCTGCCACGGGCACTAGGGCTACCCACACAGGTGAGGTACCATTTTTATTGTGAGGCTTGGGGGAACGCTAGGTGGACTGACATTTGTGGCTCCTCTCAGTTTCCAGAACGTTCTGTCACCGAAATGTGAGGAAAAGTGTTTTTTTGGCACATTTTCGAGGTTTACAGAGGATTCTGGATAACAGAACCTGGTGAGAGCCCCACAAGTCACCCTATCTTGGATTTACCTAGGTGTCTAGCTTTCAAACATGCACAGGTTTTATAGGTTTCCCTTAGTGCCGGCTGAGCTAGAGGCCAAGTCCACAACTAGGCAGTTTGCAAACAACAGCTCTGTTTTCTTTGGGAAAACATGATTTGTCCATGTTGTGTTTTGGGGGCATTTCCTGTCGTGAGCGCTAGGTCTCCCCACAGAAGTGAGGTACCATTTTTGATGGGAGACTTGGGGGAATGCTGGGTGGCAGGAAGTTTGTGGCTCCTCTCAGATTCCAGAACTTTCTGTCACCCAAATGTGAGGATAAAATGTTTTTTTAGCCAAATCTTGAGGTCTGCAAAGGAGTCTGGGTAACAGAACCTGGTGAGAGCCCCTCAAGTCACTCCATTTTGGATTCCCCTAGGTGTCTAGTTTCAAACATGCACAGGTTTTTTCGGTTTCCCTAGGTGAAGGCTGAGCAAGGGGGCAAAATCCACAGCTAGGCACATTGCAAAAAACAGCTCTGTTTTCTTTGGGAAAATATGAGGTATCCAGGTTGTGTTTTGTGGCATGTCCTGTCACAGGCACTAGGCCCACCCACACAATTGAGGTACCATTTTCATTGGGAGACTTGTGGGAATGCTAGGTGGAAGGACATTTGTGGCTCCTCTCAGATGCCAGAAGTTTCTTTCACCGAAATGTGAGGAAAAAGTGTTTTTTAAGCCAAATTGTGAGGTTTGCAAAGGATTCTGGGTAACAGAAGCTGGTGAGAGCCCCACAAGTCACCCCATCTTAGTTTCCCTTAGGTGTCTTGTTTTAAAAAATGGTCAGGTTTGATAGGATTCCTTAGGTGACGGCTGAGCTAGAGGCCAAAATCCACAGCTAGGCACTTTATAAAAAACAGCTCTGTTTTCTTTGGAAAAATGTGGTGTCCATGTTGTGTTTTGGGGGCATTTCCTGTCGTGAGCGCTAGGTCTACCCACAGAAGTGAGGTACTATTTTTATCCGAAGACTTGGTGAAATGCTGGAAGGAAGGAAGGAAATCTGTGGCTACTCTCAGATGCCAGCACTTTCTGACACCGAAATGTGAGGAAAAAATGTTTTTTAAGCCAAATTTTGATGTTTGCAAAGGATTCTGGGTAACAGAAGCTGGTGAGAGCCCCACAAGTCACCCCATCTTGGTTTCCCCTAGGTGTCTTGTTTTAAAAAATGCACATGTTTGATAGGTTTGCTTAGGTTCCGGCTGAGCTAGAGGCCAAAATCAACAGCTAGGCACTTTGCAAAAAACAGCTCTGTTTTCTGTGGGAAAATGTGATGTGCCTACATTGTGTTTTGGGGCATTTCCTGTCACGGGCAATAGGGCTACCCACACAATTGAGGTACCATTTTTATTGTGAGACTTGGGGGAATGCTGGGTGGATGAACATTTGTGGCTCCTCTCAGTTTCCAGAACTTTCTGTCACCGAAATGTGAGGAAAAAGTGTTTTTTTGGCAAAATGTTGACGCTTGCAAAGGATTCTCGGTAACAGAACCTGGTGAGAGCCCTACATGTCACCCCATCTTGGTTTCGCCTAGGTGTCTAGTTTTCAAACATACACAGGTTTGGTTGGTTTCCCTAACTTCTGGCTGAGCTAGAGGCCAAAATCCACAGCTAGGCACTTTGCAAAAAACAGCTCTGTTTTCTTTGGGAAAATGTGATGTGTCCACGTTGTGTTTTCGGGCACTTCTTGTCACGGGCGCTAGGCCAACGCACAGAAGTGAGGTACCATTTATATCGTGAGACTGGGGGGAATGCTGGGTAGAAGGAAATTTGTGGCTCCTCTCAGATTCCAGACCTTTCTTCCACCGAAATGGGAGGAAAAAGTGTTTGTTTGACAAAATGTTGACGTTTGCAAAGTGTTCTGGGTAACAGAACGTGGTGAGAGCCCCACAACTCACCCCATCTTGGAGTTTCCTACCTGTGAAGTTTTAAAAAATGCACAGGTTTGATAGGTTTGCTTAGGTTCCGGCTGAGCTAGAGGCCAAAATCAACAGCTAGGCACTTTGCAAAAAACAGCTCTGTTTTCTTTGGGAAAGTGTGATGTGTCCACGTTGTGTTTTGGGACTTTTCCTGCCACGGGCACTAGGGCTACCCACACAGGTGAGGTACCATTTTTATTGTGAGGCTTGGGGGAACGCTGGGTGGACTGACATTTGTGGCTCCTCTCAGTTTCCAGAACGTTCTGTCACCGAAATGTGAGGAAAAGTGTTTTTTTGGCACCTTTTCGAGGTTTACAGAGGATTCTGGATAAAAGAACCTGGTGAGAGCCCCACAAGTCACCCCATCTTGGTTTTACCTAGGTGTCTAGCTTTCAAACATGCACAGGTTTTGTAGGTTTCCCTTAGTGCCGGCTGAGCTAGAGGCCAAGTCCACAACTAGGCAGTTTGCAAACAACAGCTCTGTTTTCTTTGGGAAAACATGATTTGTCCATGTTGTGTTTTGGGGGCATTTCCTATCGTGAGCGCTAGGTCTCCCCACAGAAGTGAGGTACCATTTTTGATGGGAGACTTGGGGGAATGCTGGGTGGCAGGAAGTTTGTGGCTCCTCTCAGATTCCAGAACTTTCTGTCACCCAAATGTGAGGATAAAGTGTTTTTTAGCCAAATCTTGAGGTCTGCAAAGGAGTCTGGGTACCAGAACCTGGTGAGAGCCCCACAAGTCACTCCATTTTGGATTCCCCTAGGTGTCTAGTTTCAAACATGCACAGGTTTTTTCGGTTTCCCTAGGTGACGGCTGAGCAAGGGGCCAAAATCCACAGCTAGGCACATTGCAAAAAACAGCTCTGTTTTCTTTGGGAAAATATGAGGTATCCAGGTTGTGTTTTGTGGCATATCCTGTCACAGGCACTAGGCCTACCCACACAAGTGAGGTACCTTTTTTATTGGGAGACTTGTGGGAATGCTAGGTGGAAGGACATTTGTGGCTCCTCTCAGATGCCAGAACTTTCTTTCACCGAATTGTGAGGAAAAAGTGTTTTTTAAGCCAAATTTTGAGGTTTGCAAATTATTAAGGGTAACAGAAGCTGGTGAGAGCCCCACAAGTCACCCCATCTTGGTTTCTCTCAGGTGTCTTGTTTTAAAAAATGCAAAGGTTTGATAGGTTTCTGTACGAGCCGGCTGAGCTAGAAGCCAAAATCCACATCTAGGCACTTTGCAAAAAACAGCTGGTTTCTGTGGGAAAATGTGATGTGCCTACATTGTGTTTTGGGGCATTTCCTGTCACGGGCACTAGGCCTACCCACACAATTGAGGTACCATTTTTATTGTGAGACTTGGGGGAATGCTGGGTGGATGAACATTTGTGGCTCCTCTCAGTTTCCAGAACTTTCTGTCACCGAAATGTGAGGAAAAAGTGTTTTTTTGGCAAAATGTTGACGCTTGCAAAGGATTCTGGGTAACAGAACCTGGTGAGAGCCCTACATGTCACCCCATCTTGGTTTCACCTAGGTGTCTAGTTTTCAAACATACACAGGTTTGGTAGGTTTCCCTAGCTTCCGGCTGAGCTAGAGGCCAAAATCCACAGCTAGGCACTTTGCAAAAAACAGCTCTGTTTTCTTTGGGAAAATGTGATGTGTCCACATTGTGTTTTGGGGCACTTCTTGTCACGGGCGCTAGGCCAATCCACAGAAGTGAGGTACCATTTATATCGGGAGACTAGGGGGAATGCTGGGTAGAAGGAAATTTCTGGCTCCTCTCAGATTCCAGACCTTTCTTCCACCGAAAAGGGAGGAAAAAGTATTTGTTTGACAAAATGTTGACGTTTGCAAAGTATTCTGGGTAACAGAACGTGGTGAGAGCCCCACAACTCACCCCATCTTGGAGTTTCCTACCTGTGAAATTTTAAAAAATGCACAGGTTTGTTAGGTTTCCCTAGGTGCCAGTTGAGCTAGAGGCCAAAATCCACAGCTACGTACTTCGCAAAAAACAGCTCTGTTTTCTTTGGGAAAGTGTGATGTGTCCACGTTGTGTTTTGGGGCAATTCCTGTCACGGGCACTATGCCTACCCACACAATTGAGGTAACATTTTTATTGAGAGACTTGTGGGAATGCTGGGTGGAAGTAAATTTGTGGCTCCTCTCAGATGCCAGAACTTTTTGTCATCGAAATGTGAGGAAAAAGTGTTTTTTTGGCAAAATGTTGACGCTTGCAAAGGATTCTGGGTAACAGAACCTGGTGAGAGCCCTACATGTCACCCCATCTTGGTTTCGCCTAGGTGTCTAGTTTTCAAACATACACAGGTTTGGTAGGTTTCCCTAGCTTCCGGCTGAGCTAGAGGCCAAAATCCACAGCTAGGCACTTTGCAATAAACAGCTCTGTTTTCTTTGGGAAAATGTGATGTGTCCACGTTGTGTTTTCGGGCACTTCTTGTCACGGGCGCTAGGCCAATCCACAGAAGTGAGGTACCATTTATATCGGGAGACTAGGGGGAATGCTGGGTAGAAGGAAATTTGTGGCTCCTCTCAGATTCCAGACCTTTCTTCCACCAAAATGGGAGGAAAAAGTATTTGTTTGACAAAATGTTGACGTTTGCAAAGTATTCTGGGAAACAGAACGTGGTGAGAGCTCCACAACTCACCCCATCTTGGAGTTTCCTACCTGTGAAATTATAAAAAATGCACAGGTTTGGTAGGTTTCCCCAGGTGCCGGTTGAGCTAGAGGCCAATATCCACAGCTACGTACTTCGCAAAAAACAGCTCTGTTTTCTTTGGGAAAATGTGATGTGTCCACGTTGTGTTTTGGGGCAATTCCTGTCACGGGCACTATGCCTACCCACACAATTGAGGTACCATTTTTATTGAGAGACTTGTGGGAATGCTGGGTGGAAGGAAATTTGTGGCTCCTCTCAGATGCCAGAACTTTTTGTCACCGAAGTGTGAGAAAAAAGTGTTTTTTCAATCCAAATATTGAGGTTTGCAAAGGATTCTGGGTAACAGAACCTGGTGAGAGCCCCACAAGTCACCCCATCTTGGTTTCCTCTAGGTGTCTTGTTTTAAAAAATGGTCAGGTTTGATAGGATTCCTTAGATGCCGGTTGCGCTAGAGGCCAAAATCCACAGCTAGGCAATTTAGAAAGAACAGCTCTGTTTTCTTTGGGAAAATGTGATGTGTCCACGTTGTGTTTTGGGGCACTTCTTGTCACGAGCTCTAGGCCTACCCACAGAAGTGAAGTACCTTTTATATCGGGAGACTAGGGGGAACGCTGGGTGGAAGGAAATTTGTGGCTCCTCTCAGATTCCAGACCTTTCTCTCACCGAAATGTGAGGAAAAAGTGTTTTTTAGCCACATTTTGATGTTTGCAAATGATACTGGTAACTAAACCTGGCGAGAGCCCCACATCTCACCCCATCTTGGATTTTCCTAGCTGTCTAGTTTTAAAAAATGCACAGGTTTGGTAGATTTCCCTAGTGCCGGTTGAGCTAGAGGCCAAAATCCACAGCTAGTCACTTTGCAAAAAACAGCTCTGTTTTCTTTGGGAAAATGTTGTGTGTCCACGTTGTGTTTTGGGGCAATTCCTGTCACAGGCACTATGCCTACCCACACAAGTGAGGTACCATTTTTATTGAGAGATTGTGGGAATGCTGAGTGGAAAGAAATTTGTGGCTCCTCTCAGATGCCAGAACTTTTTGTCACCGAAGTGTAAGGAAAAAGTGTTTTTTCAAGCCAAATTTTGAGGTTTGCACAGGATTCTGGGTAACAGAACCTGGTGAGACCACCACAAGTCACCCCATCTTGGTTTCCCCTAGGTGTCTTGTTTTAAAAAATGCACAGGTTTGATAGGTTTCCTTAGGTTCCGACTGAGCTAGAGGCCGAAATCCACGGCTAGGCACTTTGGAAAAAACAGCTCTGTTTTCTTTGGGAAAATGTGATGTGTCCATGTTGTGTTTTGGGACATTTCTAGTCGCGGGCACTAGGCCTACCCACACAAGTGAAGTACCATTTTTATTGTGAGGCTTGGGGGAACGCTGGGTGGATGGACATTTGTGGCTCCTCTCAGTTTCCAGAAATGTGAGGAAAATGTTTTTTTAAGCCACATTTTTATATTTGCAAAGGATTCTGGATAACAGAACCTGGTGAGAGCCCTACAAGTCACCCCATCTTGGATTTATATAGGTGTCTAGTTTTCAAGCATGCACAGTTTTGGTAGGTTTCTCTAGGTGCCGGCTGAGCTAGAGACCAAAATCCACAGCTAGGCACTTTGCAAAAAACTGCTCTGTTTTCTTTGGGAAAATGTGATGTGTCCACGTTGTGTTTTGGGGCAATTCCTGTCAGGGGCACTATGCCTACCCACACAAGTAAGGTACCATTTTTATTGAGAGACTTGAGGGAATGCTGGTTGGAAGGAAATTTTTGGTTCCTCTCAGATGCCAGAACTTTCTCTCACCGAAAAGTGAGGAAAAAGTGTTTTTTCAAGCCAAATTTTGAAGTTTGCGAAGGGGTTCTGGGTAAGAGAACCTGGTGAGAGCCCCACAAGTCACCCCATCTTGGTTTCCCCTAGGTGTCTTGTTTTAAAAAATGAACAGGTTTGATAGGTTTCCTTAGGTGCCGGCTGAGCTAGATGCCAAAATCCACAGCTAGGCACTTTGCAAAAAACAACTCTCTTTTCTTTTGGAAAATGTGATGTGTCCATGTTGTGTTTGGGGGCATTTCCTGTCGTGAGCGATAGGTCTACCCACTGAAGTGAGGTACCATTTTTATCGGGAGACTTGAGGGAACGCTGGGTGGATGGACATTTGTGGCTCCTCTCAGTTTCCAGAACTTTTTGTTACCGAAATGTGAGGAAAATGTGTTTTTTTGGCAAAATGTTGATGTTTGCAAAGGATTCTGGATAACAGAACCTGGTGAGAGCCCCACAACTCACCCCATATTGGATCTACCGAGGTGTCTAGTTTTCAAACGTACACAGGTTTGGTAGGTTTCCCTAGCTTACGGCTGAGCTAGAAGCCAAAATCCACAGCTAGGCACTTTGCAAAAAACAGCTCTGTTTTCTTTGGGAAAATGTGATGTGTCCACGTTGTGTTTTGGGCACTTCTTGTCACGGGTGCTAGGCCACCCACAGAAGTGAGGTACCTTTTATATCGGGAGAGTAGGGGAAATGCTGGGTTGAAGGAAATTTGTGGCTCCTCTCAGATTCCAGAACTTTCTCTCACTGAAATGTGAGGAAAAAATGTTTTTTTAGCCAAAGTTTGATGTTTGCAAATGATTCTGGTAACTAAACCTGGTGAGAGCCCCACAACTCACACCATCTTGGATTTTCCTAGCTGTCTAGTTTTAAAAAATGCACAGGTTTGGTAGGTTTCCCCAGGTGCCGGTTGAGCTATAGGACAAAATCCACAGCTAGGCACTTTGCAAAAAACAGCTTTGTTTTCTTTGGGAAATGTGATGTGTCCACGTTGTGTTTTGGGGCAATTCCTGTCACGGGCACTGTGCCTACCCACACAGGTGAGGTACCATTTTTATTGAGAGATTGTGGGAATGCTGGGTGGAAGGAAATGTGTGGCTCCTCTCAGATGGCAGAACTTTTTGTCACCAAATTATGAGGAAAAGTGTATTTTCAAGCCAAATTTTGGGATTTGCAAAGGATTCTGGGTAACAGAACCTGGTGAGAGCCCCACAAGTCACCCCAACTTGGTTTCCCCTAGGTGTCTTGTTTTAAAAAATGCACAGGTTTAATAGGTTTCCTTAGGTGCCAGCTGAGACAGAGGCCAAAATCCACAGCTTCGCACTTTACAAAAAACAGCTCTGTTTTCTCTTGGAAAATGCGATGTGTCCATGTTGTGTTTTGGGGCACATCTTGTCACTTGCGCTAGGCCAACCCACAGAAGTGAGGTACCTTTTATATCGGGAGACTAGAGGGAATGCTGGGTGGAAGGAATTTTTTGGCTCCTCTCAGATTCCAGAACTTTCTCTCACCGAAATGTGAGGAAAAAGTGTTTTTTAGCCAAATTTTGATGTTTGCAAATGATTCTGGTAACTAAACCTGGTGAGAGCCCCACAAGTCACCCCATCTTGGTTTCCCCTAGGTGTCTTGTTTCAAAAAATGCACAAGTTTGATAGGTTTCCTTAGGTTCCGGCTGAGCTAGAGGCCAAAATCCACAGCTAGGCACTTTGCAAAAAACAGCTCTGTTTTCATTGGGAAAATGTGATGTGTCCACATTGTGTTTTGGGACATTTCTAGTCACGGGCTCTAGGCCTACCCACACAAGTGAGGTACCATTTTTATTGTGAGGCTTGGGGGAACGCTGGGTGGATGGACATTTGTGGCTCCTCTTAGTTTCCAGAAATGTGAGGAAAACGTTTTTTTTAGCCACATTTTTATATTTGCAAAGGATTCTGGATAACAGAACCTGGTGATAGCCCTACAAGTCACCCCATCTTGGATTTACCTAGGTGTCTAGTTTTCGAGCATGCACAGGTTTGGTAGGATTCCCTAGCTGCCGGCTGAGCTAGAGGCCAAAATCCACAGCTAGGTACTTTGCAAAAAACAGCTCTGTTTTCTTTGGGAAAATGTGATGTGTCCACGTTGTGTTTTGGGGCAATTCCTGTCACGGGCACTGTGCCTACCCACACAAGTGAGGTACCATTTTTATTGAGAGATTGTGGGAATGCTGGGTGGAAGGAAATGTGTGGCTCCTCTCAGATGGCAGAACTTTTTGTCACCAAATTATGAGGAAAAGTGTATTTTCAAGCCAAATGTTGGGATTTGCAAAGGATTCTGGGTAACAGAACCTGGTGAGAGCCCCACAAGTCACCCCAACTTGGTTTCCCCTAGGTGTCTTGTTTTAAAAAATGCACAGGTTTAATAGGTTTCCTTAGGTGCCAGCTGAGACAGAGGCCAAAATCCACAGCTACGCACTTTACAAAAAACAGCTCTGTTTTCTTTTGGAAAATGCGATGTGTCCATGTTGTGTTTTGGGGCACATCTTGTCACTTGCGCTAGGCCAACCCACAGAAGTGAGGTACCTTTTATATCGGGAGACTAGAGGGAATGCTGGGTGGAAGGAAATGTGTGTCTCCTCTCAGATTCCAGAACTTTCTCTCACCGAAATGTGAGGAAAAAGTGTTTTTTAGCCAAATTTTGATGTTTGCAAATGATTCTGGTAACTAAACCTGGTGAGAGCCTCACAACTCACCCCATCTTGGATTTTCCTAGCTGTCTAGTTTTAAAAAATGCACAGGTTTGGTAGGTTTCCCTAGGTGCCAGTTGAGCTAGAGGCCAAAATCCACAGGTAGGCACTTTGCAAAAAACAGCTCTATTTTCTTTGGGAAAATGTGATGTGTCCACGTTGTGTTTTGGGGGCATTTCCTGTCGTGAGCGCTAGGTCTACCGACAGAAGTGAAGTACCATTTTTATCAGGAGACTTGGGGGAACGCTGGGTGGAACGAAATTTGTGGCTCCTCTCAGATGCCAGAACTTTCTGTCACCGAAATGTGAGGAAAAAGTGTTTTTTACGCCAAATGTTGATGTTTGCAAAGGATTCCGTGTAACAGCACCTGGTGAGAGCCCTACAAGTCACCCCATCTTGGTTTCCGCTAGGTGTCTTGTTTTAAAAAATGCACAGGTTTGATAGGTTTCCTTAGGTTCCGGCTGAGCTAAAGGCCAAAATCCACGTCTAAGCACTTTGCAAAAAACAGCTCTGTTTTCTTTGGGAAAATGTGATGTGTCCACGTTGTGTTTTGGGACATTTCCAGTCGCGGGCACTAGGCCGACCCACATAAGTGAGGTACCATTTTTATTGAGAGACTTGTGGGAATGCTGAGTGGAAGCAAATTAGTGGCTCCTTCCTCTCAGATGCCAGAACTTTCTGTCACCCAAGTGTGAGGAAAAAGTGTTTTTTTCAAGCCAAATTTTTAGGGTTGCAAAGGATTCTGGGTAACAGGACCTGGTGAGAGCCCCACAAGTCACCACATCTTGGTTTCCCATAGGTGTCTTGTTTTAAAAAATGCACAGGTTTGATAGGTTTAATTGTTGCCGGCTGAGCTAGAGGCCAAAATCCACAGCTAGGCACTTTGCAAAAAACAACTCTATTTTCTTTTGGAAAATGTGATGTGTCCATGTTGTGTTTTGGGGGCATTTCCTGTCATGAGTGCTAGGTCTACCCACCGAAGTAAGGTACCATTTGTATCGGGAGACTTGGGGGAACGCTGGGTGGAAGGAAATTTGTGGCTGCTCTCAGATGCCAGAACTTTCTGTCACCAAAATGTGAGGAAAAGGTATTTTTTAAGCCAAATTTTGATGTTTGCAAAGGATTCTGGGTAACAGAACCTGGTGAGAGCCCTACAAGTCACCAGATCTTGGTTTCCCGTAGGTGTCTTGTTTTAAAAAATGCACAGGTTTGATAGGTTTCCTTAGGTTCCGGCTGAGCTAGAGGCCAAAATCAACAGCTAGGCACTTTGCAAAAACCAGCTCTGTTTTCTTTGGGAAAATGTGATGTGTCCACGTTTGTGTTTTGGGGCATTTCCAGTCGCGGGCTCTAGGCCTACCCACACAAGTGAGGTACCATTTTTATTGAGAGGCTTGGGGGAACGCTGGGTGGATGGACATAAGTGGCTCCTCTCAGTTTCCAGAACGTTCTGTAACCAAAATGTGAGGAAAAGTGTTTTTTGGGCAAAATTTTGAGGTCTGCAAAGGATTCTGAATAACAGAACCTGGTGAGAGCCCCACAAGTCACCCCATCTTTGATTTACCTAGGTGTCTAGTTTTCAAGCATGCACATGTTTGGTAGATTTCCCTAGGTGCCGGCTGAGCTAGAGGCCAAAATCCACAGCTAGGCACTTTGCAAAAAACAGCTCTGTTTTCTTTGGGAAAATGTGATGTGTCCACATTGTGTTTTGGGGCATCTCCTGTCACAGGCAGTAGGCCTACCCACACAAGTGAGGTACCATTTTTATTAGGAGACTTGTGGGAATGATGGGTGGAAGGAAATTTGTGGCTCCTCTCAGATTCCAGAACTTTCTGTCACCCAAATGTGAGGAAAAATTGTTTTTTAAGCCACATTTTGAGGTTTGCAAAGGATTCAGGGTAACAGAAGCTGGTGAGAGCCCCACAAGTCACCCCATCTTGGTTTCCCTTAGGTGTCTTGTTTTAAACAATGCACAGGTTTGATAGGTTCCCTTAGGTGCCGGCTGAGCTAGAACCCAAAATCCACAGCTAGGCACTTTGCAAAAAACAGCTCAGTTTTGTTTGGGAAAATGTGATGTGTCCATGTTGTGTTTTGGGGCATTTCCTGTCATAGGCACTAGGCCTACCCACACAAGTGAGGTACCCTTTTTATTGTGAGACTTGGGGGAACATTGGGTGGATGGACATTTGTGGATCCTCTCATTTTCCAGAACTTTCTGTCACCGAAATATGAGGAAAAAGTGTTTTTTTGGCATAATTTTGAGGTTTGCAAAGGATTCTAGATAACAGAACCTGGTGAGAGCCCCACAAGTCACCCCATCTTGGATTTACCTAGGTATCTAGTTTTCAAACAGGCACAGGTTTGGTAGGTTTCCCCAGGTGCCGGCTGAGATAGAGGCAAAAATCCACAGCTAGGCACTTTGCAAAAAACAGCTCTGTTTTACTTGGGAAAATGTGATGTGTCCACTTTGTGTTATGTGGCACATCTTGTCACGTGCGCTAGGTCTGCCCAAAGAAGTGATGTACCATTTTTATTGGGAGACTAGGGGGAATGCTGGGTGGAAGGGAATTTGTGGCTCATCTCAGTTTCCAGAACTTTCTCTCACCGAAATGTGAGAAAAAGTGTTTTTTAGCCAAATTTTGATGTTTGCAAAAGATTCTGGGTAACAGAACCTGGTGAGAGCCCCACAACTCACCCCATCTGGATTTTCCTAGGTGTCTAGTTTTAAAAAATGCACAGGTTTGTTAGGTTTCCCTAGGTGCCAGCTGAGATAGAGGCCAAGATCCACAGCTAGGCACTTTGCAAAAACAGCTCTGTTTTCTTTGGGAAAATGTGATGTGTCCACGTTGTGTTTTGGGGCATATCCTGTCACGGGCACTATGCCTTCCCACAGAAGTGAGGTACCATTTTTATTGGGAGACCTTTGGGAATGCTGGGTCAAAGGAAATTTGTGGTTCCTCTCAGATGCCAGAACTTTCTTTCACCGAAATGTGAGGAAAAAGTGTTATTTTTAGACAAATGTTGAGGTTTGCAAAGGATTCTGGGTAACAGAACCTGGTGAGAGCCCCACAAGTCACCTCATATTGGTTTCCCCTAGGTATCTTGTTTTAAAAAATGAACAGGTTTGATAGGTTTCCTTAGGTGCCGGCTGAGCTAGAGGCCAAAATCCACAGCTAGGCACTTTGCAAAAAACAGCTCTGTTTTCTTTGGGAAAATATGATGTGTCCACGTTGTGTTTTGGGTCATTTCCTGTGACGGTCGCTAGGCCTACCCACAGAAGTGAGGTACCATTTTTATTGTTAGACGTGTGGGAGCGCTGGGTGGATGGATATTTGTGGCTCCTCTCAGTTTCCAGAACTTTCTGTCACCGTAATGTAAAAGAAAAAGTTTTTTTTTGTTGCAAAATGTTGAGGTTTGCAAAGGATTCTGGATAACAGAACCTGGTGTGAGCCCTAGAAGTCACCCCATCTTCGGTTTACCTAGGTATCTAGTTTCAAACATGCACAGGTTTGGTAGGTTTCCTTAGGTGCCGGCTGTGCTAGAGGCCAAAATCCACAGCTAGGCACTTTGCAAAAAACAGCTCTGTTTTCTTTGGGAAAATGTGATGTGTCCATGTTGCATTTCCTGTTGCGAGCATTAGGCCTACCCACGCAAGTGAGGTACCATTTTTATTGGGAGACTTGGGGGAACACAGAATATCAAAACAAGTCTTATCGCCCCTTGTTTTACTCTACATTATTTTCTTCCAAATGTTAGACAGTGTGTAAAAAAGACATCCATTTATGAAATGCTCTGTAATTCTCATGCTTGTATGGGCACCCCGGAATTCAGAGATGTGCAAATAACCACTGCTTCTCAACACCTTATCTTATTCCCATTTTGGAAATACAAAGGTTTTCTTGATACCTATTTTTCAATTTGAATTGCTGTATACCCGGTATAGAATGAAAACAAAAGCAAGGTGCAGCTCATTTCTTGGCTCTGGGTACCTAGGGTTCTTAATGAACCTACAAGCCCCATATATCACTGCAACTAGAAGAGTCCAGCAGATGTAACGGTATATTGCTTTAAAAAATCTGACATCGCAGGAAAATGTTACAGAGTAAAACGTGGAGAAAAACGGCTGCTTTTTTCACCTCAATTTCAATATTTTTCAGCTGTTATTTTCTGTAGGAAACCCTTGTAGGATCTACACCAATTACCGCTTGCTGAATTCAGAATCTTTTCTACTTTTCAGAAATGTTTAGCTTTCTGGGATACAGCACTGGTTTCACACCCATTCCTGTCACTGACTGGAAGGAGGCCAAAAGCACAAAAATGTTAAAAATGGGGTATGTCTCAATTAAATGCCAAAATTGTGTTGAAAAATTGGGTTTTCTGATTCAAGTCGGCCTGTTCCTGAAAGCTGGGAAGATGGTGATTTTAGCACTGCAAACCCTTTGTTGATGTCATTTTCAGGGGAAAAAACACAAGCTTTCTTCTGCAGCCCTTTTTTCCTTTTAAAAAAAATGAATATTTTGCTGTATTTTGGCAAATTTCTTGGTCTCCTTCAGGGGAACCCACACACTCTGGGTACCTCTAGAATCCCTAGGATGTTGGGAAAAAAGGATGCAAATTTGCATGGGTAGCTTTTGTGAACAAAACATTAATAATTGTTATTAATACACCTGCGATAGCATGTGCCCTAGAGTTTGGACATTGCAAAGGGTGGGGTGAAGGTCATTGCTGTAGGCTACGCACTGTGCCTGTCCCTGCCCTACTGCACACAGCAAATGGCTATGCACAGTGGGATCAGTTTTCCATTACTGTCAGGATCCAAACTTGGTTGCACTTTGTGCAATAGAGTCACTCTCTCATGGAGTGTGAGGTGCAGGGCCTAGCCTGTTGGGGCCAGATAACAGTGAATGTTATGTCATGCTATGATATAAGGGTTTATATAACCCAGATATCACCCGAGGGGGTATCCAGGCACTAGAGCAGATGTGCAGGCCAATTGGAGCTCCTAGCTGAAGAGCCAGCTCTTCAATTTTTTGTACAATTCGAGTAGAGATGGGGAGCACTTGATGTGATGGGGAAGATTATTTCAGGATTTTATAGTGAGAAAGGAAGTTTCTAAGAGACTGCAGGAGCACCATAGTCAGGACGTTTGCTTCTGGCAGACTGTAGATCCAAACTGGGACCCATAGGTGAGGCTGTGTGTCACTGAGCACAGTCTAAGGCTGTCTGCAGCTAGGCTGGACACCTGAAAAGTGTGATACAAGGTCCTATCAGGACATAAGTTGTGAACAGAGGTGAGATCCAAAGAAAATCAATTTAGAATATAATAAAAACTGAAATTCTGTTTGGAAGGAAAGGTTCAAGTGACATTATAGTTAGATTTGGTAATAACATCACAACATCTCTTAGAAAAACTAGAAATTTACCAAAAAAACACCAAAAGTCTTGAGTAATGATATAGTTAGTATTTAACATATGTTAAATAAACCTTTGACATTCACTGAAGAAACACCTACCCTGTTATGTTCTAAAGCCTCTTCTCCATTCCCCCATCTTCATTCTAAGCTGTTCTTCACTGTTTAGTTCTTTTGTTGCAGTCCATGCCTACCTACCCCCTTTCTTTTTGCCACACCATGTGATCTTATATCATTAAGCAAATACAGTGACTAGGCCCAAATGAAGGCGCAATCCCAAGTATGCCCTCCGTAATTGAGTCTTGTATGATACCTCTTGTGCTCCAGGGAGGAAAATGGGCCACCAACACTTTTATCAGATGCATATCACCTACCAAACTACAAATACTCCCACTGAGCAGCAAGAATCATATATAATTCATGTGTCGAAAACTTTATTTTCTGTGGTTCTTTATTTTTGACATCAACCAATGTCCAGATATTGTCCAAATGCACCCGACACATTTTTCGTCACTTCAATTTCATCAGGGCTACACACAGAAACACAGCATACGTAACTAAAATGGGGCTACTAAAAACGCAGCATATTTAACCAAAATTAGTTACACATAAGTACTATTAGTACCATTACTTATTAACCTGTGCAATACAAGATCACAATTACATGTGCCCATTATATCAAACCAAACTGCAAAAAGAGACTGAACCTAACCCCAAGTTAAATTCAAGACACCCAGCGTTGTAAAATAGTGTTTTACTGTGCCAAACAATATACAGTAGACATGCAGAAAACATTCTGTGATTAATGTAACTATCCACCTAATCAGGTACAAGCATGCAAATGCAGAAACCTTAATCAAAAGAAAATAGTAAAGGAAAAAAACTGCAAGCAAAATGAAGAGTGAAAGGATTCCACCTAATGTATTAACCCATCACACATGGGGGCATACCTACAAGAAAGTGGCGCACCTGCATTGATGTGCCACTTTTCTTGCACCTGCTTGCTTAGTTGAGAGAGATTGACCAATCCTGAGAGAAGGCATCGAAGGCTAACTCTAAGGGATCAGGATACCAACTGAGGAATTGGGGTAGTTGAGCGTTGAGACGAGACTCAAATAGACCCCATTTCCGAAAAATAGCCTTGAAAATCTTGGGATGAAGTCTCCAATCACTTCAATCCTGAAGATATAGAGAATGTAAATCTGCCACTGTACTTAGGTACTCTGCATGAACCAAAATCCTTCTTAGAAGGCAAAATTCCCAAAATGCTTTTGCTAATTCCACTAAAGGTTTGGATTTTGTGCCTCCTAAATGATTGATATAATGGACCATTGATATGTTGTCCATCCTGAGAAGCAATGAACAACACACTCTGTCTTTGCTAGGCTTTGTATCAGAAAGGAGCCAGCAAGCATCTCTAAATAGTTGATGTGCAACTTCAACTCCTCTAGAGACCATGTACCCCCAGTCGAGATTGGACCACACCGGGCTCCCTAGCCAAAACGGCTTGCATCGGATTCTAATACAAGATCTGGGGCTGATGCAAAGATAGTCTTGCCATTACAGGCGTCTAAATGGTCTATCCACCATTGTAATTCTGGGTGAGATTCTTGATCTAAAGCAATGTTCTCTGAATAAGCAAGACCCTTTTGAAGATGATGTATTCTTAGTCTTTGGAGGGCTCTGTAATGAAGAAGACTTGGAAAAATGTCCTGAATTGAAGAAGAAAGGAGGCTTGTTGGATTGCGCAAAGTTTGAAGAATCTCAAATTTTATGGATTTTACTTTTGCTGAAGGAAGATGTAGAGTAGCAGAGACTGAGCCCACTAGAAAATCTAGAAACTCTATTTGTTGAACCGGAACCAGAGAAGACTTTTCATTGTTGATGAGAAAACCGAGATCCAACAGAAGAGAACAAGCTAACAGGACATGAGATTGAAGAGAAGAATGGTTTTGGTTCATGATGAGTATATCATCCAGGTAAATGATTAACCTGACTCTTTTAGCTCTGAGAAAGGCTACAACCGGCTTCATGAGCTTTGTGAAACACCAGGGTGCGAAAGATAGGCCGAAAGGAAGAGAGGAGAACTGAAATGTCTGCTTTAGCCATTGGAATTGTAAGTATTTCCTGGAATCTGGATGCATGGAAATGGCAAGATATGCATCCTGTAGGTCCAAACGAACCATCCAGTCGCCCTGAAGGAGAGAATCCCAGAGTTGCAATATAGTCTCCATTTTGAAATGGCGATAAACAACAAAATGGTAAAAATGCTTCAAATTGATGACTGGATGCATCTTTTTTGTTTTTCTTTTGAACTAGAAAAACTGAACTGATGAAACCTGAAGGGTCAAGATGACAAGGGACAATTGAGTGTGTCTGAAGAAGAGACTGCATTTCTGTTGAGATTAGGCTTGTCATTTCCACAGAGAATTGGGGAGGGTGAGGAAGCACCAACTGAACAGAATTTGAATAAAGCTCAATAGCATAACCTTGTAAAGTGTCTACAGCCATGGATCCACAGTAATTGACTGCCATTTTGGTAGAAATAATAAAAGATTACCTCCTACAGTAGGAAGGCTAGAAAGGTGACATACTGGTTTGGGATGAGTATCTGGAACCTCTGTTGCCCTTGTTGCAGAAACCATGGCTTCTCTGAGGGAAGAACTGTGGCCTATATTCTTGGTATGAGGTGTTGTATGCACCACGGGAACCCTGGTTCTTGTTTGAGAGGCTGGCAAAGTGGTTCCTGCCTCTGCCGGCCCTAGCAAAAACCCGACTGGCAAACATCTTTTTAAGAGATTGCTCAGCTTTGTCCAACAAAGCGAAAGTTGCCACATACTTGCTAAGTTCCTTTATAAAAGAATCCCCAAAGAGGAGACCTTCTGCTTTGATGCCAGGATCTGAAAACGCCAGATTTACAAGTTTGGGGTAAAGCTTGAGAAGGAGGCCTTTTCTGCGCTCGTGCATGATTGCAGCGTTGACATTCCCCAAAAGACATATGGAACATTGAACCCATAAGGACAAATCAACGGGGTTAATGGAAGAATTATCAAAACGAGCTGCCTCTGCCAAATCAAAAATGCGAGTCAATGGACCCACAATGTCCGAAAGTTTTTCCTGGCATGTGGACCATGCCTTATCCACACCCTTGCGGGGATCCTTACCAAAATTTGTAAAAAAGGTAAGAAGGGAAGGATCAATTGAGGGAGTAGTAGTTATTTGCAAGTGCAGGAAAGGACAAAGGCACTTGGAGCTACGTTTCACCCTAGTTTGTTTATCCAGTAGAGTGCGTAGCCTAGAAACCATGTAATCCCCAACATGATCTGCAGGAAACCATTCTGTGGAGTGCAGATGGTGTATACCATTTGGGTCAAACATAGGGACCCCTTCCATGTCGGTCATTGCTAGAGGTTTTGAAGCCTCTTGTGCAGAAAATTTTGCTTTCTTAGGAGGAGGAGGAAGACCAATATCCCTGTTATCATTATCAGATTTGGCTGCATCTGAGTCAGCATCTTGCATGTCATCATCAGTATCCATAATATTTGATATAACAATAGAAGAAATGTGCTTAGATTTTTTCGTACATTTGAGAGATGATTTATTGTTTTTTTTAACACCCTCCAATAAGGGAGGCCTATGAGGAACTGTGGCCTTTTGAGAGGAACCCTCACCAACCAATAGCGTCACTTTGGGAAGATTTTTTGGTAATGGGTGTTTTCTGCTATCCCCCGCAGACTGGGCCAAAATCGTCTTGGATACCAGCTTAAAAAGATAATTTTCCAAATTTGTAGAAAGTTTATTCCTTGAGGCTGAAACAGCCTGCTTCACAGAACTTTAAATAAAGTCACTTAAACATTCGTTGATAACTTTCTCCTCTTCATTCATTGCCCTAGAATAGGAGAACTATCAATCTCCAAAATAAACAGCAGGCAAACTGTGTGCACACAATTATCTGGCTGGGAAAGAGTTCATTCTTTCCTCAGCTGGAGGAAAACTAGCCTAGCTCCACCTATGGGCAGAGAAAAGGGAGGACCCCGAGAGAGGGAAGGCAAACAAACCACAGGAAGCCTTCTGGCTTGAAGAAAACGTGGGCAGCAGGCTGAAAGTGGCCAGGAAACGGAGCAGCAAGGAAAACAGAGAAGGAGCCGGCAAAGGAACTCAACGTTTCTCACAACCGTAGTCTGAAAATGGCAACCAAGAGAAAAACGTCAAAGGTTCTGAAAGGTGAAGCGCAAAGCAGGAGGCATGTTGGGGTGTGCTGCTACAAGCCCTTCGGTGAAATTGTAAACAGAATAAGCACGAGAAGGGTAGTGTGCCTAAAAGTAAACAGTAAAAATACATTTACATGTTTCCTCAAAAATACTTATCTTGACTGTGAGCAGCAAGAAAAGAGGGCTGTTCAGGGTCAAGATAAGTATTTAGGGGTATTCTGCCCAGTGATTGGTGCATATCTATGGACTATACATTTCTTCCCATTGCCATGTTTGTTTGCCTTCTGAGATTTGTAGTTTGTAGTTTTTCTGTCTTGACTCCTGCTATTGAATAAAACAAGAAAAGAAAAGCATAATAGGAGCCTCCAGTCTTGCCATAAAATTGCAAATTACATAATGCACATGTGACACTGCCACTTACTGATCCTCCAAAGTGCAGATAACTAGTGTCTCTCTAAAAGTGATAGAAAACTATTTCTGTTATGTACACAAATACTAGACTCTCAGTCAGGTAGTCAGAAGAATATCGTCAGTCTCAAAATAAACATTTGTCAGACTCATGACAGATGTCAGGCTCTCATATGGAACAAGCAAAAATATTTTTAATTATCACCACAAAAAACAATAAGCACAAAACATCCAAGCATTACAACATGGATAAGCTACTTCCATGTCTGAGATATACTATGACAAAAGGAAAATTACAAAAAACAATTGTCACTCCACAAGAGAGAGAGTACAATTTCTATTCTTTACACAACTACAAGGCTCACAATCAGGTAGTGAGTAAGAACGTCATGAGCCTGAACTTACAATAATCGTCAAACTCACACCAGATATTAGGCTCTCTCTTAGAACAAATATATCTCCAAATAAAATATAACCACAAAAACCATAAACCTAAACATCCAAATATTATAACATAGATACGCTACTTCCATATATAACTGCGATAGAAAGGAAAAACAGTAGAGAGGAAGTACCAGTAATAATACCACTTTAATAAGAGAGAATATATGTTAAATCAAATAGAGACAAGTATGTGGATGGAATATCAACCAAGGGATGTTTGTACATAAGCATTAGGTACCAAGAAAGTATTGCAATTCATAATCAATATTCAGTCTCTTTTCAACAGAAAGGAGACACATAATCCACAACTCTTCAGGTTGTCATGATTTCATTTTACAGTTACCACCCCTGATTACACTCTTCATGAAGTCAATACCAAGAAATTTGAAGCTAGAATGTGTTTTATGTACCTGACATTCCATTGTATGTGCTTCTATTGGATATTTGACATCTTGTTGTTTCAGTGCTCTGAAGTGACCTCTTGGTCTCTGGACCAGCATAGCCCAACAGGGAGCAGGGCTGCCATTATCTCTTTTCCTTATTGTCATTTTTTAGCTCATCCAATCTATGACATTTACGGAGCATTTCTTCATAGCCTTTCCTCCAATTGTTTCCTGTTATAAAATAGTCTTACATCCATAACCTCCACCCCTCTACACCAGATTTACACATGTAGGTGATGGGCAGCTTATGTCACAGAAAGAAATGGATATGACCAGTGCAGGATTTATCAAGGGGGCATTCTGAACCACAAAGTGTGCCTAACTGCTTGATAACTGAGTTAAAGCTGGGCCTATATTGCGGGTGAAAATTGAGGCTCTATCCTCTTCGCTCGGGCTCTTATTCGAGATCACTCTTTTCCCTGAGCTGATTCCTGTGCATTGTTATAACACAAAAAGACATTTCAGGATACATCAATTTGCTTATAATAACCATGTTACTAAGTTTTCTTCATGATTTTTACTGGAGGAACTATTCTCAAAGGGAGACTAAAATCTTCAGTTCACCTTTTTTATGCAATTACAACTGCTAATTGATTGCAAATGTTTATGAAATGATGACCTAACAATTAGCACATTTGTTTTCCTTGCCTTGGTTATGTTTGGTTATCACAGTGCTTCATGGACAATGCCTAAAGATAACAAAACATATATACAAGTCTCTGGTACACTCTGTGCTTAAAATTGCTAGCAGATGGACTTGTAGTATTTAATTTGAGCTTGTTAACAACTTTTGATGTTAAAAATAATATTGTTATGCTTTGCAGCAGGAAACTCTAATGGCACCTGATGTTGAAGGTGTACCTAAAAGGATGAGATATTGCAATTCATAAATGTGAGTTCCTCTGCGAAAATGTGAACAGCTGCAGGACATGCACACTGGATACATGGAAGAAACCCAATAGCAGTCTTCTGCTCCCTCGAGATTTTGTACTTGTGGTCAGGATAGGGCACATAAGCCAGGCCCTCCCTCCATTGAGTGGGAGGCACATCTTTAACCATGATGACATGCCAGTCACACAACTGCATTCCAGCTACAGATCTTTAAACACCTGCAGCAGAATTGAAGACCTTTTTTATCCTTGAAGCTACCTTACAAAAGGCAGCATGTGTCCACACATAGAATGCCTATGTCACAGCAACTCTTTCTTCCCTCAGGGAGAAGTGGCCACTGCACCAGAGCTCAGAGCAAGATCCGTTAATCAACCTGGCAATAAATGTGCTTCCTAGGGGTTGAGAGATGGTTTGGAAGTGCATTAGTCTGAAAGGCCAGAGAGTGGAGTGGAAAGAGAAATTTGGCATGCACTTGGCCAAAATCATTGGTGGTCAATAGGGAGCCATTAGGGTACCAGGGATCAGTAAAAGAAAAGATCAATAAGAAGCTTGATTGGGGACACTAGCCCACCATGGTTAAGAGGATGGAGTCACTAAATCACTCAGGATTAGTAAAGGGGAGAGCAGATGGAGGAATGTTGGCAGCGCCACTAGGCACTAGGGCACAAGAGTGATTTATTGAACTGAAAATAGGCAGGGGTAATTAAGAAGTATGGGGGACAACTGACAATCCACGAAAGATTAAGTTGATGAGGATAAACATTAAAGTGAGAAGGATATGGGAGGGGTAGAAATTAGAAATAGGCTGGCAAGCTTTTTTCAAACAAAACTCTTCCTATCTATCGGAAACTTGATCTAGTTAATAACAGGCCTGGTACCTTTACCTTAGAGAACAGACAGGGGGTTGATGCCTCTCCTGTGATCACAGAATTGTTGCCTAAGCAGAGGAAAGGACTCTCAAATGTTTCCAGCTTGTTTGTTGAACAGGTGGAGGCTTATCTGTTCACAATAAAATCTGGTTCCCCCAGCAAACAATGTTCACTCAAAGTCCTGCATCTGGTAGGCACGATGGTGGCTCCCTAGCTGGCCACCACTATTAAAAAAGCTATCTGCTCAGGAACACACCCTCTTCTGTGAAAAGGGCAGCTGTGAAGCTTCTGCTAAAAAAATAATCTAGATCCTACTGAGCTGAAAAATGACAGATCGTTTTCTCTATTGCCAACTCTACGAAAATCTTGAAGAAGCACCTCAATTAACAATTGGTGGTTTATTTAGAAGAGCAGGAACTTCTTGATCCATCTGCATTTGGGTTTATGTTCAAGTATGAGACTTGAACCACTTTGGTCTCAGAGGTGAATAATAATCACTCTGTGGTGGATGCTGGGCAGGCTGCAGCTTTGATCCTTCTGGATCTATCAGCATCCTTTGATACCATCTCTTCTACCCTTCTGATGGACCGGCTGCAAACACTGGGGCTTTCTAGGTCAGCTTTAAATGTGTTAACATAATTTCCGAAGTAAAGATCCCAGACTGTTGTCATGAACCAAATTAGTTATGATCTCATCTCTTTACCTTGTGGTGTGCCACAACCCGCTTTAATATGTATGTCTCCCCTTTAGCCACTCTGATACGGTCCTTTGGACTGCTGGCCTTATCCTATGCAGATGACACACAAATCATCCTGTCCATCACTAAGGATGTTGAGACTACAGTGGGCAACTTCAAAAATTTCATGCAGGCAGTGGCGTCCTGGATGATCAGCCTTTTATTTAGACTAAATGGAGAGAAGACAGAGGTGCACATTTTTGGGTAATCAACCATCCATTTGGAAAAAAATGTGGTAGCTTGACTCTTTAGGGGTGTTACCTTCTCCGGCAGACTCTGCCAAAAATCTTGGAGTCCTTGTTGATACTAAATTGTCATTTGAACTTCAGATCAGTCATACAGTATCCACTTGTTAACTGTTTATATGGATGCTGAGAAAGGTATTCCCTTTTCTTCTGTTGAAGGCTCGCAAGCAAGTAGTTCTTGCCTTGTTTTCTTCTTAGCTAGACTACTGTAATGCTCTCTACTTGGGGATCAACAAATCCTCAGTTGTGAAACTTCAGTTAATACAGAATGCAGCCACCAGACTGGTACTGGATATTCCTAAACATCTATCAGTCTCGGAGGGGATCTCCTATTTACACTGGCTACCCTTGAACAAGTGCAGTTCCTTTAAGGCTCTGTGCATTGTTCACAGAGCATTGCAAGATGTTAGGCCTAGCACATTAACTAGTATGTTCCAGAGGTACATTCCCACCAGGCCTCTCCGGTCTGCCAATCACAATATTGTGGTCATCCCTAATTTCAAGAAGACCAGGTAGGAGAGAAGGTCCTTTTCTGCGACTGCAGCAAAGCTGTGAAGCTCTCTTCTATGAGCTATCTGTGAGCTACAAGAATAAAATAGCTTTTGGAAGCATTGAAGACATGGCTTTTTCCTCAGTGATTTGTGGCCTACTCTTGCATGAGTTCTTCATTCTTGGAGCTCCCCTTCCCTTTTGTTAGAGCCTTGATGGCATTGGTTACTGTGCCCTTTAAAAATATTTTGCATTTAATTTAATTTCAGGGGCATTTGTCCCTCCAGAAAAATTAGATAGGCCCTGGAGATGGGACAAGGGATGGCTAGGGTGCATTGGGTCTGGAGGTTAGAGGGATCTCCAGGCTATCAGGGTGAAGGGATATGAAAAGTGGGGTATGAGAAGGTTGTGGCACTATAGAAGGGGTATCATGGATTTAAGAGTGTTAGCATGACTATGTCCTACCCAGTCCTTCTCTCTCCCTCTAAAGAGTAAAACACACCCTAACATGAGGCACAATATGATAATGAAGACCCTTTCTAAGAGAAAAAGAGGCTGAGGAAGCCAAGACAGACACTCCTGAAGGTTGGCAGTTGGAAGCTCTGTACATGTTTTCTTATGCACAACATCTCATTTGTATAGACCTTTTTAATGCGAGACACATGAAAGACAAGGTGGATTTTCAAATGACCACGAAGATCAAGATTGAAATCCTGCTGTAGCCACTACCTTAACAATTGAAATAAGACCTACAAAAATAGGCACTTACTTGGAATGCACCCTGAGAATGGTGAGATACTCAGTGAATAACAAAATCTATTTTCAACTGTATAACTGGGACAAGGAGTGTGATGTCTATCTGCTTTAGCTACTCTGATGTGTTGTAATGCAGATGTTTGTACATTGTTGATGTCCTTTTAGAGAGTCTGCACTGAGGAAATAAAGTAGGAGGGAACCTTGGGAGCCCATTTCTGAGGATGCTATTCTGTTGAGCAAAAAAGGGGAGTATTCTAAGGATGATTCAATGGTGTTTTTATAGGAGAGTTCCACTACTTAAACCCATTGTGCCCTTTTCTCTGCATGATTCTTTGGGAAACATCTGAGGTTTACTTCCAAAGAATGATTCATCTCTCTGCCTGCAAGTCAATCTGAGGTTGTTAACTCGTATTGTGGTCTATTATAAACAAAAACACTGTTTTCTTTATAATGAAGGTAAGTATGTTATAAAATCCATTGGTATTTAGGATCAAGGTTGTTCAGGAGTAGGGAGTGACTTTGAAAGTCCCACTGGTTTAATTCTTGAGATTTAGGCTTGGGTCAACATTACACAGTCAATATCCTTGCTGAGATTTGGCCATCAAACTGCGGAGAGACCAATTCTTATAATTTTCTCACACCAGGATGGTTGACTCATGTCCTCCTTGTAAAATCTGCTGCTGAAGATTTTTATTTGAGATAAAGCCTGTATATTTATGCCATACAAGTATATTTTCTCTACTCTTCTGAAACCGAGTGATCTGTATTAATTTTTTTTTCTTTTTTTTGGAGTTGCTGTACAAACCCTTGCTCTGATTCATTGTGCTTATATTGAGTAGCCATAACAGATGGAGGGCTACTGATAGGTTGAAGATATTCTCCATGTTTAGATAGAGCATAAGCCTTCTCATGTGTGTTGCCTAGTCTGCAGCTGATTTCATAGTCCAACCTTTTTCTTCTATACCACAGTGAAATGAAACTCCTTATGTTAGCAGATAAATAAAACAGACAATCTCTGAAACTGCCTGTAGCCAATAAAAATACTAAAAATCTTTAGATCTCCTTGATAGTTCTTGCATGGTCACACCTACACAAATTTTAAATTGTCCATGTCATATGTGTTCCTACTTGTGAAATTTGAACCCAAGAAATACAGCCTCTGGTTCTTCAAAAAAAGCATTGCTATAATTTGGTAAGAGTGCATGCGCTCTTAATCATCTTAACAGGTCTTTAATGTGTCTGTGATGCTCTTTCAAAATGTCATCAAGGTAGATACTGATGTATGTATCCAACAGTTCTCAGAAGATATGATTCATGAAATGGTGGAAAGCCGCTGATCTATTGCATTACCCAAAGTGCATCACTACATATTCAAAGTGTCCTTATATGGTGTTACATACAGTCTTCCATTCACCTTGTCAAATGCATGCTAAATTATGCCCCCTACAATATGAATGTTTGGAAAGATTTTAGCTGACTTGATCTGACAAAGAAGACAGGATTAAAGGTCAAATGTATCTGTTTCAAATTGTAACTGCTTTGCAGTTTATAAGGGGTTGCATTACTGCCTGCGGTTAGAAGATGAAAACAATGAGTGTCAGAAAAAAAAGGGCTGATTGCAGAGGCCCCCTAACTTTTTGCCCCCATTTTTCACTTTTTGCTGGTGTTTTCCTGACTCTGATGGTGCCCTGGGTACTGCTATCCAGTCCCAGGGCCTGTGCTCTGTGTAAAATCAATATGCAAATTAGGGTAATTATAATTAGCTAAGTTAACCTACCTATAAGTCCCTAGTATATGGTAGGGCATGTAGGTTTAGGGACCACAGCATAGGTAGTGCACCCACTGCTGAGGTGCCCAGTGTCATTTTAAAGGCAGGCCTGCCTTGCTGGCTGCTTTTAAATTAAAGGTAAAAGCAAATTCGACTTTGGAATTAAAAGTAGTTCCAAAGTCTTAAACTACCTTATTTTTACATATAAGTCACCCCTAAGGCGTGCCCTATGTGCCCCTAGGGCTGGGTGCCATGTAACTATAAGCATGGACCATATAAAAATAGCTTTTTAAGTCCTGGTGAGATAAAAACAGCCAAATTCGTTTTTCCCTCATTGTAGTAAATGGCCATCATAGGCTACAATGGGGAGACTTTATTTGAATTTTTAAAGTCTCCTTAAATGATGGATACCAAGAGTTTGGTGTCAAATTAATTGTTGTAATAAATCCCACAACTTCCAGTTGTGGGATTTAATATAACTTGTTCAGGTAAAGAGTTTTAAACTTTACCTGAAAAGTTGTCAATTTCAACCCTGCATTGTTTTTGCTGCTGTGCTCTGATTGGCCAGCCTCTAGCAGCCTGACCAGGCTGCCTTGATGAGGTGTGAAGTGGCCTGGCTTCACACAAAGGAATGTGCATGTGGGAGGGAATCTCCCCTCAGCAGATGGTGAGGCAGGAAGGGGGAGGGCTGCCAAACTGGTCTTCAAAGGCAGAGAAGGACATTTGGAGCAACCAGCAACACCCCCACATCCTGCAACCCCAGACAACTAGGTGCCCCCTTTATTAGATTAGGAGAGGGCAGGAGAGGTGTGTGTTTATGATTTTTAGCCACACCAGTGGGTGGGCTCAGCCAGATGTAACCTCCAAAAATCAGATTCAGCCATGGTGGATTTTTGGAGAATGTTTCCTCCTGGGATTGATTTTTGCCACACTTCCCAGGAAGTGGTCACCACAGGGGGAAGGGCCGTGCACCTGATTGGAGAACCAGGACCCTCCTGCCTTTCACCCAGGAGCAAGGATAAAACTGGCAGACCTGCACCCACACCTCATTTCCCTACCACATCCAACAAGAAAGAACTACAGAAGAAGAAGGACTGCCTGCTGGACCCCTGACCTGCACCTGGAACCTGCACTCAGAAGGACTGCACCAGCTGCACACTTGGGCTTCACCACAAGAAGGACTTTGCCTGGCTTCAACAGGTTCAAGGAGGGACCCCCTGTTTGCTACAGGTGAAAAATTGCTAACCAGAGTCCCCTTCACCAACTCCTGAAGAAATCAACAAGCTGGCCACTGCCCAGTGGCCAAAAAGGAGTTTGCGTCAGGTGCATTCTGGGAGTTGTAGTCCGCACCCCCCAAGTACCATCTCAGAACTTCTGGACCCTTGGGGTGAGCTGTGGACCTCAGAAGAACCTTAAAAGGACATCTGGGAGAAGCCCCAGGAGTTTGGAGAAGTCTGGAGAACTTTTGAAAAAAAGCTCCATAGAGGGACCGACCCGCCACGGCAACTCTAGCCGGCTTGCCTCAACCGCGACCCGGCCTGATTTTCTGGTTTGTCCCGGTAAAGAAAATCTCAGAAAACGAGACTAAGTCCGAAGGTAAAAAGTTGACCGGGACCTCACAGCCAGCGTATCCGAGGAGGGCTCCAGGGACGTCGGATCAAGATCCAGGTTTACCCCGGTCGAAGGATTTTCACCTCGAAAAAATGACTAAGTCCGAAGGTAAAAATCTCCACTGAGGATTCCCGCATCGCGTATCCGGAGAAAGGCTCCAGGAGGTTGGATTGGACTGGCAGGTTCGTCCCGCTGAAGAAAATCTTTGAAAAAGAGACTAAGTGTGAAGGTAAACTTTTAACCGAGGCCTCCCGCGGCCTGTAGCCGAGCAGGGCTCCATCGCGGTCGGCCTTAAACTTTGACTTTGCCACGGTCGAGGTGCAACCAGATGACCCGATTGGCGCTTTTTGTTTCTAGGCGCTAGAAAGACAATAATTCTTTAAAAATTCATATCTCCGGTTACCCTTATCTGATTTTATTCGTTTTTGTGTCATTTTAAAGATAAAAATATAATCTATTTTTATAAATTGGTTTTGGATTTTCAAACTGTTTCCTGTGTTTTATTTAATTGCTATTTTGTGATATTTGAATGCTTTACACTCTGTCTCCTAAGTTAAGCTTTGACGCTCGTTGCCAAGCTACCAAGCGTTGAGCTGGGTTTAATTTACTGAGACCTAACTGGACCTTAGTGGAGGTTACTGGCCTATTGCTAAGTGTAGGTACCTACCTGCCATTACCATTAACCCATTTTCCAACAATGTGGACCTCAGCTGGTGAAGTGGAATGGTGAATGCACCCCTCTTGTGGGTTTATGGGTATGCTCTCTAGGAGAATTTTGTCTTCTTGCACACTAAGGGGGTCATTCTGACCCCGGCCGGCGGCAGAAGCCGCCGGCCTGGCTGGAACCGCCAGATTACCGCTGCGCGGTCAAAAGACCGCCGCGGGTATTCTGGGTTTCCCGCTGGGCTGGCGGGCGACCGCCAGAAGGCCGCCCGCCAGCCCAGCGGGAAACACCCTTCCATGAGGATGCCGGCTCCGAATGGAGCCGGCGGAGTGGAAGGGGTGCGACGGGTGCAGTTGCACCCGTCGCGATTTTCAGTGTCTGCATGGCAGACACTGAAAATCTTGATGGGGCCCTGTTACGGGGGCCCCTGCAGTGCCCATGCCATCGGCATGGGCACTGCAGGGGCCCCCAAGGGCCCCACGACACCCCATACCGCCATCCTGTGCCTGGCGGCCAAAACCGCCAGGAACAGGATGGCGGTATGGGGGTCGGAATCCCCATGGATTCCCCAGGGCAGCGGAAAACCGTCGGTACACCGCCGGTTTTCCGTTTCTGACCGCGGCTGTATCGCCGCGGTCAGAATGCCCAAGGGAGCACCGCCAGCCTGTTGGCGGTGCTCCCGCGGTCGTTGGCCCTGGCGTATTTTACCGCCAGGGTCAGAATGACCCCCTTAATGTCTACATTCGCCCATGTAGAATCTTGGCTTTGGGAATAATATTTATGGGACAGTCTTATGGGTGATGAGGTGGTAATTGATCAACTCCTTTTATACTGAAGATATCCTGGAAATCCATGAGTCTCTGGTATCTATGTTTGCTTAATTTTCTCTTTTACTACACATAATATTGAGGAGGAACCTTTTTCAACCCCTTCTTTGGAAACAGTGCTGATAGCAAGTTTAAAATGAGATGGTAATTGTCTGATTTTGAAAATTAATCAAAGGTGTGTGTCTTTTTAACCAAAGTGCACCCAACACAATATCAAAAGAAGGATTCTCAATAAGTACAAAATGAATTGTTTCAAAGTGTCCATTATTGAAGGTGATTCTGCAAGGATAGAGTTTTCCCAATATATTCATATAGAAATCAAGGGTTTCCCATCAATCACTTTGACAGGTTCTAGAACATCCTTTTGTTGTTCAAGTAAACCTTGCTTTTCATGAAATCTTTGATCCATGAATCACCACAAAGAGCTACAGTCAATATCAATTTCACATCTAGCACTCTTTTTTGCTGGATGGAAACCTTGGAATTAAACACACACTCAATTGGGTTTATCTTTTAATGCTGAGAAGAGAGATTTCCCACAAAGCTGAGCTTTTGTGTTTTTACAAAATGTCCCTGCTTTCCACAATAAAAACATAAACTTATTTTCTTTCTGTGCTTAGTATCTTAAAGCTATTTCCAAATTGCATACCTTCCTCTGGTTTTTCTTTGGGTTTCTCCGTTGATAAGGGAATCATCACCTTTGCAGGAACCCATCACTGTTCATATCTTTATTGTGTTTGGTGGGTGTTAGAAATTGTGATTCTAGTTAGCAGAGGTATGCACTCTGTCCAAGTAGGGACCAGGATTCTAGTCAGCGTAAGTCAGATACACAACCTAATTTAACCTGTGCTCACCAAGTGGTAGTTTGGGACAGAGCAGGCAGGCTTAACATAGAAGGCAATGTTTTAAGTATTTATACAACACTTAATTACAGCAACACAGTGAAAGATACCACAAAAAGTAATCAACACCAGGTTAGAAAAATAGAGAATATTTGCCTGAGAAAATCAAGACCACAATGGCAAACATCGACTAAGTAGATCCTGAGAAATGCAATTTTAAAGGTTTAGGTGATAACATCGCATAGAAGCGCAAAATGCCAACAGTGGTTATCCGGTCATGCTGGATGGGGACAAAGTCACAAGTTCCGGTCAAACATGATGGAGCGCATGATGGAGCGTGGGCCAGCTACAGGGAACAACTTGGGCCCGCTGAACACAGTACCTAGTACCTTAAATCCTAGGGCATGTTCTGTGTGCATTGCTTTGTGAGGCTTTGCATCGTCAAGCATTGGTTCTGAGAAGATGAGCGGTGAGGCTTTGCGGGTTTTGGCGTCACTTTGAATTGCTTGAGGGTAGTTCTGATAACAACACCAGAAGGCAGAACACTTTAGGCCTACCTCCAAGGGTCCAGGACTAGAGTACAGGTACTGTAACAGATGAGTTGCAGGCAGTCTTTGATGTCCCTGATACTGCAGAAGAACAGGGGGCAAGCCAGCAAACCCTTGGAAATTCTTGATTGTAAGAATGTAAAGACAAGTCTAGCCCTTCTCACTGCAGGACAGAAGCAGCAGGCAGCAGGCCAACACAGCAGAGCAAACAGCAAAGTAGCAGTCCTTCCTATAGCAGCAGCAGTAGACCAACACAGCAGAGCAACTAGCAAAGTGGCAGTCCCTCCTGCAACAGTAGCAGCAGGCCAACACAGCAATGCAGTTGCAGAATTGCAGTCCCTACTGGCAGGACAGCATTCTTTCTTCCTGACAGAGTGTCCTTGGTTCCAAAAGAATCTAATTTGGTGGGGTGTGGGGTCCAGTATTTATATTTTGGTCCCCTGGTTCTGGAAGGCGGGGGAATTTTCCAGAGGCAGGCCTTTGAAATGTACAGAAACCCTATCTCCCCTGTCATGGCTCCAAGCTGGCTGGAGGGACAAAACAGGGTAATTAAGCCCTATTGTGAGTGGACAGGACAAGTCTATTCAGGTGTAAGTGAGAGAGTGCTCAGCTCTGCCCCTCCCATCAAGCCTGTCAAGGGCCCATTAAGGCCCATTACGGCCCATCAAGTCACACTTAATATCCCATTGTGTGAGTCTGCCTAGAGAGAATGCACACAGCCTAGCTGTCACCTAACCCAGGTGTGATTCAGTGGTACGCAGTGGCACAGAATGGTGAAAGTAAGAAAATGTCAACTTTCTAAAAGTGGCACTTTCAGACTTACAATTTTAAACCTGACTTTACCATAAGTTGTGATTTTAAATGGTGAGTCCAGAGACACCAAACTCCGCATTTCTATCTTTTACCAATTGGGAGTTAACTCTTAAAAGATGCTTTAAGGTAATCCGAATTTTGGCTTATTGGATAGATAGGCCTTGCAGTAGTGAAAAATGATTTAGCAGTTTTTCACTACTTTGACATGTTAAACTTAAAGGTACTTGTTCAACTTTTTAAAAGCAATGCACCCTGCCCTTAGGAGTGAAATATATGTAATAAAAAGGTAGGTTTAGGCCTGGCAAAAGGGGGCACTTGCTAGGTCGAAATGGCAGTTTACAACTGTACACACAGGCCCTGCAGTGGCAGGCCTGAGTCATAATTAAAGTGCTAAGGTAGGGGGTAGCACAAACAGTGCTGCAGGCCCACTAGAAACATTCCGTTTACATGCCCTGGGCACATGTAGAGCACTTTACTAGGGACTTACAAGTAAATTAAATAAACCAATTGTGGTTTAGTAAATGTTATCATATTTAGAGGAGACTGCACATGCACTTTAGCACTGTTTAGCAGTGGTAAAACGCCCAGAGTCCACAAATAGTGGGTCAGAAAAATAGGAGAAGGGAGGTAGAAAGTTTGGGGATGACCTGCAGAAAGGACCACTTCCAACATTGGGCATCAACCTGTAATGTGATATCTCTTAGTGTTGTTGTGGTGGTGGGTTGATTCACAAATAAAGGAAAGGCCCTCTTTTAGTCTTAGTCTTAGTCTTTTAGTCTTTTCCACAGGACTTGTTAGGAGGACACCACAATGAACATATCCACCAGCTGCCTTCTGTCATTAGCTGCCGAAAACGGCTAATGGACTATACCAAGGCTCCTTTCCCTTATTAGAAGGAAAGTACCATTGCATGTGCAGAGGCTTGAGATTGTCTTTTCACAAGATAGCAGTAAACTGCTGACCAAATGCTCCAAAGTTTAATAACTTAAGTCTTTTGGTTAAAATGAATGGAGTAACCCATGCTAACAAACCGTTGCTAAGATAGGACAACAAAAAGGTAACCTTTGTTTGGTCATTTGCAAATTGTGGTGGCCAGAAAATGTAAATTACATTGATCCATAAAGGGTTCAGAGAAATAAGGGTGCCCCATAAACTTTTTGGGTAGTGCCAAAATAGAGGAAATGTACTGAGATTCTGCTGAGTTACGTGGTTCAACTACTCCATCAAAAATCAAGATTGGTACTTTGATGAGGCAGAGTGTTGATTCCTCCTTCCTCAATTTATGTCCTTGTCAGATTAATTGCTGATTCAATTTCTGTAAGAGGTTAACACTCTCTTGGCATGTTGGATTCTGATGACCATGATCTGCAAAGAATTGGTCTCAGATGCTATTTTGTGTGGTTTTGGAAAACGGTCACGGAATCTGTACTGTGAGAAAGAGGATGTTGAAGTCTCTCCATCTGCCTTTAGGGGTTGATTCATCTCCTTGAATTAGGCCAAAGATTTAATGACGAACCAGGCTAAGTGGAAAAGAAGGTTAGGAACGGGAGAGAGAGCAAGAGAAAGAGATAATAAAAAGGAGAGAGAGAGAGAGAGAGCGAGGGGGAGAGAGAGATAGAGAGGGGTAGCGATTATTGCAGGTTGGTAGTTGAAAGAGCTGGACTGTATTTCGAAGGTGCAATCCCTGGGGTACACACTATCAAGGGTAGGTTCTCCATTTCAAGGTGAGAGAGCACAAATTGCTAAGGGCTCATACACAGGAGAAAAGTAAAATATCCAAATATCACAGATTGGTGCTAACTCAATGGAAGACAGTGACACACTGTAACTAGCTTCCTGTGTACTACAAAACCAGTACAGGAGCAGAAGATAAAGACCACAGAAGCAGTGGCATTAAGGAAGACTGGATGACAAATACAAACTAATCAATAGAGTAAATAGGCAAATAACAAATCACAACAGGCTAAGGTAACCAAACAGGTGAAAAACAACAATGATGAAGGAATGAGTTGAGTTAGGTGCAAACTAATGTCAATAAAAAGGATTCACGACTTCCACTACTGCCAGAGAAGGGAGCTCAGTGTATTAGTTAGGCCTAAATATTCTGTTAGCCCCTATGTTATCCCCTGATGTTTGTGTGGGTGTACTTGTCATCTAGTGAACAGAGCTGCCACTCTGACTCTGAGAAGTCTAGTTTTATGTATCAAATGGTGTAATTTCCATTGTCCTGAGTGCAATCTCTTCCATGTTAGCCTTCTCTAATGCCTTATTGTCTCATGACCAGACAAGTGGATTTGGGAAGGGGTTTGGTAGGTATGGGAACATTGGTGAAATTAAGGGGATTAGGAGGCAGAGGAGTAAAGGGGTTGTGGTAAGGAAAGACAACAGCAGTAAGAGTGAAAAAGCTACAAAAGTTGAAATTAAGGTCAATCTGGGTGTGCTGACAGAAATGAGGGGGAAACCATGCAAGTGTGCAGGATGTTGGTCATGTTAACAAAGGAGAGGAGTGTGTGGAAGAGGTATCAGGGTAACAGGGAGAGCCTTTGGCAGGAGGTATCAGGATATGGCCATTGAGAAGAAGAGACAAAAGTCGAAAGGGTGAAATTGAAGTATTGGAAAGGAGAGGACATAGTTGAAATAGGACAGCTTTTCGGATAGGTGTTGAATGGTGGGGATGGGGCGGGAAAGTACAAATAGGATATAGAGTCACAGAAGAAGAAGAAAGAAAAGGACAGAAGATGATGGTGTAAAAGCAATAAACGAAGGATTGGGTCGGCAGATAAACAGAGGTATTTGCTAGTATGCCAGCAAAGCAACTGTTAAAACGGGACGGAGGGGATTACTTGGAGTGAGGTGGACATAGTGCAGAGACTAGAGAAGAAGAAAGAATGAGCCAAAAAGGTCTTAGAGAAGGGAAAAGAAGAAAAGGAATGTGCAACAAAAGGAGGGTAGAAGCAGAAGAGGGGAAGGAAAAGGTTGAGAAGGTTTGGAGGATGGAAGGACGTGAAGGATCGTAGATGAGGGGAGCAGTGGTTCTCCAGTGGACAGATTGGAAACAGGGAAAAGCCTCAGAAAACAGGGAAACAGAGGGAGGATAGGGGGCTAGGTACGTGAGAAAGCAGACAAGGGTATGCTGGTGGAAGGAAAAAAGATAACAAGCATTTGCAAAGGCAATAGGTTTCACCTGTGAGACCCTCTTGTCTTTGGCAATGACTTTTATCTATGCTGTACAGCTGAAAATATTTAAAAAATAAAAAACAATATGATGTACCCATCAAGTCATTTTCTAAGTGCATGCCGAAATGTACCTGCATGTTTAAAAACTTGGCAAGCATTTTTTTCTTTTTATCGAGCTGAGATATATTTATGTGACAAATTGTTCGCAATGCAATTTTTTTACAAAGTGCTAACACACTTATAAAAACAACAAACAGATGATGAGTGTGTTGAAGTTTGGGAGTGGATCAGAGATGAGGCATCACAGGGCATATGGACTATGGAAGAGAAGAATGCAGGAGTGGTAGAGAAGAACAGGCTGGAGACAACCATGGGAAGCACATGGGCAATGGAGGGTGGGCAGGATGGGATGGGTAAGCACATGGACAAAAAAGGGAAAGCACACAATAGAGGATGGGCAAGCGGGATAGAGAAGCACACATACAGCGAAAGGTAGCAAGGCAGGGATGGGGAAGCATGCAGACAATGTAATAATGTAGGGCAGGAAAGGATGGGGAAGCACACAGACCTTGGAGGGTGGACGGACGGGGATGGTGAAGCACATGGACAATGAAAGGGGATGGGGAAGCAAGAATGGCAATGGAAGTTGGGCAGACAAAGAAAAGGAAGAACAGCAACTGAGGAATAAGAAGCGAGAGAAGTGAAAGTGGGAATGTAGCGCATAAAAGGCATGATGGAGAAAGCTGGTAAACACATGCACTCTTGTGGAGTGCTTAACCAAAAAAAAAAAGTAATCCCTAAAAAGGGAGCGGTGGAAGAACGCAAGTAATGGGTCCATGCTCTATGTAGGAAGCGAGTAGAGGAAGGAAGGAAAGCCAATGAAAAGGAAATGAAAGTGACAATAAAGCCAAACAGTGGTGCATGCATAAGCTAGCAATATGCATGTGCTGTCTTAGGCAGGACCTAAAAATACCAGAGCTTGGCTGACTGAGAAAAGTCACAATTATGAGCAAGGACATATGTCACACTAATGAATCCTCTTCCTTAATGATGTACATTGTAAAATAACCATCTTTTCAAATGAACATCAAAACAACTGTACCTTCACTTGCCCCAAAACAGATCAGCCTATCCCATTTGACCTTAAAGTCTCCCCTCCCCCAATCCCTCAAGTTCATTCTAAGCGGTTCTTCAATGTTTTTGGACAATGTTCCCTTCTGTGTCTAACTGCCCCTTATGTATTCTGCCACAATATTTCTTCCTATATCTCGACCTTTTGATTTTTGGAACAGCTTACCCAAACATGATCCATGGTGGATGTTCCCTATTTTCATTTTCTTTAATTTATGAGCTCAGCCAAATTAGGTGCTGTCCACTGTATTTCTCCAGGGCTTTCTTCCGCTTGCATCCTGTGATACCATTTCAATTTGCTTTCTCTTTCACAGATTTACTCAGGTGGGTGATGGACATCTTGTGCCACATGACATAGTGAATATTCCCTGTCTAGGCCTCATGAAGGAGGTATTCTGAGCCACAATGATACACCAAGGGCTTGTCGTTTGGGTTCTATTGATCCCTAAAAGGCCAGTGTGAAGAGCATCATTTCCTCCCTTAGCTCAAGGCCATTATTCCAAACCTACTCGCTTCCTACGGCCTAAGCCAATTCTTCTCACTGCTCCCCACTCTTATAGCGCAGAAAGACATTTTAGGATATACCAGTCCCCTTACAATAACCACAATATAGTGTTCTCCTTAGTTGTTGATAGTATAAATATATTGGCAAAACTTTAGGGGTCATTCCGACCTCGGCGGTAAAAGTCGCTTACCGCCGGCCAGAAGGCTGCCATAACACCGCCGCGGCCGCGGGAAACCGCCACGGTCATTCTGACCCACAACTGGCAAACCGCCAAAAACCCGACATCCACAAAAGTCCGCCACACCAAAGGTCAGCGGGAAACTGGCGATGACCAAACCTCCACCGTCACGCCAACAGAAATACGCCCATGCCATTCCGACCCGCAAATCCCTGCAGCGGTCTTTTAACGGCGGTATTCCATTGGCGGTACACACCACCGCGGTCAAAATACACACACCTTTACAAAACACTACCACATTGGATAATTCAAAATACACACACCTGAGACACATACACACACCACTCCCACACACCCAATTAACTATAAAACACACACCCACATCACCCACAAACCCCTACGACCACAATTGCGAGTAAAGGACAGAGAGAGAGAGCACAGCATAGAGTACACCATCACACAGAGGCAAATCACAACACCACCCACACAATTTCCATGCACAAAACACCATACACCACCACACTCACCACACTCTACAACACATACACCACCCCTCACCTCATCCACACCACCCCATGGCACCCCAAAGACACCCCAGGTTCTCTGACGCAGAACTCAGGGTCATGGTGGAGGAAATAGTTTGTGTAGAGCCCCAGCTCTTCGGGGCACAGGTGCAGCACACCACCATTGCCAGGAAGATGGAGCTATGGAGCAGAATAGTGGACAGGGTCAACGCTGTGGGACAGCATCCACGCAATCGGGACGACATCAGGAAGCGGTGGAACGACCTACGGGGGAAGGTGCGTTCCATGGTATCAAGGCACAACATCGCGGTACAGCGGACTGGCGGCGGACCCCCACCTACTCCCCCAGAATTCACAGCATGGGAGGAGGAAGTCTTGCACATCCTGCATCCTGAGGGCCTCGCAGGAGTAGGCGGAGGAATGGACTCTGGTAAGTCAAATCTTCACTACTCCATTCCCCCCACCCCACCTGCATGCCAAATCATACCCCCACCATCACCCCCACCCCCATCACACCAACTCCTTGCAAATGGCTCACCATCACATCCCACCCATCCCAAAACCTAGCCCTGCGTGCGTCCCCAAAGCATGGACACACATCCCCAAAGCATGCCCACTGCACACACCCATCACCCCCACAAGCCACCGTCACAAAAGCCCCCACAAGGGAATGCCAGCACTGGGGGACACGGCCACCCACCCATTACACGAAATGCCACACACAGAAGCAATAACCATACTCTTATACCCCTGCAGGACCCGAACGCCACCACACCGCCACGGAGGGTCCAGAGATGTCCATCCCACCCCCAGAAGAGGCCCCCAGTGATGACAGCAGCTCTGTCTCCCTGGACCCTGATGACCAGCCCAGCCCATCGGGGACCTCGGGACAGTCGGTTCCCCACAGACAGCCACAGGCTACACCAGACCTTACCCCCTCTGGGAACACCAGCACAGCTCCCACCCAGCGGGCCCATGCCTCTGTCTCCAGGACACGTCAATCAGCGGTGTGTCCACCACTACAGGGCACCCAGGTTGACCCACCACCCCAACAACAACAGGGACCTGGGGGCAGTGGTAGATGGACACACCGTCCAGGGGACAGAGGCCCAGGGAAACAGGGGAACTGGGAGGGCTGCTGTGCGACAGGGGGGGGACAGGCCCAGGGAACCGACTCTCCAAGAGGCCCTCTCCTCCATCATGGGAGCATACCACCACTCCCAGGAGACGATGGCTACGGTACTGGCCAGGTTCCAGGAGATCCAGGTCATGCAGGAGCAACAGTACATGGGGTTCAGAGAGGAACTGAGGAACATTAGTTCCGCAATGGGGACCATCGTCGTGGCCCTAACCCAGATAGTCACCACATTGCGGGACCATGTGGCACCACAAAGGGCCCCTGTCACTAGCCTGGACCAGGAACAGCCTACCACGTCCGCCGGCGCTAGTGGACAGGAGGCCCCCACACAACAACAGGCCACCAGAACCCCACCTCCTGCAGAAGAAGAACCACCCCGCAAGCGGAACCTGAGATCTCACAAGAAGACAGAGTAGGATTGCAAGACCCCCGCCAGCAAACGATACCCCCTGATGTCATCCCACTGTCCCACATTGTCACCCTGTCCAACCTTGAACTGCCCCTGCTCCATCCTTCCACAGGCATATGGACAATGCACCTGTGCGACTGAGAACTGGACTCTGCCCTGGACATTACTCCACCATCACCAATCCCCATTTTACAATCATGTTCCTTAAATTTAGCACTTGAATTAAATCACTTCTTGCACTAAAAAAATCTGGAGTCTGCTTGTATTTTGAACAAATGTATTAGACATAACGGTGCCAAAATGTTCAGTTACATTGTGATGACAACATTCCACTGTCACACAGCTGTAGTCCATGGGCAAACAAAGCAGAGGTCACGCAGTGGGGCCCACAGCTCTGAAAACGGAAGGGAAAGTCACAACTCAGTTAACAGGAACTGGGGGGGGACTCAGACAGTAGAGAGGCAGGAGACTTTAAGTAAATGTAAAATGGCGTGGTTGATTCGTACCTGTGTGCTACTGAAAATACTGTTGTATCACTGTGTCCCTGTTGTCTGTGTCGTCCCTGTCGTCTTCCTCCTCTTCACTCTCCACAGGCTCCACAGCTGCTACAACACCACCATCTGGACCATCCTCCTGCAGGAAAGGCACCTGGCGTCGCAAAGCCAGGTTGTGAAGCATACAGCAGGCCACGATGATATGGCACACCTTGTTTGGTGAGTACATTAGGGATCCCCCTGTCATATGCAGGCACCTAAACCGGGCCTTCAGGAGTCCGAAGGTTCTTTCTATAATCCTCCTAGTTCGCCCATGGGCCTCATTGTAACGTTCCTCTGCCCTTGTCCTGGGATTCCTTACTGGGGTCAGTAGCCACGACAGGTTGGGGTAACCAGAGTCACCTATTAGCCACACACGGTGTCTCTGTAGCTGTTCCATCACATAAGGGATGCTGCTATTTCGCATGATGTACGCGTCATGCACTGACCCAGGGAACTTGGCATTAACATGGGAGATGTACTGGTCAGCCAAACAGACCACCTGAACATTCATAGAATGATAACTTTTTCTGTTCCTGTACACCTGCTCACTTCCACTGGGGGGAACCAAGGCCACATGGGTCCCATCAATGGCATCAATGATGTTGGGGATATGTCCAAGGGCATAGAAATCACCCTTCACTGTAGGCAAATCTCCCACCTCAGGGAAAACAATGTAGCTCCGCATGTATTTCATCAGGGCAGACAACACTCTGGACAAAACCTTAGAAAACATAGGCTGAGACATCCCTGATGATATGGCCACTGTTGTTTGGAATGATCCACTTGCCAAAAAATGGAGTACTGACAGAACCTGCACCAGAGGGGGAATCCCTGTGGGTTGGCGAATGGGGGACATCAGGTCTGGCTCCAGCTGGGCACACAGTTCCTGTATAGTGGCTCGGTCAAGTCTGTATGTAAGTATGACATGTCTTTCTTCCATTGTCGACAGGTCCACCAGCGGCCTGTACACGGGAGGATTCCTCCATCTCCTCGCAAGTCCCAGCGGATGGTGCATAGGAAGGACAACATGGAGCACAGAGTCAATCAACCCACAGGTACGTAACCACAGCTTGCACATCACACGATTCGCTGTGCATTGAATGGCTTGTATGAGTGGCAATGCAAGGCCTAGGCCTGTGTGACGCCGTAGAAATTCAGCCATGTGGGCCCTTGAAATGGCGGCTGCCTGACCTGTGAAGTGTGACAATGGGATGTGAGGTCAATGCGTGGCGTGGCACACCGTGGTGGTAGGCGGTCGAAGACCGCGGCGCAAAGCAGCATTGGTTAACATTGAACCCAATGGGTCTCAGGAGCCAATGACGATGTGCGCCGGCGGTCGCGGTACGCACCGCCGCGGTACGCACCACCGCAGGCGTGACCGCCATTTTCTACTTGCTTAATCACTCGAGACCTGATCATCCACAGGAGAGGACCTATACTGCAAGTGCTGCTGTGAACTCGGTCTGGAAGAGACAATGGCTGCTGCGACTGGGGAAAGGGCCCCTGCCTTCGCATCTGAGGAATTGGATAAATTTGTTGATGGGGTCCTCCCCCAGTATGCGCTACTCTACGGTCCTCCAGACCAACAGGTAAGTACACTGGGAGCACGTAGTATGGGCTATGCCTGTGTTGAGTGGGGTGGATGTAAGATGGTGGGGAGGGGAGCGAATGAGGAGTGCAACGCACGACAGATGAGAGCATGTGCCACATGGCAAGGTTGGGGAGGGGGGGCCGCGCACATCGACCATGCAGAAAAGTGAAGAAATTTATTTTTCAACCCTGTACATGTCACATAGGTCAGCGCCCATCAGAAGATCGACATTTGGCGTGCCATCGCCAAGGACGTCCGGGCCCTGGGGGTCCACAACAGACGGGGCACCCACTGCCGCAAGAGGTGGGAGGACATCCGCCGCGGGAGCAGAAAGACCGCCGAGGCTCTGCTGGGGATGGCCTCCCAACGTAGGAGGGGTGCCAGTCGTCAATTGACCCCCCTGATGTCCCGGATCCTGGCGGTGGCCTACCCCGATTTAGATGGGCGCGTGAGGACATCACAGCAGACGCAAGGGGGTGAGTATCAGCACATTCCGCTATATTAGCGCACAGTGGAGGCGTCTGGGTGGGGGAGGAGGGCTGTGGCTATCTCTAGGCCAGGGCGGTTTCTGTAGGCTAGGCCCCTCCGTTAGACATGGCCCTGTGCCCCGCCCCCAACCTCTGTAGGGTGCTAAGTACAGCTATCCATGGCCCGGGCTCACCTATGTGTGCATTTGTCGTCCATAGACTTGTAGGCCAAGTCACTATCATTGAGTAGTGTACCCCGAGTGCGCGGCGTAGTGCAGGGGGCTTCTGTGTCTGTCCTCTCCGCCAACGGTGCCGCCAATTCATGCACTCAACATGTCTTCCTTTCTTCTCCCCCCCCTTTTTTTTTGGATTTCCTGTTCATGTGTGCATTAGCATCATCAGGCGGAGGAGAAGTGGCATCGGCGCACGAGGGAGCTGCATCTCACATGGCCCCGGAGGGCCCTGCAACCGACTCCGAGTTCACCACTGAGACGGAGGGCGAGGGGGACTCCACAACGGGGACCCGTGGAGACGTCAGCGACACCGACACGTCCTCGGAAGGGAGCTCCCTTGTGGTGGTGGCAACATCCGTGCCCACCGCAACAACAGGTACAGCTGCCACCCAGCGCACCAGCTCCGCCCTCCCAGCAGCCCCTCAGCTTTCGCCCCGTGCCCGCTCGGCCAGGAAGCCGGGCATCTCCTTCGCCCCTGGCACCTCAGGTCCTGCCCCAGTTACCCCTGCTGCCCTCAGTGCGGAGATCATTGACCTCCTCCAGACGCTCATTGTTGGGCAGTCTACCCTTTTGAATGCCATCCAGGGGGTAGAAAGGGAGGTGCATCGGAGCAATGCATACCTGGAGGGCATTCATTCGGGTCAGGCTGCCCATCAGCGATCGTTCAACGCTCTGGCCTCAGCACTGACGGCAGCAATTGTCCCTGTGTCTAGCCTCCCCCCTCCAACTTCCTCAACCCAGTCCCACTCCCCTGTTCCTCTGCCTATCCCAGACACACCTACAGACCAGCCTGCACACACATCAACACCCAAGGGCAGCTCATCCAGACATAAGCACCACAGATCACACAAGCATTCACCCAAGCAACATCCACATGCAGACACAGCAACACCCACTGCCTCCACTGTGTCCCCCTCCTCCTCGTCTCCCTCCTCCCTCCCTGTGACGTCTCCACTCACACCTGCATGCACACCACCATCAGCCAGTACGTCCATCACCACCACACCCACCAGAACAGTCCGCACACGTGCAGTCACCACCCCCACTACCATTTACACGTCCCCTGTGTCCTCTCCCAGTGTGTCTGTCACCCCTCTTCCCACACAAACGCAGGCAGCCACCCACCCAACAGCCATCCACCTCACGACAGCCTCCGTCACAAGCACCTGCACCCAAAGACAGCACACTTGACTCTCCTACAACCACATCCTCTTCCTCCACACCCATACCCACTACAACTACCCATCCCTGTCTTTCTAAATTGATTTTCCTTTCCAACCTTGACCTCTTTCCAACAACTGACACACCCCCTCCATCTCGTAAGAATCCAACCAGCACCTCAGCCACCACAAGCCCTGCACCTACTAGGACCATCGTTCAGGGCTATTGGAGTCCACCAGCTCCTAGGGCAGGAACATCGGCCAGCAGCAAGGGGACAGCCAGCCCACCCCCTGGGAAAAGAAGCAAAAAAGGGAAGGGCCGGCGCCACAGGCCTGAGACGGCTGCCCCCAAGGACACCAGCCTTGCACCGTCACCTGGACCATCCACCAAGGGAGGAAAGGGCCCCAGAGATTCTTCCAAGGGAGGCAAGCGCCCCAGAGATTCTTCCAAGGAGGGCAAGGGCCCCAGAGATTCTTCCAAGGGAGGCAAGGGCCCCAGAGATTCTTCCAAGGAGGGCAAGGGCAGCAAGGCGAAGAAGTCCGGCAGCAGGCGAGCTGCCCAGGAGGGCCCCATCAGCCCCATTTGGGGTGTGACGGAGGACACCCAGGAGTCCAGCACAGGAGGGCCCCGCAAGCGATAGGTCGGATGGTGACTGAGCGGGAATGATTGCCCAGATCTGGTTCCCTAGGAACACAAGAGAAGCACCGCTGAACAGGGCCCCGCCATGAGAAGCACCGCTGAACAGGGTCCCGCCGCTGAACAGGGCCCCGCCGTGAGAGGCACCGCTGAACAGGGCCCGCCGTGAGAAGCACCGCTGAACAGGGCCCCGCCGTGAGAAGCACCGCTGAACAGGGCCCCGCCGTGAGAAGCACCGCTGAACAGGGCCCCGCCGTGAGAAGCACCGCTGAACAGGGCCCCGCCGTGAGAGGCACCGCTGAACAGGGCCCGACGTGAGAAGCACCGCTGAACAGGGCCCCGCTGTGAGAATCACCGCTGAACAGGGCCCCGCCGTGAGAGGCACCGCTGAACAGGGCCCCGCCGTGAGAATCACCGCTGAACAGGGCCCCGCCGTGAGAGGCACCACTGAACAGGGCCCCGCCGTGAGAGGCACCGCTGAACAGGGCCCGCCTTGAGAAGCATCGCTGAACAGGGCCCCGCCGTGAGAAGCACCGCTGAACAGGGCCCCGCCGTGAGAAGCACCGCTGAACAGGGCCCCGCCGTATCTGCACTGCTCCGCTGGGCCCTTCATCTCAAGCACCGCTCCGCTGGGCCCTTCATCTCAAGCACCGCTCCGCTGGGCCCTTCCTCTCAAGCACCGCTCCGCTGGGCCCTTCCTGTCAAGCACCGCTCCGCTGGGCCCCGCCGTCTCTGCACCGCTCCGCTGGGCCCTTCATCTCAAGCACCGCTCCGCTGGGCCCCGCCGTCTCTGCACCGCTCCGCTGGGCCCTGCCGTCTCTGCACCGCTTCACTGGGCCCTTCCTGTCAAGCACCGCTCCGCTGGGCCCTTCCTGTCAAGCACCGATCCGCTGGGCCCCGCCGTCTCTGCACCGCTTTGCTGGGCCCTTCCTGTCAAGCACCGCTCCGCTGGGCCCTGCCGTCTCTGCACCGCTCCGCTGGGCCCTTCCTGTCAAGCACCGCTCCGCTGGGCCCCGCCGTCTCTGCACCGCTCTTCTGGGCCCTTCCTGTCAAGCACCGCTCCGCTGGGCCCTTCCTGTCAAGCACCGCTCCGCTGGGCCCTTCATCTCAAGCACCGCTCCGCTGGGCCCTTCCTGTCAAGCACCGCTCCGCTGGGCCCCGCCGTCTCTGCACCGCTCCACTGGCCCCTTCCTCTCAAGCACCGCTCCGCTGGGCCCTTCCTGTCAAGCACCGCTCCGCTGGGCCCCGCCGTCTCTGCACCGCTCCGCTGGGCCCTTCATCTCAAGCACCGCTCCGTTGGGCCCCGCCGTCTCTGCACCGCTCCGCTGGGCACTTCCTGTCAAGCACCGCTCTGCTGGGCCCTTCCTGTCAAGCACCGATCCGCTGGGCCCCGCCGTCTCTGCACCGATCCGCTGGGCCCTTCCTGTCAAGCACCGCTCCGCTGGGCCCTTCCTGTCAAGCACCGCTAAGCTGGGCCCCGCCGTCTCTGCACCGCTCCGCTGGGCCCTTCCTGCCAAGCACCGCTCCGCTGGGCCCTTCCTGTCAAGCACCGCTCCGCTGGGCCCCTCCGTCTCTGCACCGCTCCACTGGGCCCTTCCTGTCAAGCACCGCTCCGCTGGGCCCTGCCTGTCAAGCACCGCTCCGCTGGGCCCTTCATCTCAAGCACCGCTCCGCTGGGCCCTTCCTGTCTAGCACCGCTCCGCTGGGCCCCGCCGTCTCTGCACCGCTCCGCTGGGCCCTTCCTCTCAAGCACCGCTCCGCTGGGCCCTTCCTGTCAAGCACCGCTCGGCTGGGCCCCGCCGTCTCTGCACCGCTCCGCTGGGCCCTTCCTGTCAAGCACCACTCCGCTGGGCCCTTCATCTCAAGCACCGCTCCGCTGTGCCCTTCCTGTCAAGCACCGCTCCGCTGGGCCCTTCATCTCAAGCACTGCTCCGCTGGGCCCCGCCTTCTCTGCACCGCTACGCTGGGCCCTTCCTGTCAAGCACCGCTCCGCTGGGCCCTTCCTGTCAAGCACCGCTCCGCTGGGCCCCGCAGTCTCTGCACCGCTCCGCTGGGCCCTTCCCGTCAAGCACCGCTCCGCTGGGCCCTTCCTCTCAAGCACCGCTCCACTGGGCCCTTCCTCTCAAGCACCGCTCCGCTGGGCCCCGCCGTCTCTGCACCGCTCCGCTGGGCCCTTCATCTCAAGCACCGCTCCGCTGGGCCCTTCATCTCAAGCACCGCTCCGCTGGGCCCTTCCTCTCAAGCACCGCTCCGCTGGGCCCCGCTGTCTCTGCACCGCTCCGCTGGGCCCTTCATCTCAAGCACCGCTCCGCTGGGCCCCGCCGTCTCTGCACCGCTCCGCTGGGCCCTTCATCTCAAGCACCGCTCCACTGGGCCCTTCATCTCAAGCACCGCTCCGCTGCGCCCTTCCTCTCAAGCACCGCTCCGCTGGGCCCTTCCTGTCAAGCTCTGCTGGGCCCTTCCTGTCAAGCACCGCTCCGCTGGGCCCTTCCTGTCAAGCACCGCTCCGCTGGGCCCTTCCTGTCAAGCACCGCTCCGCTGGGCCCCTCCTCTCAAGCACCGCTCCGCTGGGCCCCGCCTTCTCTGCACCGCTCCGCTGGGCCCTTCCTGTCAAGCACCGCTCCGCTGGGCCCTTCCTCTCAAGCACCACTACGCTGGGCCCTTCCTCTCAAGCATCGCTCCGCTGGGCCCCGCCGTCTCTGCACCGCTCCGCTGGCGCCTTCATCTCAAGCACCGCTCCGCTGGGCCCCGCCGTCTCTGCACCGCTCCTCTGGGCCCTTCCTGTCAAGCACCGCTCCGCTGGGCCCTTCATCTCAAGCACCGCTGGCCCATTGGCAGGGCCGGATCTGTGTCGGGCAGGGCTTCACGAAGCACTCTGGGCACCATGCCTCCTCCATGACCAGTGGAGTCTGTAATCCACCAGATGGACTGTGGCTTTGCACTCCCCAGGATGGTACAGTGGGCAATCCACCCACTGAAAAGACTTGTGAGACTGTGGCTTTGCACTCCCCAGGATGGTACAGTGGGCAATCCACCCACTGTAGAGACTTGTGAGACTGTGGCTTTGTACTCCCCAGGATGGTACAGTGGACAATACACCCACTGAAAAGACTTGTGGGACTGTGGCTTTGCACTCCCCAGGATGGTACAGTGGGCATGGAGGCCCCTCGTGGATCTGGCGTCGTGGACTCATGTGGCTGAGGTGCCCCCACTTCCTTTCCCCCTGAGGTGCCTGTGGTTTTATTATCTGATGCCCCAGCAGTGTTCTCTCCAATGGAATCGGGTCTCGTGTGTGGGCTTTGCCCATGTGTTTATGCACATTGGCCCACGAACAATGGCATGTAGCCAAAATGTGCCGGACTTTTGGAATATGTATACATTGTTCATGTTGTGATTTATTTGTTTTAAAAATCTCATATTTCACTTAAGTTCAAATATGCTTTAATATACTTCTTTTTTAATGATCATTTTATTTTGTCTTTGAATTATTCCGGGGGGTTTGGGTGGTGTAAATCTGACTTGTTGCTCTGCATTGGTGTGTGGGGATTTGGGGGGGGGGTGTCACGTATGTGTGTGCCCGTAATCTTTTCTCCTCCCCCCTCCTCTCTGTCGTAGGTGCAGTACTCACCGTTGTCTCCTGCGGCGGCGTTCGTGCTCCTGGTAGAGGAGCAGGTAGACAATCGCTGGTAGGATGTTTAATTCGGGTTCCATGCTGTCCAGATTCCTCGTGGAGTGTATAGAGGTGAGCGTTTTCCCATTCATGGTCTGTTTCCGCTGTGTTTTTATCGGCAGAGCTCCCGCCCCGGAAAAGGTGGCGGATTGGTGGGTTGTGATAGGGTGGGCGGTACATTGTCTGCCGCCTGCCTGTTGGTGGTGACCGCCACGCTGTTTGTTTGCCCCGCCGTGGCGGTCGGAGTGTTAAAGTGGCGGGCTGTGTTGGCGGTTCCCGCCAGGGTCAGAATTCCATTTTTTTTACCGCCTGCCTGTTGGCGGGTTGGCCGCCGCTTTAACACCGACCGCCAGGGTCGGAATAACCCCCTTAGTTCTTCGGTTCACCTTTTTTTAAATTTAAGTACCAATTCAGTGTACTGTTAACTTATTGGAAGTGTATTTTCTAGTAATAATGTTTTACAAAACTATCACATTTGTTTCTCTTGTAGAGGAATATTTTCACAGACGTAAATTCACTGAAATATCAGGGGTTGCAGAAGTGACATCACATACCCTTTGACCTTCGCTTTCACTCACACACACATACACCTACACACAATTCACACTTGTGAGAAACAGGCATCTTGTTGCAATACCCCCCGCTTTTTGCCTGGTTTCTGAATGCAACCTAGCCTGGAGTGCACTTAGATCCTGCTAACCAGGTTCCCGGTGCCAGTGTTCTTTCTCCAAAACATTGTAAAAGTAATTGGAAACACCTTTAGCTGCCACTATAAGTCTACTTAAGTACCCAGGACATGGGGTCCTATGGGTAAGCCCCTGAGGGCAGCAGCACTCATTTTGCCACTCCCAAGGGCCATGCATCCAGAGACACACAGTACTGCCATAGCAGGCTGAGAGTCCTCATGCAAACCTAAAATACAAACTCGACATGGCACACTCTCTGTGTGCCCTGTCCACCCTACATATGCATTATATGTTATGGGTAGGTCACCACTCTAGCAGACCTTCCAGCCCTAACAGAGGGTGCACCATACTATATGTGAGGGAAATTGCATGAGCAATATGCCCCTACTGTATTTTTGCCAAACCTGGGGCATAGTGAGTGAACAGAGTAGTTGTTTTACAATGTGTTCTGGACACTGGTCAACACGTGTTTCCCAGCTACATAATGGCTACTCTGAACCCTGGGTTGTTTGGTATCAAACAACTCATAATGATAAATCCAAACTGATACCAGTAGTGGATTTATTATAAAATGTACCCAGGGGACACCTTTAAGGTGTCCCCTGAAAAGCTAACTATCCTGGCATGGTTGCTGACTGGTTTCAGCAAGCCTGCCACATCCAGAGAGCGAATGTACAAACCTGTGGGAGAGCCATGTCTCTCTGGTTTGTAAAACAATGCCCATCCTAGGTGAAGGAGCTAACACCCCATCCCTCAGGAATATGCACTGCCCTGGCAGTGAGCTTCAAAGGGCTATCACCCTTGAAACTCAATCCTCAATCCTGCTGATAGCAGTATATGCCCCCCTCTTTGGAAACCCCCACTTTTGGAGGGAGCAAAGGTGGGAAACTACACAAAGGGTAGAAGGAGTGGTCTCACTGTGCATACGCCACCCCTAGGGTTTGCAGGCGAAGTGGACCCTTCATTTTATTTTCCTTCATGTTGGATGGCACAAAAATAGCCAATAAAGTTTAGGGAGGTGACCCTTCCCACCGGATGTTGTCATTGTAGTAGGTGTAGCCACCCAAGGGTAAGTGTCCCTTGGGAAACTATCAGGTTCCCCCTAAAATGCCCACTAAATTCAGTATTTAGTGGGCTCCCCTAGACCAAGAAATCATATTGGAAAAGTAAAAGAAGACCAGCACCAAAGAAGATCCAAAGCAGGAGAACTGTGGACTTGCTGCACCAGAAAAGGCTCCAAACACTGCAAGCTGCACCCAGGACCTGAAAATCGCTGCTGAGGAGGAGCTGAACACAGGGGCAACCCCAAGAAACCCAGGTTCAAGAATCACTACATATCTCTCTTCTGAGTAGAGGCACCACTTCAACAAAAATCTCCACAACGAAACACCAACAACTGCCTAGATGTAACCTACGAGTGTGCCAAGTTTGGTAGCACTGCACTCTCCAGTAGCCTAGTTACACCAATACCCTGGGTACTGGTCAGCTGACACCGGACAACCAGAAAACAGGCTCCTTAGAGCTGAAAAAGGATCAGGAGGAAGCCCTAGTAGAGGGACTTTAGGAACACCCTGGATCTCCAATCAGAAAGCTCCTGTTGTCCTGTAAGCAGTCCTCAAAGAGACTCAAATCCAGCTCCAAAGGACTCCATTGCGCACAGCTCCTGGATCTCCAGCTTGCCCAGCATCCGGATGCTCTGAGCCCTGCAACAAGGAACTAGCTGTGCTACACGGGTCTCCAACCCCTTGTGACCTCAACAGCCCAAGGGGACCCCCAGGCACCATCTTTAAATCTACAAACCATCTCCTTTCCAAGTGGCCTGTCCAGGTGGCCCTGTACCTAGGCAAAGAGACTTTTCAACACTGCTCCCACCAGAACCGAGAGCTGCGAAAGGCTCTCCAGCTGGCACAAAGTGCCGATAGACTGCTGCAACCATCCTGCAAAAGAAGAGACTAGTAACTCAACTCTACGATTTTTAATGCATTTTTAAAAGTGACTGCCTATTGATTCCAACGGTGCTTAATTACGCACAGAAAGACTAAAATTATTTAAAAAAATAAAAGTCATATCTCAAAGTAAAGATCTTGGCCTTAAAATTTATATAAAAATCTGAAATATGTTTTCATAAATTCTGGTCTTGTGTTATTCATTGTGTTTTTGTTGCATGATTGGATCTGTGAACACAGCAAATACTTAGCACATCTCCTGGATTAGCCTAACTGCTCGACCACCTACCTTAAAAATTGGAGCATTAGGTGGTCTAATTTTTCACCTCTGAAGACCCATGTGCAGTTGCCTGGACCCCCTGCAAAGTGTGCCTAGTTTGCACACTACAAAGAGTGCCAGCCTTCGACAACACATAAACACACTCACCCGCAAGGACACACACGACCTACATTTAAAATATTTTTTTACTTACGTCAGCTGCCATGGCATATTCCAGCTAACTGTACTCCATTTTTATTACACTAATAGTAATATTATTCACTATTAATTTATTACACTAATAGTGAATAACATATTATTCACTATTAGTGTAATAAACTAAAAGTGAATAATATTACTATTAGTGTACCACAAAATTGACAGAAAATAGAGAAAGTGCAGCCCCAACTGACGTCCATATGGAGAGCTGCTCCTGTGTTCCTGGCACCTGAATCTGCCTCCTCTGAGGCCACAGGTTGTAAATGTAGTGGCAAGGGCAGCAAAGGGAAAGGCATGGGTCGCAGATGCGACCTCTGGCGACCCCTAAATAACTTCAATTAGTTTTTTGTTTTTTGTTCCTTGCAAGGCTTTGCAGACAATGTCTAAGGAAAAAACACATATTTACAAGTCGCTGGCAGACTGCATTTTGGAAAAAACGTGTCTGACGCTAGACTTTTTATTTTAATTGGAGCCTTATGGCAGCTTTTCAGATTACAAATAATATTGTAACGTTTCGCAGCAGGAAGGTCCAGTGGCAACTGATTTTGGAAGTGTAACTGAACACGCGAGATAATGCAATTAGTAAATTCCAGAGCTTTGGTGACAGCGCCTGTATCTAAACCACATTCACCTCAGCTACATGGAAAAACCTAAAAGAAAAGTTATGTCCTTTTATGTATTGGAGCCTGTGGAGGAAGAAAATTCACAGGGTCCGAATAGATTGTTAAGAGTATTCTCCCAATTACAGCTAAAGTTTCCTGCTTGAAACTAATTAAACTATTTTTTTATGAAACTGGCGAAGTGTGAACTTGCGTTTATTTATTCATTTTTTATTTTAAGAAGGGAGTTGAGCTTCATTTCCTATTTGCAGTACCAGAAACGAGTAAGTGAAACCACTCAGAGCCGTAAACGGCAGAGGGTATACAGGTGTGTTTTTTCTTTTCCTGCCACAAAAAGTCAATGCCTTCATGGGTCCTGCATCAAAGAGACACCATTGCGCAATTACGGGTTAGGAGGGCGGTGTTGGGAAGGGGATACGGGTTACCTGCTTCTTCCTAGGGGTGAGGAAAGTATGGGTGGCAGCCTGTAAAATAAATCTCATCACGTAGACGCCCTGCTCAGAAATCTACCCCCAGAGACGTTTTCTATGGTGATAGCTAACAGTGAGTGTCATTTCTTCACTTGATGTCAGGGCCAGCTTTAGAGTTGTCAGCACCTTGTGCAACAATTTTTGTTGGTAAACCACTGACCTCCTTCTCCATGGATTCCCTCAATACCAAACTCCAACAGAGCCTCTTACCTATCCGTATCCCTCTTCTCACACGTATTTAGTTTGTTTCACAGCCCTACTCATCCCAATGTAAGGTGTTAGAGTGCTTGACATCAAAGACACATATTATACAGAGAAAATGAATCATACAAGTGTGTCAATGTATCGGAACAGTTACATAAGACAATAAGGGCTACAAGTTGGCAGAGTCCTATATCACCAATATATGAAGAAGAAAAGGGGCTGATTTACTAAATTTTTAGGGGCGAGCGCAAAGCGCTCTGTGAGTTGTAATCTCTCTTTGAGCTTCAAACCACGCCCATCGCACGTCAGTCTCTTTCATTGACTTGTGGGCTTGCCTTTTAAAATCTGCTTTCTTTCATTGGTGAAAGGCATAAGTCATGCCTTTTCCAGTGTTTAGCTCTCCTCGAGCGTAGCGACCATATACTTGAAATATACGAGGCTCCACGTTTTCCGTCTGGTTTCTAGACTACTTTTTCTCTTTTTTCACAGCGCGATCTTGCTGGGCAGAACTCGAGTCCTTTGCATGCCATCGACCCTGTTACATAGTTAGTTGCACTTTTGCTGGTTAGGTAGATAATTGCACTTTTGCCGATAGGTTTCACTACGAGTGAACTTTTATTCCCCTTTGTGTGTCTGCTTTGAACTGATGGTGCCCTTCAGCTCGCTTATGTGAAACTTTTACTTTTCAGTTTCTATGGCAAAAAACTAGTTATGTGAAACTGTTTTTTCATTTTCAATTTATGTGGCAAGAAACGTCCGGTTAGGAGTTTACAAAGCTAATTGCTCTAGCTCAAGCAAAGGTGAGACCCATTACATTACAAATCCTTGTTCTGCAGTGAAACGTAGTAATCAAGGTTTCTGTGCTGCGTCGTGAAGCATGGAGAGCAAATATCCAATACAATTTGCCACAATTGCTCTCTCCCCTAGTGATGGTGCATTTTAGGCCTTGAACCAATGCACACACCCTTACCCCATCGTGCAAGAGTGTGGGTGATGCACTGACAAAGTTTAACACTTTTTCCATTGTGCATGTATGCTGTGCAGTGCAGCACACATGCAAAGCTGCAAATGTTACAGAAAATAAATCTTTTCTCCAATAATTTATGTGCCTCAAGAAGATGTATCATTTTGACACAACCCCCTTTCTACCAATGTTAGTGTATTGGGATTTGTGTCAAAATCCATGGGTGGTTGCATGGGAATATCTATCTACCACTCATGGTACGTCCCTTTGACACAAATCAGCACACAGTGTTAAACTGTATTACCTTAGGGCTACTTTCCAATGCAAATTAGGGGTTGCTCTGGAAAGTATTTTTCAAAGCAACACTTTGCTCCCGGTTTGCTTCACTTTTATGATGTGAATGAGGTGCAAACTGTTAGTAAATCCAGCAGCGAGTTATACTCTTTTAAAGTCGTAGGTCAAGTGAAGTGCCGCCAAAACCCCAAAATAAAACACCCCTCCCTCCAAAAGCCCAAATAACACTAACTATAACATAAACACAACTACTACACTTACATGCACTACACACGTACATACATTACACACATGCATTACACATGCATGCATTAGACATAAAAAAAAAAAGACACCCACGGGCTGCACGTCCTCCTCTTTGTTTACTGCTCTCCGATAGAGGAGGAGCTCCTCTAATTAATCCGTAAACTGCCCTCATGCTTTCAAACAGTATGAGAGAAGCACCTGGATTGGATGGAGCATTATGGCTGAACGCTCCTTCAGGCCCTCGAGGCCTGTGCCTTGGCTTCACCCAGCTTCTTAAGACAGCTGAGTGGAGAGTTTCAAAGTGCACATGTCACTTTGGCCGGTGCAAAGCAGCTGGCCAAAGTGACTTGCGCACTTTGGAGCATCCAGTCCAGGCACTGCTCCAGTCGTCTGCTGCCGGAAGCCAAAGCAGACCTCTGGTGCCTGCAGCAGAGGACATGCCCAGCATGTCTCTGTGCTGGTGCGTGGAAAAAATAAAATGCCAATTAAATATTTTCAATGCCATTCTATTTTTTCCTGTGTGGCTCGCAATGGGCGGGGGATAGGTAGCGCTCCTCTGCCCTTGAGAAGAAACCACCACTGACTAAATCTGACCCACAACCTCAGGATTTGAAGCATAACACAGTGGTTGACGATGACTATACTTATAATAATAATATTATAACTAATTTATTAGTACCCAAAGGATTCTATTTTGCAACTTTATAATAAGAAAGGAATCAGAAAATATATATAAGGGTCTAACCCTTGTAGTTTTGCATGCAGGTCTTTGCTCCCAGTTTATAGCTCACTGTGCTATATTAAAAGGATTGTAACTTATGACCTGCAAGCATCAAAGGGATCTCTGTGACTGAGCTATCTGCATAAAATACAAATCTAAGATCTGCATGTTACATGTTCTTTGCAAAATGAACAATAATCCTCTGTGCTACTTTATGATAAGTCAAAACTGAAACTAGACAAATTAGACAAATCACAGATCTTTTCCACTAACCACCAGAGTGATCTTGCTGTCACTATTTCTCCCGAAAATTGCTGGCCATACAAAGATTTCTGCACGTTGTACTTGTCTTGTTATGAGTCTGCGATGCAAATGAGTTTGGTGCCCGATGCAGTAGCACCGATTGCACCACTGTAAAGCAGGTACTGCTTGATTGTAAAGAGACCACTTACCACTTCAGCCCAGTTGAATAGCCAGGTTACTCTTTCTGTTAACTTGACTTTCCAAGATTCTCCATTGTGAGCGATTAAAGTTTTTCTTCAGAAGGTGTTCAATACTATGGAATATACTGTATGAGACAAGTAAAGGGTACTCATCAAAACAAACGTTCACCCAGAGCTATAAATTAAAAAACTGACCTTTTACCTCAATATTTAGAAGGAAAGTTACATCATATATGTTGCATAAAACATAAAAAGTCCATAACACATACTGGGGATGAGATACTAAGATGTATAGCACATAAGCCATAAATAGCTTTATTTCACAACATCTCATGTCCAATGTTGTTTTATTGGATTGTGGTGTGCTGTATTTAGGGATTCTCAGTTTCTACAATATTTATTAGCGTATGCATTCACAAAGTACCAATCAAGCCAGTCAAACACTCACCAAAGAAAATGCATAGGATCCCATTTAATTCAATATTATATTTTAGTGGCTCCAAGAACCAAGTGACCTAACCTGTTGATTTCCAGTTAATAGGACATGGTGATGCGTGACAAGGATGCTAAATGATTGGCATCCATTAATGATTGCCTAAAGCTCAGAAAACAGTTACAAAAGCAGACCACAGTTATTGTGGACTCGAAATTAGTTTTACAATGAAATCTTGTGGAGTGAGGATGCTAGTGATGGTGTTGTGCTGCCACTCAGGTCTCATCGCCATGGATACCGATAAATTCATAGGCCGACTCTCAAGCCTTGCTGTTCAGAGTGAGGAACCCCCATTGATGTAAACCTAAAGGGCCGGACCAACCAGATCACCACTAGAAACTCAGCTCCTGGTATCTAGAGTTGTGGTTCAATTGATGCTTTGAACTAGAATACCCCTGGACCTATAGGGCTGGAAGAATGATTGAAACAGTTCCAAAAACAGAGCAGCCATTCACCATATTATGCAGTATTGTAAGGATTTCACATGGGTAAAGGTAAAAAGGCATCTGTCCCATGCCCAATATTAGAGCCCTCTAGCCATCATACCCGTGTTTAAACAGACTGTAACCATTCTTAGCTATGAGCGTGGGTACACTTGGTGATACCTCCTGATCAACAAAGCCTGAGGGGTATATTTATACTCTGTTTGTGCTGGATTTGAGTCATTTTTTTTACGCAAATACAGCGATAACTTAACTCCATATTAATACTTTGGCGCTAGATCCGTCTAGCACCGAATTTATGGAGTTTGAGTAATTTTGTTACCGTGGAAAAGCGTTAATGAGATGCAAGGTAAGCACTCCACGCCAAAAAATTACTTTAAGGTCTTTGCGCCTTATTTATACTCCCGTGCAAAAATAACGCACGGGAGGGGGAGGGCCTTAAAAAATGACTCTAAACCAGTTTAGAGTCATTTTTAAATGCCTGGGTCAGGGCAGGCATTAAGGGACCTTTGGGCTCATTTCCATGGTCTCCAACCATGGAAGCAATCCTCAGGTGCCCTTCCCTGCCCCCAGGGACACCCCTGCCACCCTCGCCCACCCCTGGAGGACACCCCTGGATGGTGGGACCCATCTACGGTAAGTATAGGTAAGTATTTTTTATTTATTTTTTAAAGTGGCATGGGGAGCCTATCTTGGGCCCCCCTGCATGCCATTGTGCCCAATGGCCATATACAGGGGACAGAAGTCCCCTGGGCATGGCCATTGGGCATGGGGGCATGACTCCTGTCTTTGCTAAGACAGGAGTCATTTCCATGGGGGTTGTGCGTCAAAAAATGACGCTAGTCAGGTTTGAGTCAATATTTTTGATTGTAATCTGACTTGCACCATTCTTTGACGCACAACCCCCATTCTTCTCTACGCCTCAGCTGCCCGGTTAGAGTCATTTATTTTGACGCTATGCAAGCCGCAGTGCTGGCTAATGTCATTCTATAAATAAGGCGCCCGGCTGGTGCGTTGGAGTGGCGTTAGCCGGCGGTAAACATTTTTACGCAAATCTGCGCTAGCACTGATTCGTGTCAAAAAGTATAAATATGGGCCTTAGTGTCTGTTGTTAATTATCACCAACAATCACGAAGAGAGAGTAATTTGCACATGTATCTCATTCATGAAAAGAGTTACATCTAATATTTGCACATCTCCTTGCCATCCTATTGTATCCTAACCTGTATGATATCCATCACTTACCAGCTCAAAATACCACAACCCAATTACTTTTCAATACATCATCCAACCCTAAAATAATTTCAGTGAATTCTTTCATAACCTAAATCCACTTCAGAGTCTGTTGTTTTCTCTGATAACCTCACGTAACTGAAACAGACTATATTACTTCCAAATTCAATGTATCTGATGGGGTTTGCACTACTACAAGCACATATCAGGTAAGGTTCGAAATCCAAAAAGCACATGACACAAAACTTCCTCTGCTTATAGACAAGATTTTTGAACAACCTTCGTTTCCATTTCAGACTCACGTTTCTCAAAACTCACCTCTTAGCAATTTTCTTGGATTGTGTCCCCTCTCCCATGTTATCCTGTGTTTCTGATTACTTCAGGACGTGAATGAGCTTATTGTCCCCAATTCACATGGTAAACATACCTGCATCCCTCTGATTTGTCACATGCAGGCATAGAATACTATTGCTTTGTGGAGTGCTCCATTACCCTTATTGGCTATGTTTGCACTGTATAAACATTGTTGATAAAATAAAATTGATCCTGAAGAGTTTTGGTTAATTGAAGGGAAAATATGACAGAATTCTGTCAGTATTCATATATAATGCACCTGTCTTGTGCTGCAAACTAAAGTGTAACCCTTACAGTGCAGTGCACCACCAGAGTTAGGGCTTGACCAAGTAGATGGAATGCTACAAACCAGTTGTCCTTATGCCCAACCAAACCTACAGTTACCCTGCACCATTAACAGTGAGTGGAAAAGGATGGTTTATTGTCGACAGATCACCCGTTGGATTGCTGATGGTAACCTCTAGCACAATGGTCCATTCGCCAAAGTACTATGAAGTCATAGTGATGCTCATCCCACCCTACTGAGGGCAGGAAGACTAGCAGTCATTTTTCCTGCACATTTATGTAAAATGGCTCCTGGCATGCAGAAAAAAATTCTGAATATTGAAACCATGTACTTTATGTTCAGAGAAAACAAACTCCTTTGTGAGCTTCGTTCTTTGAACAAAAATGTTTGCAGAGTTGGAGCTGAAAAATGGTTCCCAAAAGATAAACATTAATTGTTGTGAAGTGAACTGCCTTGATGATGGCTTTCCTCACCTCACGGAGATCTCCCCCAGGCAGGTGATCTCTGAATACAGTGGACGAACATCTGGCAGGGTTGCACTTGTAATGACCTTTGCCCTTCTGCTGGACCAGAGGACCATCTGTCCGGATTTAAATAACTTTGATAGTAGATGTTTCACTATTTGTCATCAGCCGCTTGTAGGATTTAGGTTCTCTTCAGATGTGAAATGGTACAATATACACTGTGTGGTATAGAATGCTTTGAAACCCTGGCAATAGTTCCCTTACACAGCTTTCCTCCCTGAGTAACAATCTTGACTGATGAAGGTCATGTAATAGTTCCTTCCTTTCTCATTGAGTTGTGCTAGACCAGCCCGACCCTATTGTCAGAACAGTTTGCATGTACAGTGAATGGCTGACAATGTGCAGGAATCTTCAGGCCATCTGGATCACACACTAACAGTTTCAGATCTCAAAGGGAATCATACAATGAGTAGTCCAGATCAGTTTCTGCAGTTTAATCCTTGATATGAGGATATGCAGATGAAACTATTGGCATCGTAGTTGGCTTGGGGCATTCTCTAGTGTCTGGCAAGACTGACAGAGATTTTCAACTTGGCCTAGGTTAAAATAAACTTCCAGCAAATTATGGATTCTGCCCTTCTGAAAATGGATTTCCTCACTCTCCACCTTGTGCCCAAGGCACAGAGGCAACAATTGATCCATGTGGAGATCAGTTGCTTGGTGGTGAGTCAGGCATTCTGCAGTGCTAGAAATGCCCTTTGTAGGCATACTAGATGTTCCTTCAGATATAATAACATGCATGACTTTGTACAGTATGCATCCAAACATGCTTGCACCTCTGTTACTATACCCCAGAATGTGGATAGAGTATTCTACTAAAAGGCACTCCCCTGAACTACTAGAGAGTTCTGTGAATGCTAACTTCTCTGTGAGTCAAGCGGGTCAAAGGAATCTTCCAGTAGCTACTCAACAGATCAAACATTCTTAAGAAGGAAGGTGTGCTCAAATTATACACAACGGTATCAACTTGAGAAAATTAATGAGAGTCAACATTTGTCACCAAATTAGGGCCCAAACAGTTCACATGAAAAATAAGGCCTGTAGATTATTGCTTGGCCATAAACATGATTTGGCAGGACATTGACCTTGAGAGTACTCAACCACTTCTAGGGCAAACATCCATAGCACTTCCATAAAGTTAGGCTGCCGCCTATAGTGATATAATCCTGAGTGCAGATTAAAACCAATAAAAGCGTTGGTAAAAACTAGAGGTGGGGATAACCTGGGTAATTTGTTGTAGTGTAATTGCACAAAATTACAGTAAATGTATGCAAGATTACACATAAATATGCAAGTAGTGTAACCTTGCATGTAACAATGTTTTCTTTGTGCACAATGCAACCTTGTATTCAAAATTGATCTGAAGGTGAATTTTGCTTCAGAAAATAGATATTTCCTACTGCAACTGAACAAGAACAGCTGCAACTGGCAGTCACTAGAGATCTATTTCTTTGCTCTTGGGAAGGCATTTTTGCCCAAATTATAAAACTTACTCGAACAAGCTTAACCATGCAATTTTCTGTAATTTTGAATTACAAGACTAACACAAAATCACCAAAATTACTCTGATTACTCTTGTGAATTCTGAAAGGGGCCAGAAATTCCCATCATAACCTGTCTCACAATAATCTGCAAATGACATGCTCCTATTCCACCCAAACAGGTGCAACAAGGAGAATAGCCTTAGAGAGCACTGATAGAGCAAAACAATGGAATGACTGGAGCTGGCTGTCAACTACACTCTCAAGCAATATTAAACATTATTCCTAAACCAAACACCAACCCATGTCCGGTAAACCTCAAGAGGAAATCAACCATAAATGATATCATGGAACGTAACTGGGCCATCAAAGCCACTCAAATTCCCAGTTTCTTTGTCCGTCATTCAGATGGCTGAACTTCTTTGTTTTCAGGAAGCATGGGCACCGAGTCCCATCACAATTCCAGAAATGTATGGATTGCATTAAGCTGCTACATGAACAAATTTATTTGGAAGATCCTCGGGTGGACTCTCTATGTATATATCCTTGGGTATGGATCTTAAAGTTAAACCCATCGAAAGCCAAGACTAAAAGATCCAGTTAGCTATTGTGGAAGGCATGTGCCTAAATGGCCAGCAGCTGAAAACACTGCTTATTACTATATACTTTAATAGTTTTTCAGCAGATTTATTGAACGGCTGATCCAATTTTGTGTCTGTGCTCTGTGGAAATACAACTGTTGAAGTCATCTTATGTGGTGACTTCAATCAAAGCCAACTGAGAGCAGATCAATCTAAACAGGAAAAAAACTTGCCATACTACCAGTCCACTTGCCACCCTGTTTAACAACGACAGTCTAAAATCAATCCTGCATACTTTGCAAAAGTACTCTTTTTGCGACACAATTCCATAAATAATGCATGGTAATAAACACTATGGATTATGTATTTTCCATGACAAAAATTCCAGATGCTCTGTTGAGCTCTGAGATCCCAACCAGTTCCAAGAGTGATCACTTCTCTCTTGCCATGTCTTTAAATGTCAGCTCTGAAAGGTTTGAAAATCCTAGGACAGTAGCTGACTCAAATGGCAAAGAATGCAGGCACTTCATCAGAAGGATAAAATGGGGTCCACTGTGGAAACTCAAAATACGGGAATCCTCCAGAGGCCAATACATTAAGACCCTGAACGGAAAACTTATATTAGCCAATTGGATCTCAAACCTTAACAAAATACATCAAGTGCTTGGAAATAACCCCTCACCTACAGAATATCTGCCAACTCCCAACTGAAAATAAAAAAGCAGCATATAACTGCTAGTAAATTGAAGGTTCGAAGACTCCAAAAAGCCTGTCAAAAAGAAAAGGTAAAAACAACAAAAGATGAATGTAGATCCTAGACAAACAGCACAAACAGATGGTATGGGCAGCAAAATGCGAGCAGGTGGAAACTGAATGGATGCAACCTCACACACTGATGGGTAAACAGGAGCAAACCATGCTATGGAGGCATCTCAAGAAGAAACTGATTCCACCAACTGCCAGAATCAATGTAATCACCAAACAACAGTGGACCCGGCATATACAAAACCTATATGTGTCAAAAGCCCTACTGACATGGAATCAGATGTCCCACATACCTGCCTGGTAACCCAAAACCCAGGGTTCAGATTAAGGAAAACGATGTCTCCAAAACCTGGTAGAAAACTAGAGCAACAGGTTTGCCTTCCCCAAATTGTATACCTGCCCAAGTCTTCAAGGGAGAACCAGACCTGTGGTCTGCCATCTAAACTTCACTTTATCAAACTTGCCTAGCATCCATGCAAGTTCCAAAGATCTGGAGGGACTCTATCTTGAACCCTAAATATAATAACGGCAACAAGAGGGATCCACCTAACTGCCACCTCAACACCCTTCTGGATTTTGAAGCCAAGGCTTATGCTTCAGTTTTATTGAAAGATTTGAAATGCTGGGCAGAAGTGAACAACATAATTCTACTCCGTCAACTAGCCTTTAGAGCAAACACCTCTACACTGGATAACATTGTGGCCCTATCTTACCTAATCCATTAGTCAACAGCTCCCACTCTTCATCTGCTTCATGGATTATTTATCTGCCTTTGACCTGGTTGACAGAAACAGCCTATGGAGAAAGCTCAGAGATTGGGGCATACCTAACAACCTGCTCCAGGCCATTATATCTCTATACACCTCTACTTGAGTGCTTGTTAAGCTAACACCAACAGTGGTTATCAGGAAAATCCAGACAGACAACAGCCTCAAGCAAAACTGTGTGTTAGCGCCCTTGCTATTTAATCTCAACACTGCAGACATGGGTGCAGTATTGAAACAAACAAAGTTATCCTCCCCAAAATTGGAAGCACTGAGGTCTCATTAATTCAGTATGTGATGACATCATCCTTTTGGAACATTTAGAGTGAGACTACAGAGGGCCCTTAACGCCTTCCATAAGTACAATCAGGACAACAAAATGGTGGCAAATGACTCCAAGACCAAATTACTAGTCTTCTGTAATTCAATGAAAGAACAAATTTTAGCTGGAGCCTGGGTTCACTAAAGATCGAAACAGCTGATAGATACAACTGCGTAAGTGTCTGGGTATCAACAAAAGGAGGAGCAAAAAAGCGTCTGATACATACCATGACAAAGGCAGAATGATTAATAATCAAAACATGCAAGCCCACTAAGATGAGTATTAGCAGAAACTCCCTAGTAGAAACCCCCCTACCGATGATCAAGTATGACCATGAAGCCTACCTGGTCAACTAGTTAACACCATGGATAAATACCAGCTCAAGGCATACAAAATGGTCTTTAGGCTATCCACATACCTCTGGAGTTGCTTAATAAGGCTGAAATGTGGCCTGGATGGCCAAACATGGGCACACATGTAATCCTTTATGAATTACTACTACAGGATTAAATAGACCCTACCCAACACCATGAAAACTGACCTCCAGAACATTTTCGCCCAGGAAGGGAAGCCATGGTCGTTATAGCTTCAAAGATTTATTGCCACTCTTCCAATCGATCAGACTATACTGGATAGTCTGCAGCTCTTGTGTGCTGCCATCAAAGCAGAATTAAAAAAAAAAAAAAAAAAAAAAACACTGTCCTCTTCCTCTTTGTGATTGGTAGCGAGAATATTTTTTCAGAGTAGGCAGTTGTCCCACTGACTTCTGCCTACTCTCAAAAGATTAAAAGAAAACTTACATTTGTTTTTTTGTAAATGCATCCCATTTCCTTTAAGGAAAAAAGGGTGTATTAGGAAAGAAACTGCTTCATTTATTATTTACCTGTGTTTAACCCCTTGGGTGCCTTGGACGTAACGGTTTCATCCTGGGCAGCACTACTTGGGTGCCCGGGATGTAACCGTTAAGTCCAGCACCTGGCCCTCAGGGGAAGCGCTAGTGCTCCCCTGAGGGCCTCCCACCCCGCTCCCATGGGCAGGGATGGTAGGGAATCACTTCCCCTTCCAAACCCTCCCCCTCTAGTGACGTCTGATGATGTAAGTGTGCGATCGTGCGCTGACCTCATCAGAGGCCGCTCTGATCTCGCTGGAAGCTCAGCGTCCAGCGCGATAAGAAGAGAAATGCAAAGCGTTTCTCTTACGATCGGGGTGTGGGGTGGCTCAGAGACATGAAAGGAAAGGCTTTTTCTTTCATGTCTCTTTGAGCATTTCTGCAGCCCATGAAGCGATAGGGCTACAGAAATGCCCATTAGACACCAGGGATTTGTGTTTTTCTTTGTTTATTTTGGAAATTCGCATGAGGGGACTGACCCCTGGAGCAAGGATCGCTCCGGGGGGGGTATTTTTTATAAGGCCCTTTCTGCCCCCCCAATTGGTCTATTTTAATTAGGCTGATCTGAAGCCACTAGACACCAGGGAGTTTTTTTTTTCCTACATAATCAATAAAGGTGATCGACCCCTAGAGCAAGGGTCACTCCCCTGTGGGGCAATTATTTATTAGACTATTTCTGCCCCCTCTGTGTGCAGATCAGCATATTTTAATTAGGCCGAGGGGGGCAGAAGCCACTAGGCACCAGGGAGTTTTTATCTTTTTATTCACAGATGGGGAGTGACCCATTAGGCAAAGGTCGCTCCCCACAGGAGGCAAATTCTTTTTAGGGCAGATCAGCCTAGTTTTATTAGGCCAATCTGCCCACAAGGGGGGGGCAGAAACCACTAGATACCAGGGATTTTTTGTTTTTACATCAGTTTCACACAAGGGGTGCGACCCCTTAGGCAAGGGTCGCTCCCGGGGGGGATTTATTTTATCCCACTTTTGCCCCCATTGTCGGCCTATTCCTATTAGGCTGATCTGCCCCCAGAGGTGGCAGAAACAACTTAGGCACCAGGGATTTGTGTGTGTGTGTTTTGATTGGGGGGCAGCCCCTTAGCAAGGGTAGCTCCCCATAGGGGCACATTACTGTTGGACATTTCTGCCCCCCTTGGGGGAAGATTGGCCTATTTTTGGAAGGCCCATCTGCCCACAAAGGGGGCAGAAAGCCCACCAGGGACCAGGAAATATTTATTTTTCAAAAAAAGGGGGTGGGGTATGGCCATACCCCTACCCCAAATAAATGGGGACAAAGTTGTGGGGCAATTACCCCCGATCCACTCCCTAGGGGGGCAGAAAGTCTACTAGATGCCAGGGAATTAAAAAAAATAGTGGGGTGTTGGCTACCAACCAGTACGGGAATGGTTATGCACCCACCCCAACTGAAGGGGGGTAACAGTCTTCCAGCTCTCCCCCACACACTAAAACATCTTATCCCATGGAAAGCAAGAGGACATAATATTATTTTGGGTTTTGGTTCTACATTTGGGCCATGAAAGCTTGTCTAACTCCCCTTTTGGGACCACTTTGGTTCCCCCTCATTTTCTACATGTTCTTAGCTCTTCCGTGTCACAGGCACTTGGCCCACCTACACAAGTGAGGTATCATTTTTACCAGGAGACTGAGGGGAACGTTGGGTGGTGGGGAATGTGTGGCAAAGTGGTGCTCCTACACAGAAATGTGGGAAAAAATAGATTATGTATCTAAATTTGAGGTTTGCTGAGGATTCTGGGTAAGAAAACACAGGGGATACATGGAAATCACACCTCCCTCAGGTGTCTAGTTTTCAAATATGTTGAGGTTTGGTAGGTTTCCCTAGCTGGCTGCTGAGCCCAGGACCAAAAGCGCAGGTGCACCCCGCAAAAACAGGTAGTTTTGTATTTGATCATTTTGATATGTCCACATAGGGTTTTGGGGCATTTCCTGTCGCAGGCACTACACCTAGCCACACAAGTGAGGCACTATTTTTATCGGGAGACCTGGGGGAATGCTGGGTATAAGAAAGTTTGTAGCTCCCATCAGATTCCAGAATTTTGGAGCACTGAAATATGAGGAAAAAAGGTTTTTTTGCCAAATTTTGAGGATTGCTAAGGATTCTGGGTAACAGAACCTAGTGAGAGCGTCACAAGGTACCCCATCCTGGGTTCCCCTAGCTGTCTATTTCTCAGAAATGTCCAGGTTATGCAGGGGTATTCCTAGGTGCCAGATGAGCTAGAGGCCAAAATCCACAGCTAGGCACTTTGCAAAAAAACAGGTCATTTTTCTTTGGGAAAATGTGATTTGTCAACGTTGTGTTTTGGGGCATTTCCTGTCGCGGGCACTAGGCCTTCCCACACAAGTGAGGTACCATTTTTATCGAGAGACTTCACGGAATTCTGTGTAGAATGAAATATATGGCTCCTCTCAGATTCCAGAACTTTCTATCTCCGAAATGTGAGGAAAAAGTGTTTTTTTGCCACATTTTGAGGTTTGCAAAGGATTCTGGGTAACAGAACCTAGTGAGAGCCCCACAAGTCACCCCATCCTGGATTTACGTATGTGTCTAGTTTAAAAAAATGCACAGGTCTGGTAGGTTTCCCTAGATGCCAGCTGAGCTAGAGGCCAAAATCCACAGCCAGGCACTTTGCAAAAAACAGCTCTGTTTTCTTTGGGAAAATGTGATGTGTCCACGTTGTGTTTTGGGCATTTCCTGTCATAGGCACTAGGCCTCCCCACAGAAGTGAGGTACCATTTTCATTCGGAGACCTGTGAGAATGCTGGATCAAAGGAAATTTGTGGCTCCTCTGAGATGCCAGAACTTTCTGTCACCGAAATGTGAGGAAAAAGTGTTTTTTTTAGCCAAATTTTGAGGTTTGCAAAGGATTCTGTGTGACAGAACCTAGTGAGAGCCCCACAAGTCACCTCATCTTGGTTTCCCCATGGTGTCTTGTTTTAAAAAATGCACAGGTTTGATAGGTTTCCTTAGGTGCCGGCTGAGCTAGAGGCCAAAATCCACAGCTAGGCGCTTTGCAAAAAAACATCTCTGTTTTCTTTGGGAAAATGTGATGTGTCCATGTTGTGTTTTTGGGGCATTTCCTTTCGTGAGCACTAGGTCTACCCACAGAAGTGAGGGACCATTTTTTTCGGGATACTTGTGGGAATGCTGGGTGGAAGGAAATGTGTGGCTCCTCTCAGACTCCAGAACTTTCTGTCACCCAAATGTTGAGGAAAAGGTGTTTTTTTTAAAAATCTTGAGGTCTGCAAAGGATTCTTGGTAACAGAACCTGGTGAGTGCCCCACAAGTCACACCCTCATGGATTCCCCTAGGTGTCTAGTTTTCAAACATGCACAGGTTTGGTAGGTTTCCCTAGGTGCCGGCTGAGCTAGAGGCCAAAATCCACAGCTAGGCACTTTGCAAAAAACAGCTCTGTTTTCTTTGGGAAAATGTGATGTGTCCACATTGTGTTTTGGGGCATTTCCTATCACGGGCACTAGGCCTTCCCACACAAGTGAGGTACCATTTTTATTAGGAGACTTGTGGGAATGCTGGGTGGAAGGAATTTTTGGCTCCTCTCAGATGCCAGAACTTTCTTTCACCAAAATGTGAGAAAAAAGCGTTTTTTAGCCAAATTTTGATGTTTGCAAAGGATTCTGGGTAACAGAACCTGGTGAGAGCCCCACAACTCACCCCATCTGGATTTTCCTAGGTGTCTAGTTTAAACAAATGCACAGGTTTGGTAGGTTTCCCTAGGTGGCGGCTGAGATAGAGGCCATAATCCACAGCTAGGCACTTTGCAAAAAACAGCTCTGTTTTCTTTTGGAAAATGTGATGTGTCTATTTTGTGTTTTGGGGCATTTCCTGTCACGGGCACTAGGCCTACCCATAGAAGTGAGGTACCATTTTTATTGGGAGACCTGTGGGAATGCTGGGTCAAAGGAAATTTGTGACTCCTCTCAGATTCCAGAACTTTCTGTCGCCGAAATGTGGGGAAAAATAGTTTTTTTTAGCCAAATTTTGAGGTTTGAAAAGGATTCTGGGTAACAGAACCTGGTTAGAGCCCCACAAGTCACCTCATATTGGTTTCCCCCAGGTGTCTTGTTTTAAAAAATGCACAGGTTTGATAGGTTTCCTCAGGCGCTGGCTGAGCTAGAGGCCAAAATCCACAGCTAGGCACTTTGCAAAAAACAGCTCTGTTTTCTTTGGGAAAATGGGATGTGTCCATGTTGTGCTTTGGGGGCATTTCCTTTTGTGAGCGCTAGGTCTACCCACAGAAGTGAGGTACCATTTTTATTGAGAGACTAGGGGGAATGCTGGGTGGAAGGTAATTTGTGTCTCCCCTCAGATTCCAGAACTTTCTCTCACTGAAATGTGAGGAAAAAGTTTTTTTTTAGCCAAATGTTGATATTTGCTTAGGATTCTGGGTAACAGAACCTCGTGAGAGCCCCACAAATCTCCCCATCTGGATTTTCCTAGGTGTCTAGTTTTAAAAAATGCGCAGGTTTGATAGGTTTCCCTAGGTGCCGGCTGAGATAGAGGCCAAAATCCACAGCTAGGCACTTTGCAAAAAACAGCTCTGTTTTCTTTGTAAAAATGTGATGTGTCCTTGTTGTGTTTTGGGGCATTTCCTGTCGTGGGCGCTAGGCCTACCCACACAAGTGAGGTACCCTTTTTATTGGGAGACTTGGGGCAATGCTGGGTGGGAGAATATTTGTGGCTCCTCTCAGATTCCAGAACTTTCTGTCACCGAAATGTGAGGAAAAAGTGTTTTTTTTGCCAAATTCTGAGGTTTGCAAAGGATTCTGGGTAAGAGAACCTGGTGAGAGCCCCACAAGTCACCCCATCTTGGGTTCCCCAAGGTGCCTAGTTTTCAAAATTGCACAGGTTTGGTAGGTTTCCCTAGGTGCTGGTTGAGCTAGAGGCCAAAATCTACAGCTAGGCACTATGCAAAAAACATGTCAGTTTTCAATGTAAAAATGTGATGTGTCCATGTTGCATTTCCTGTCGCGAGCATTAGGCCTACCCACGCAAGTGCGGTACCATTTTTATTGGGAACACAGAATATCAAAACAAGTCTTATCGCCCCTTGTTTTACTCTACATTATTTCCTTCCAAATGTAAGACAGTGTGTAAAAAAGACATCCATTTGAGAAATGCCCTGTAATTCACATGCTTGTATGGGCACCCGGGAATTCAGAGATGTGCAAAAAACCACTGCTTCTCAACACCTTATCTTATGCCCATTTTGGAAATACAAAGGTTTTCTTGATACCTATTTTTCAATTTGAATTCCTGTATACCCGGTATAGAATGAAAACCCATTGCAAGGTGCAGCTCATTTCTTAGCTCTGGGTACCTAGGGCTCTTAATGAACCTACAAGCCCCATATTTCCCTGCAACCCGAAGAGTCCAGCAGATGTAACTTTATATTGCTTTCACAAATGTGACATCGTAGGAAAATGTTACAGAGTAAAACGTGGAGAAAAACGGCTGCTTTTTTCACCTCAATTTCAATATTTTTCAGCTGTTATTTTCTGTAGGAAACCCTTGTAGGATCTACACCAATTACTGCTTGCTGAATTCAGAATCCTTTCAACTTTTCTGAAATGTTTAGCTTTCTGGGATACAGCACTGTTTCACACCCATTCCTGTCACTAACTGGAAGGAAAGCCGAAAGCACACAAAATATAAAAATGGGGTATGTATCAATTAAATGCCAAAATTGTGTTGAAAAATTGGGTTTTCTGATTCAAGTCAGCCTGTTCCTGAAAGCTGGGAAGATGGTGATTTTAGCACTGCAAACCCTTTGTTGATGTCATTTTCAGGGAAAAAAAACTCAAGCCTTCTTCTGCAGCCCTTTTTTCCTTTTAAAAACAAAAATGAAAATGTTGCTGTATTTTGGCTAATTTCTTGGTCTCCTTCAGGGGAACCCACACACTCTGGGTACCTCTAGAATCCCTAGGATGTTGGAAAAAAAGGATGCAAATTTGCGTGGGTAGCTTTTGTGAACAAAATGTTATGAGGGCATAAGCACGAACTGCCCCAAATAGCCAAAAAAAGGCCTAGCACCAGAAGGGGAAAAGGCCTGGCAGCGAAGGGGTTAATAAAGCTAGAGCATAATGCATAACCCTTAATATGACATAATATTACATTAGTCAAAAGTATATTCTACATTTCACAATATTAATCTACTAATGAGTACAGTTTGTTAACATTGGCGGCCACTCTTCTTAATCACATTTTCAAATGCATGCATTATTTTTCTACGTCGCTATTTTTTCTACACAAACCCTTTATTCACAATACATGAACACTCATTAATAATTTTTATTAATAATACACCTGCGCTAGCATGTGCCATAGAGTTTGGACACTGCAAAGGGTGGAGTGAAGGTCATTGCTGTAGGCTACTCACTGTGCCTGTCCCAGCCCTACTGCACACAGCAAATGGCTATGCACAGTGGGATCAGTTTTCCATTACTGTCAGGATGCAAACTTGGTTGCACTTTGTGCAATAGAGTCACTCTCTCATGGAGCGTGAGGTGCAGGGCCTAGCCTGTTGGGGCCACATAACAGTGAATGTTGTGTCATGCTATGATATGAGGGTTTATATAACCCAGTTATCACCCGAGGGGGTATCCAGGCACTAGAGCAGATGTGCAGGCCAATTGGAGCTCCTAGATGAAGAGCCAGTTCTTCAGTTTTTTGTACAATTCGAGTAGAGATGGGGAGCTCTTGATGTGATGGGGAAGATTATTTCAGGATTTTATAGTGAGAAAGGAAGTTTCTAAGAGACTGCAGGAGCACCATAGTCAGGACGTTTGCTTCTGGCAGACTGTAGATCCAAACTGGGACCCATAGGTGAGGCTGTGTGTCACTGAGCACAGTCGAAGGCTGTCTGCAGCTAGGCTGGACACCTGAAAAGTGTGATACAAGGGCCTATCAGGACATTAGCTGTGAACAGAGGTGAGGTCCAAAGAAAATCAATTTAGAATATAATAAAAACTGAAATTCTGTTGGGAAGGAAAGGTTCAAGTGACATTATAGTTAGATTTGGTAATAACATCACGACATCTCTTAGAAAAACTAGAAATTTACCAAAAAAACACCAAAAGGCTTCAGTGATGATATAGTTAGCATTTAACATATGTTAAATAAACCTTTGACATTCACTGAAGAAACACCTACCCCGTTATGTTCTAAAGCCTCTTCTCCATTCCTCCATCTTCATTCTAAGCTGTTCTTCAATGTTTAGTTGTTTTGTTGCAGTCCATGCCTACCTACCCCCTTTCTTTCTGCCACACCATGTGATCTTATATCACTAAGCAAATACAGTGACTAGGCCCAAATGAAGGCGCATTCCCAAGTATGCCCTCCGTAATTGAGTCTTGTATAATACCTCTTGTGCTCCAGGGAGGAAAATGGGCCACCAACACTTTAATCAGATGCACATCACCTACCAAACTACAAATACTCCCACTGAGCAGCAAGAATCATATATAATTCATGTGTCCAAAACGTTATTTTCTGTGGTTCTTTATTTTCGACATCAACCAATGTCCAGATATTGTCCAAATGCACCCGACACATTTTTGTCACTTCAATTTCATCAGGGCTACACACAAAAACACAGCATACGTAACTAAAATCGGGCTATCAAAAATGCACCATATTTAACCAAAATTAGTTACACACAAGTACCATTAGTGCCATTACTTATAAACCTGTGCAATACAGGATCACAATTACATGTGCCCATTATATCAAACTAAACTGCAAAAAGAGACCGAACCTAACCCCAAGTTAAATTCAAGACACCCAGCGTAGCAAAATAGTGTTTTACTGTGCCAAACAATATAGACATGCAGAAAACATTCTGTGATTAATGTAACTATCCACCTAATCAGGCACAAGCATGCAAATGCAGAAACCTTAATCAAAAGAAAATAGTAAAGGAAAAAAACTGCAAGCAAAATGAAGAGTGAAAGGATTCCACCTAATGTATTAACCCATCAGACATGGAGGCATACCTACAAGAAAGTGGCGCACCAGCATTGATGTGCCACTTTTCTTGCACCCGCTTGCGCCTCCCTAATGGCACCCTGGGTACGCCATATTTACAATACAGTGCTCCATGGCACACAATACCAAAATAGTGTCAACATTTTTGGCACTATTGTGGCACTTTGCTGCACTAGCGCCAAACATGTTGACCCTAGTGCAGCAATGCACAGAGCGGCCCATAGGAGATTATAGGTGTGTCATTTTAACACCAATCTAGTGCATAGGAATGCCTAGGCGTAATGTGGCCAAATGGTTTACAAAGTGGCACAATCCATGCATTTGGCTACTTTGTAAATATGCTGCAGGGAAATTGCCTCCTTAACGCCACATTAGCGTAAAACAATTACACTAGAGTGGTGCGAGGAGGTGCAATGGGCTTGTAAATATGCCCCATAGATTCCACCAAGAAAACCTAATTTGCAACATCTTACCTAATGTCAAATTCAATCCAAATCTAATATTCATATCATATAGATAAGAAACTGTTAAATCAAAACCTGTAATCATGCAATAAGAAAAGAATATAACCCCTCAATTAATTTGTACATATATTGTGCTCTTTCTTTGTGAATAACAATTTTCCTCGTAATTTATGAAGGAAAGTCTTAATTTTATTAAAGACACGGATGCAAGAATTATGGTTTTCTTTTCTTGTTTTATTCAATAGCAGCAAGACTGAAAAACTACAAATCCCAATAGGCAAACAAACGTGGCCAATTGGAAGACATGTGTACTCCAAAGATATGCACCAATCATGGGGCAGAATACCCCTAAATACTCATCTTGACCATGAACAGCCCTCTTTTCTTGTGCGAGGGTTAGAAAGTAATAAACAAAGGTAAAATAGAGCAATTAATGCAAATTGCCATAACTACAGCTAAAAGTTGACAAACGGAGACTTGGATTTGGAGAAAACGAGGACGTCTACCTGTAGAAGGTAGTACTGAAGAGCTGGAGCTGCAAGAAAACTCAAATGGTGAAGAACCGGAAGGAGATGCTTAGGAGGAAGCTTGTGAAGGAGTTGATGATGCTGTTAGGGAGGGAAAAGAAAGAAATGACCAATAATACTAGCCTCCTTGTCTTTAATAAAATTAAGACTTTCCTTCATAAATTACTAGGAAAATGTACATTTTATGGCAAGACCAGAGGCTCCTATCATGCTTGTTTAAAGCAAATTAATCACAGTTAAAGGGGCATGTTGTACTGGTTTACAATAAAACACTTTAAACACATTATCATTAGACCTGTCAGCCGATTTGAGAATGTCCTCGAGCTGAGAACCAGCCCAAAAACCTTTTGAAGCCATAGCACCTCTGGAAAAATGGGCCCCAAAAAAGGAGGTGTCGATACCCTCCAACGACATAACCCACTTAACTCAATGAGAAAGAGTTGGGGAGGAAAAAGGCTTAAATGGTTTCTTAAAAGAAAAAAGAGTTGGGATGCTGAGGAAGATTTCAAATCAGCTGTCTTTTGTTTGTACATCTTTAGACATTGACCTACACATAGTTTAGGATGTTCCGGAAAGTAGGGATAAAAAACTGATGACAGATTAGTCTTAGTATGTCTATGAACATTAAATAGGACACCTGATGGGGTAAAATGGCAAACAGTAATATCATGGGCTCTAACATCTGAAAGACGTTTTGAAACAAACAAGGCAGAGTAACATGGAAAGCTTAGCAGATAACCTTTATAAAGAAAGCATTGTAAGCATTGTATTATCTGGCCAAGATAGGAAATGATTGGAAACATTAGCATCCCACAAAGAACTGTATTTTGGTAGAGGAGGATTAGAAAACGTTACTCCCTTCAACAGACGACAGACCAGAGGATGTTCACCAACCGGTTTTCCATTGATGTAAGGATGAGAAGAAGAAATAGCTGACCTGTACAAATTGATATTATGATAAATCTTATCTTTGCTAGCTTCTGCAGCAAGGAAATTAACAATAAAAGTTACATCAACTGAAAGGGAATCAATATGTTTTCCCATGCACCACCTATGCCATAATGACCGATGCTGATCTGTATGCCTCCTTTGTACCTGGAGCCCAAGAGTGTTCAATGAAGTTTTAAGCTTCTGCCAAAATAAAAGGAATTGGTTGGGAATCCCTAATAATTTCCACGCTGAGAGGGTAAGACGATTCTCTAGAATCAAGTTGTGAGGAAGGCTGAGAGGATTGGAGAGGAGCTCTGGAAAGGACTGGAGCAGAAAAGTGAAGTCTATTGACAACTCCAGAAGGGAAGGTAACCACATTTGGGATTGGCAAAAGGGTGCTATGAGAACCACCACTGCCCGCTGATATCTTACCTGAGCCAAAAATCTGTTCAATATGATAAACGGAGGGAAAGCATAGTTGAGAGAGATTGACCAATTCTTAGAGAAGGCATCAAAGGCTAACTCTAAGGGATCAGGACACCAACTGAAGAATTGGGGTAGTTGAGCATGGAGACGAGACTCAAATAGATCTATTTGGAAAGGACCCCATTTCCAAAAAATAGCCTTGAAAATCTTGGGATGAAGTCTCCAATCACTTGAATCCTGAAGATATTGAGAATGTAAATCTGCCACTGTACTTAGGTACTCTGCATGAACCGAAATCCTTCTTAGAAGGCAATTCCCAAAATGCTTTTGCTAATTCCGCTAAAGGTTTGGATTTTGGGCCTCCCAAATGATTGATATAATGGACCGCTGATATGTTGTCCATCCTGAGAAGCAATGAACAACAAACTCTGTCTTTGCTAGGCTTTGTATCATAAAGGAGCCGGCAAGCATCTCTAAACAGTTGATGTGCAACTTCAACTCCTCTAGAGACCATGTACCCCCAGTCGAGATTGGACCACACCACTCCCTAGCCGAAACAGCTTGCATCGGATTCTAATACAAGATCTGAGGCTGATGCAAAGATAGTCTTGCCATTACAGGTGTCTAAATGGTCTATCCACCATTGTAATCCTGGGTGAGATTCTTGATCTAAAGCAATGTCGTCTGAATAAGCAAGACCCTTTTGAAGATGATGTATTCTTAGTCTTTGGAGAGCTCTGTAATGAAGAAGACATGGAAAAATGTCCTGAATTGAAGAAGGAAGGAAGCTTGTTGGATTGCGCAAAGTTTGAAGAATCTCAGATTTTATGGATTTTACCTTTGCTGAAGGAAGATGTAGAGTAGCAGAGATGGAGTCCACTAGAAAACCAAGAAACTCTATTTGTTGAACCGGAACCAGAGAAGACTTTTCATTGTTGATGAGAAAACCGAGATCCGACAGAAGAGAACAAGCTAATGGGACATGAGATTGAAGAGAAGAAAGGTTTTGGTTCATGATAATTATATCGTCCAGGTAAATGATTAACCTGACTCCTTGAGCTCTGAGAAAGGCTACAACCGGCTTCATGAGCTTTGTGAAACACCAGGGTGCGAAAGACAGGCCGAAAGGAAGAGAGGAGAACTGAAAAGTCTGCTTAAGCCATTGGGATTGTAAGTATTTCCTGGAATCTGGATGCATGGGAATGGCAAGATATGCATCCTGTAGGTCCAAATGAACCATCCAGTCGCCCTGAAGGAGAGAATCCCAGAGTTGCAATATAGTCTCCATTTTGAAATGGCGATAAACAACAAAATGGTTAAAATGCTTCAAATTGATGACTGGATGCATCTTTTTTGTTTTTCTTTTGAACTAGAAAAACTGAACTGATGAAACTTGAAGGGTCAAGATGACAAGGGACAATTGAGTGTTTCTGAAGAAGAGACTGCATTTCTGTTGAGATTAGGCTTGTCATTTCCACAGAGAATTGGGGAGGGTGAGGAAGCACCAACTGAACAGGATTTGAATAAAGCTCAATAGCATAACCTTGTAAAGTGTTTACAGCCATGGATCCACAGTAATTGACTGCCATTTTGGTAGAAACAATAAAAGATTACCTCCCACAGTAGGAAGGCTAGAAAGGTGACATACTGGTTTGGGACGAGTACCTGGAACCTCTGTTGCCCTTGTTGCAGAAACCATGGCTTCTCTGAGGGTAGAACTGTGGCCTGTATTCTTGGTATGAGGTGTTGTATGCACCACGGGAACCCTGGTTGTTGTTTGAGAGGCTGGCAAAGTGGTTCCTGCCTCTGCCGGCCCTAGCAAAAACCCGACTGGCAAACATCTTTTTAAGAGATTGCTCAGCTTTGTCCAACAAAGCGAAAGTTGCCACATACTTGCTAAGTTCCTTCATAAAAGAATCCCCAAAGAGAAGACCTTCTGCTTTGATGCCAGGATCTGAAACAGCCAGATTTACAAGTTTGGGGTAAAGCTTGAGAAGGAGGCATTTTCTGCGCTCGTGCATGATTGCAGCGTTGACATTCCCCAAAAGACATATGGAACATTGAACCCATAAGGACAAATCAACGGGGTTAATGGAAGAATTATCAAAACGAGCTGCCTCTGCCGAATCAAAAATGCAAATCAACGGACCCACTATGTCCAAAAGTTTGTCCCGGCATGTGGACCATGCCTTATCCACACCCTTGTGGGGATCCTTACCAAAATTTGTAAAAAAGGTAAGAAGGGAATGATCAATTGAGGGAGTAGTAGTTATTTGCGAGTGCAGGAAAGGACAAGGGCACTCAGAGCTACGTTTCACCCTAGTTTGTTTATCCAGTAGAGTGCGTAGCCTAGAAGCCATGTAATCCCCAACATGGTCTGCAGGAAACCATTCCCTGGAGTGCAGATGGTGTATACCATTTGGTTCAAACATAGGGACCCCTTCTGTGTCGGTCATTGTTAGAGGTTTTGAAGCCTCTTGTGCAGAAAGTTTTGCTTTCTTAGGAGGTGGAGGAAGACCAATATCCCTGTTATCATTATCAGATTTGCCTGCATCTGAGTCAGCATCTTGCATGTCATCATCAGCATCCATAATATTTGATATAACAATAGAAGAAATGTGCTTAGAATTTTTCGTACATTTCAGAGATGATTTATTGTTTTTTTTAAAACCCTCCATTAAGGGAAGCTTGTGAGGAGCTGTGGCCTTTTGAGAGGAACCCTCACCAACCAATAGCGCCACTTTGGGAAGATTTTTGGGTAATGGGTGTCTTCTGCTATCCCCCGCAGACTGGGCCAAAATCATCTTGGATACCAAGCTTAAAAAGAGAATTTTCCAAATTTTTAGAAAGTTTATTTCTTGAGGCAGAAACAGCCTGCTCCACAGAACTTTAAATAAAGTCACTGAAATGTTCCTTGATAACTTCCTTGCCCTAGAAATAGGAGAAATATCAATCTCCATAATGAACAGCAGGCAAACTGTGTGAACAAAATTATCTGGCTGGGAAAGGGTTCATTCTTTCCTCAGCTGGAGGAAAACTAGCCTAGCTCCACCTATGGGCAGAGAAAAGGGAGGACCCAGGGCTGGGAGGGCAAACAAACCACAGGAAGTCTTCTGGCTTGAGGAAAACATGGGCAGCAGGCTGAAAATGGCCAGGAAACGGAGCAGCAAGGCAAACAGAGAAGGAGCCGGCAAAGGAACTCAACGTTTCTCACAACCGTAGTCTGAAAATGGCAACCAAGAGAAAAACGTCGAAGGTTCTGAACGGTGAAGCGCGCGAGCAGGAGGCATGTTGGTTTGTGCAGCTACAAGCCATTCGGTGAAATTGTAAACAGAATAAGCATGAGAAGGGCAATGCGCCTAAAAGTAAACAGTAAAAATACATTCAAAATAATGAACAACCAATTCCTCAAAAATACTTATCCTGACTATGAGCAGCAAGAAAAGAGGGCTGTTCAGGGTCAAGATAAGTATTTAGGGGTTTTCTGCCCTGTGATTGGTGCATATCTATGGACTATACATTTCTTCCCATTGCCATGTTCATTTGTCTTTTGAGATTTGTAGTTTTTCTGTCTTGACTCCTGCTATTGAATAAAACAAGAAAAGAAAAGCATAATAGGAGCCTCCAGTCTTGCCATAACATTGCAAACTGCATAATGCACATGTGACACTACCACTTACTGATCCTCCAAAGTGCAGATAACTAGTGTCTCTCTAAATGTGATAGAAAACAAATTATTTTATGCAAACAAATACTAGACTCCCAGTCAGGTAGTCAGAAGAATATTGTCAGTATTGAAGTAAACATTTGTCAGACTCATGGCAGATGTCAGACTCTCATATGGAACAAGCTAAAATATTTTAAATTATCACCACAAAAAACAATAAGTACAAAACATCCAAGCATTACAACATGGATAAGCTACTTCCATGTCTGAGATATACTATGACAAAAGGAAAATTACAAAAAACTATTGTCACTCCATAAGAGAGAGAGTGCAATTTCTATTCTCTACACAACTACAAGGCTCACAATCAGGTAGTGAGTAACAACGTCATGAGCCTGAACTTACAATAATTGTCAAACTCACACCAGATATTAGGCTCTCTCCTAGAACAAATATATATCCAAATAAAATATAACCACAAAAACCATAAACCTAAACATCCAAATATTATAACATAGATACGCTACTTCCATATATGATAGTAACTGCGACAGAAAGGAAAACCAGTAGAAAGAGGAAGTACCAGTCATAATAACACTTTAATAAGAGAGAATATATGTTAAAGCAAATAGAGGCAAGTATGTGGATGGAATATCAACCAAGGGATGTTTGTATACAAGCATTAGGTACCAAGAAAGTATTGCAATTCATAATCAATATTCAGTCTCTTTTCAACAGAAAGGAGACACATAATCCACAACTCTTCAGGTTGTCATGATTTCATTTTACAGTTACCACCCCTGATATCACTCTTCATGAAGTCAATACCAAGAAATCTGAAGGTAGAATGTGTTTTCTGTACCTGAAATTCCATTGTATGTGCTTCTATTGGATATTTGACATCTTGTTGTTTCAGTGCTCTGAAGTGACCACTTGGTCTCTGGACCAGCATAGCCCAACAGGGAGCAGGGCTGCCATTATCTCTTTTCCTTATTGTCATTTTTGAGCTCATCCAATCTATGACATTTACGGAGCATTTCTCCATAGCCTTTCCTCCAATTGTTTCCTGTTATAAAATTTCAATTTGCTTTCCCGCTCAGTCTTACCTCCATAACTTGCACCCCCCCACACCAGATTTACATATGTTGGTGATGGGCAGCTTATGTCACAGAATGAAATGGATATGACCAGTGCAGGATTCATGAAGGGGGCATTCTGACTCACAAAGTTCACCTGACTGAGTTATAGCTGTGCCTATATTGCGGGTAAAAATTGAGGCTCTGTCCTCTTCGCTTGGGCTCTTATTCGAGATCACTCTTTTCCCTGAGCTGACTCCTGTGCACTGTTATAACACAAAAAGACATTTCAGGATACATCAATGTGCTTATAATAACCATGTTACTAAGTTTTCTTCATGATTTTTACTGGAGGAACTATTCTCAAAGGGAGACTAAAATCTTCAGTTCACCTTTTTATGCAATTATAACTGCTAATTGATTGCAAATGTTTATAAAATGATGACCTAACAATTAGCACATTTGTTTTCCTTGCCTTGGTTATGTTTGGTTATCACAGTGCTTCATGGACAATGCCTAAAGATAACAAAACATATTTACAAGTCTCTGGTACACTCTGTGCTTAAAATTGCTAGCAGCTGGATTTGTTGTATTTAATTTGAGCTTCTTAACAACTTTTGAGGTTAAAAGTAATATTTGTATGCTTTGCAGCAGGAAGCTCTAATGGCACCTGATGTTGAAGGTGTACCTAAAAGGATTAGATATTGCAATTTATAAATGTGAGTTCCTCTGCGAAAATGTGAACAGCTGCAGGACATGCACACTGGATACATGGAAGAAACCCAATAGCAGTCTTCTGCTCCCTCGAGATTTTGTGCTTGTGGTCAGGATAGGGCACATAAGCCAGGCCCTCCCTCCATTGAGAGGGAGGCACATCTTTAACCATGATGACATGCCAGTCACACAACTGCATTCCAGCTACAGATCTTAAAACACCTGCAGCAGAAGTGAAGACCTTTTTTATCCATGAAGCTACCTTACAAAAGGCAGCATGTGTCCACACATAGAATTCCTCTGTCATAGCAACTCTTTCCTCCCTTAGGGAGAGTTGGCCACTGCACCAGAGCTCAGAGCAAGATCCGTTGATCAACCCGGCAATAAACGTGCTTCCTAGGGGTTGAGAGATGGTTTGGAAGCGCATTAGTCAGAAAGGCCAGAGAGTGGAGTGGAAAGGGAAATTTGGCATGCACTTGGCCAAAATCATTGGTGGTCAATAGGGAGCCATTAGGGTACCAGGGATCAGTAAAAGAGAAAATCAATTAGAAGCTTGATTGGGGACACTAGCCCACCATGGTTGACGGCAGTGGGAAGAGGATGGAGTCACTAAATCACCCAGGATTAGTAAAGGGGAGAGCAGATGGAGGAATGTTTGCAGTGTCACTAGGGCACAAGAGTTATTTATTGAACTGAAAATAGGCAGGGGTAATTAAGAAGGATGGGGGACAACTGACAATCCATGAAAGACTAAGTTGAGGAGGATAAACATTAAAGTGAGAAGGATGTGGGAGGGGAAGAATTTAGAAATAGGCTGGCAATTTTTTTCAAACAAAACTCTTACTATCTATCGGGAACTTGATCTAGTTAATAACAGGTCTGGTACCTTTACCTTAGAGACAGGCGGGGGGTTGATGTCTCATCTGTGACCAAAGGCTTGTTGCCTAAGCAGAGGAAAGGACTCTCAAATGTTTCCAGCTTGTTTGCTGAAAAGGTGGAGGCTTATCTGTTCACAATAAAATCTGGTTCCCCCAGCAAACCATGTTCACTCAAAGTCCTGCATCTGGTAGCCAAGATGGTGGCTCCCTAGATGGCCACCACTATTAAAAAAGCTATCTGCTCAGGAACACACTGTCAGAGTCACCAGATCCTCGGGGTCTGCGCACGTTCCCAACACGTCCACCACTGAACAACTCCAAGACTCTGATAGATAAATCAAAGAGGCTAAGAGAGTTCAAGAGGGGAAGAGGGGATTAGGAAGGGAAACAGCTGGGAAGGAGACCTGTAGTAAGAAAACGGTTAGAACACACAATATGAAAATTATATCTCCTGAAATCAATACTAGACTATGATTCTAATCATAGTCATTCTGAAAACATGAACAATCTAAGAATTGAGTTTAAAATGACTTAGTTTCAAGAGGGCTGGATACCTGTAAGGGAATCAAGATGGATTACATGAAAACTTTCTTATTCAAGTACTTTCCTTTACATGAGAATCAGAAAAAACATTCTGACTAAAATTTAAACCAGTCATATAAATCCTTTTTTTAGAAGGCATACTAGAACCATACAATATTGCATCTAGAAACTCTGATCTTCTGTGTACTCTTAAAATGTTTCAACACAAATTGCACAGATTGTAGATATATATATATATATATATATATATATATATATGTGTTTATATATATATATATATATATATATATATATAGTAAACACCATAAAAGGAATGTGCACCATGAATAACAGAATATGGATTCACGAAAACAAATCACATAACTTGTCAACTCGAATATTACATGATAAATATCTTAGAATAGTGGCATACAATAAACAACATGAATTAAACTCGAGGAGAGAATCGTGCGTCTTGCCGATTCGAGTGTCACCATGTAAAATGCCAAGAAATTATAGTACGCAATGAATATCAAAGTCAAATCATCATTAAACGAATTGTGCGTCTTGCAAATTCATAAACCACGATGTAAAATGGCAAGAAATAACAGCTCACAATGAACAACAACATCAAAGTACAATGAAACGAATCGCACGTCTTTTGCCGATTCTTAAGCCACCATGTAAATGTCAAGAAATGGTAGCGCACAATGAACAACAAAGTTAAAACACCATAAAACAAATTGCGCGTCTTGCCGATTCTTAAGCCACCATGCAAATGTCAAGAAATGGTAGCATGCAATGAATAACAAGATTAAATTATCCTGAAACGAATCGCGCATCTTGCCGATTCGCAAGTCACCCTGCAAATGTCACAAACACTCAAGCGCATATTTCACACGCGCAAAGTACTCTGTCAAATCATAAAAGAATTAGGCCCAAGAACATGAGAGTTCTCGATAACGGCGTCAGGAGGCCAGCCCAACCACCGTCTTACCGCCCAGAACACGGATCTCCAAATGAAAAATGAAAGTCAGATGTCTGGAAGATCAAATAGGCCACCGGGACAGGAGCTTAGGAAGTAGCTGCTGCTCTGCACCAGGACCTCTGAATAGTGAGCACTTGGAGCTGGGCTGGCTCCTTTTTATAGAGTCTTGGCCCAGCCCACAACCAAACCCAGGCATGTTGCAGGGAAAGTCTCTAAAAGGCCCTGGAAAGGGACCACACCCTAACACACTGTGAAAGCCTACAACAATACATTGCAAATGAACAGCATTTGTAAGCAGATTAAAAATAAGTCTTCAGGATTGAACTCTGCAATGCAAAAGGTTAAACAACAACATATCAGCACAATGCATAAATTACGTTGTTTTGAGAGTGCTGGGTTTTTGCATTCTAGTCGCCAATAGAGCACGCACTGCCCTGGTGTTGACACACACCTTCTTCTGTGAAAAGGGCAGCTGTGAAGCTTCTGCTAAAATAATAATCTAGATCCACCTGAGCTGAAAAATTACAGATCGTTTTCTCTATTGCCAACCCAATCGAAAATCTTGAAGAAGCACCTCAATTAACAATTGGTGGGTTATTTAGAAGAGCAGGAACTTCTTGGTCCATCTGAATTTGGGTTTATGTTCAAGTATGAGACTGGAACCGCTTTGGTCTCAGAGGTGAATAATAATCACTCTGTGGTGGATGCTGGGCAGGCTGCAGCTTTGATCCTTCTGGATCTATCAGCATCCTTTGATATCATCTCTTCTACCCCTCTGATGGACCGGCTGCAAACACTGGGGCTTTCTAGGTGAGCTTTAAATTTGTTAACATCATTTCCAAAGGAATGATCCCAGACTGTTGTCATGAACCAATTTAGTTATGATCTCATCTCTTTACCTTGTGGTGTGCCTCAACCTTCTTTAATATTTATGTCTCCCCTTTAACCACTCTGATACAGTCCTTTGGACTGCAGGCCTTATCCTCTGCAGATGACACACAAATTATCATGTCCATCACTAAGGATGTTGAGACTACAGTGGCCAACTTCAAGAATTGCATACAGGCAGTGGCGTCCTGGATGATCAGCCATTTATTTAGACTAAATGGAGAGAAGACAGAGGTGCACATTTTTTGGTAATCAACCATCCATTTGGAACAATTTGTGGTAGCTTGACTCTTTAGGGATGTTACCTTCTCCGGCAGACTCTGCCAAAAATCTTGGAGTCCTTGTTGATACTAAATTATCATTTGAACTTCAGATCAATCGTACAGTATCCACTTGTTATCTGTTTATACGGAGGCTGAGAAAGGTATTCCCTTTTCTTCTGTTGAAGGCTCGCAAGCAGGTAGTTCTTGTCTCGTTTTCTTCTTAGCTAGACTACGGTAATGCTCTCTACTTGGGGATCAACAAATCCTCAGTTGTGAAACTTCAGTTAATACAGAATGCAGCCACCAGACTGGTACTGGATATTCCTAAACATCTATCAGTCTCGGAGGGGATCTCCTATTTACACTGGCTACCCTTGAACAATTGCAGTTCCTTTAAGGCTCTGTGCATTGTTCTCAGAGCAGTGCAAGATGTTAGGCCTAGAGCATTAACTAGTATGTTCCAGAGGTACATTCCCACCAAGCCTCTCCGGTCTGCCAATCACAATATTGTGGTCATCCCTAATTTCAAGATGACCAGGTAGGAGAGGAGGTCCTTTTCTGCGACTGCAGCAAAGCTGTGAAGCTCTCTTCTATGAGCTATCTGTGAGCTACAAAAATAAAATAGCTTTTGGAAGCATTGAAGACATGGCTTTTTACTCAGTGATTTGTGGCCTACTCTTGCATGAGTTCTTCATTCTTGGAGCTCCCCTTCCCTTTTGTTAGAGCCTTGATGGCATTGGTTACTGTGCCCTTTGAAAATATTTTGCATTTCATTTAATTTCAGGGGCATTTGTCCCTCCAGAAAAATTAGATAGGCACTGGAGATGGTACAAGGGATGGCTAGGGTGCATTGGATCTGGAGGTTAGAGGGATCTCCAGGCTATCAGGATGAAGGGATATGAAAAGTAGGGTATGAGAAGGTTGTGGCACTATAGAAGGGGTATCATGGATTTAAGATTGTTAAGATGACTATGTCCTACCCAGTCCTTCTCTCTCCCTCTAAAGAGTAACACACACCCTAACATGAGGTACAATATGATAATGAAGATCTTTCCTAAGAGAAAAAGGGGCTAAGGAAGCCAAGACAGACACTCCTGAAGGTTGGCAGTTGGAAGGTCTGGACATGTTTTCTTATGCACAACATCTCATTTGTATAGACCTTTTTTTAATGCGAGACACATGAAAGACAAGGTGGATTTTCAAATCACCACGAAGATCAAGATTGAAATCCTGCTGTAGCCACTAACTTAACAAGTGAAATAAGAGCAACAAAAATAGGCACTAACTTGGAATGCACCCTGAGAATGGTGAGATACTCAGTGAATAACAAAACCTGTTTCAACTGTATAACTGGGACAAGGAGTGGGATGTCTATCTGCTTTAGCTATTCTGATGTGTTGTATGCAGATATTTGCACATCGTTGATGTTCTTTTAGAGAGTCTGCATTGAGGAAATAAGGTAGGAGGGAACCTTGGGAGCCCATTTCTGAGGATGCTATTCTGTTGAGAAAAAAAAGGGAGTATTCTAAGGACAATTCAATGGTGTTTTTATAGGAGAATTCCACTACTTAAACCCATTGTGCCCTTTTCTCTGCATGATTCTTTGGGAAACATTGGAGGTTTACTTTCAAAGTATGATTCATCTCTCTGCCTGCAAGTCAATCTGAGGTTGTCAACTCGTATCATAGTCTATTACAAATAAAAACACTGTTTTCTTTATAATGAAGGTAAGTATGTTATAAAATCCATTGGTATTTAGGATCAAGGTTATTCAGGAGTAGAGAGTGACTTTGAAAGTCCCACTGGTTTAATTCTTGAGATTTAGGCTTGGGTCAACATTACACAGTCAATATCCTTGCTGAGATTTGGCCATCAAACTGCTGAGAGACCAATTCTTATATTTTTCTCACACCAGGATGGTTGCCTCATGTCCTCCTCGTAAAATCTGCTGCTGGAGATTTTTATTTGAGATAAAGCCTGTATATTTATGCCATAGTAGTATCATTTCTCTATTCTTGTGAAACCGAGTGATCTGTATTAATTTTCTGTTTTTTTGGGGGGAGTTGCTGTACAAACCCTTGCTCTGATTCATTGTGCTTATATTGAGTAGCCATAATAGATGGAGGGCTACTAATAGGTTGAAGTTATTCTCCATGTTTAGATAGAGCATGAACCATCTCATGTGTGTTGCCTAGTCTGCAGCTGATTTCATAGTCCAACCGTTTTCTTCTATACCACAGCGAAAGGAAACTCCTTATGTTAGCAGAGAAATAAAACAGACAATGTCTGAAACTGCCTGTAGACCAAAAAAAATCCTAAAAATCTTTGGATCTCCTTGATAGTTCTTGCATGGTCACACCTACACAATTTTTACATTGAGTGCATGCGCTCCTAATCATCTTAACATGTCTTTAATGTGTCTGTGATGCTCTTTCAAAATGTCATCAAGGTAGATACTGATGTATGTATCCAACAGTTCTCAGAAGAAATAATTCATGAAATGGTGGAAAGCCGCTGATCTATTGCATTACCCAAAGTGCATCACTACATATTCAAAGTGTCCTTATATGGTGTTACGTACAGTCTTCCATTCACCATATCAAATGCATGCTAAATTACGCCCCCTACAATATGAATGATTGAAAAGATTTTAGCTGACTTGATCTGATGAAGAAGACAGGATTAAAGATCAAATGTATCGGTTTCAAATTGTAACTGCTTTGTAGTTTATAAGGGGTTGCATTGCTGCCTGCGGTTAGAAGATGACAAAAATGTGGACCACAGCTGGTGAAGTGGAATGGTAAATGCACCCCTCTTGTGGGTTTATGGGTATGTTCTCTTGGAGAATTATGTCTTTTTGCACACTTAGGGCCAGATGTAGCAAGAAAAAAATTTGCGACTTGCAAATTGCGAGTCATACCGACTCGCAAATTGCAACTCGCAAACTGGTATGCAGATAGGTGTCTCAGACACCTTCTGCGACTCGCTATGGGGTCGCAAAGACCCACCTCATGAATATTAAGGAGGTGGGTCGCAAATTGCGACCCGATAGCGAGTCCCTGCACTCACAGGGATGGTGGCCTGCTGGAGACAGCAGACCTCCATGTCTGTGACTGCTTTTTTTAATAAAGCAGTTTTGTTTTTTAATTGCAGCCCGTTTTCATTAAAGGAAAACGAGTCGCAATTCAAAAAAATAATGAAACCATTTGGTTTCATTTTTTCTGCGACATTCACAAAGGGGAAGGGGTCCCCTGGGGACCCCTTCCCATTTGCAAATGCGTTACCACCCACTTCAAGTGGGTGGTAACTGCGAGTTGGTTTGCGACCGCATTCGCGGTCATAAAGCAACTCAGTATGGCGATGCGGTCGCAAATAGGAAGGGAACACCCCTTCCTATTTGCGAGTCGCATCCTCAAATTGCGAATCAGTCCCGACTCGCGATTTGAGGATGAGCATCGCGATGGCCGTTTTGCATGTCGCAAACTGCATTTTTCGCAGTTTGCGACATGCAAACCGGTTGCTACATCTGGCCCTTAATGTCTACATTTGCCCATGTAGAATCTTGGCTTTGGGAATAATATTTATGGGACAGTCATATGGGTGATGAGGTGGTAAGTGATCAACTCCTTTTATACTGAAGATATCCTGGAAATCCACGAGTCACTAGTATTTGCTTAATTTTCTCTTTTACTACACAGAATGTTAAGGAGGAACCTTTTTCAACCCCTTCTTTGGAAAGCAGTGCTGATAGCAAGTTTAAAATGAGATGGTAATTGTCTGATTTTGAAAATTAATCAAATGTGTGTGTCTTTTTAACCAAAGTGCACCCAATACAATAACAAAAGAAGGATTCTCAATAAGTACAAAATGAATCGTTTCAAAGTGTCCATTATTGAAGGTGATTTTTCAAGGATAGAGTTTTCCCAATATATTTCTATAGAAATCAAGGGTTTCCCATCAATCACTTTGACAGGTTCTAGAACATCCTTGTGTTGTTTATGTAAACCTTGGTTTTTAATGAAATCTTTGATCCATGAATCACCACAAAGAGCTACAGTCAATTACAATTTCACATCTAGCACTCTTTTTTGCTGGATGGGAACCTTGGAATCAAACACACACTCAATTGGGTTTATCTTTTAATGCTGAGAAGGGAAATTTCCCACAAAGCTGAGCTTTTGGTTTTTACAAAATGTCCCCGCTTTCCACAATAAAAACATAAACTTCTTTTCTTTCTGTGCTTAGTATCTTAAAGCTATTTCCAAATCGCATACCTTCCTCTGTTTTTTCTTTGGGTTTCTCTGTTGATAAGGGAATCATCACCTTTGCAGAAACCCATCACTGTTCATATCTTTATTGCGTTTGGTGGGTGTTAGAAATTGTGACTCTAGTTAGCAGGGGTATGCACTATGTCCAAGTAGGGACCAGGATTCTAGTCAGCGTAAGTCAGATACACAACGTAATTTAACCTGTGCTCACCAAGTGGTAGTTTGGGACAGAGCAGGCAGGCTTAACATAGAAGGCAATGTGTTAAGTATTTATACAACACTTAATTACAGCAACACAGTGAAAGATACCACAAAAAGTAATCAACACCAGCTTAGAAAAATAGAGAATAGTTGCCTGAGAAAAGCAAGAGCACAATGGCAAACATCGAATAAGTAGATCCTGAGAAATGTAATTTTAAAGTTTTAGGTGATAACATCGCATAGAAGCGCAAAATGCCAACAGTGGTTATTCAGTCATGCTGGATGGGGACAAAGTCACAAGTTCCGGTCAAGCATGATGGAGCGCAGGCCAGCTACAGGGATCAACTTGGGCCCACTGAACACAGTACCTAGTACCTTAAATCCTAGGGCATGTTCTGTGTGCATTGCTTTGTGAGGCTTTGCATCGTCAAGCATTGGTTCTGAGAAGCTGAGCGGCGAGGCTTTGCGGGGCTTGGCGTCACTTTGCATTGCTTGAGAGTAGTTCTGATAACAACACCAGAAGGCAGAACACTTTAGGCCTACCTCCAAGGGTCCAGGACTAGAGTACAGGTACTGTAACAGATGAGTTGCAGGCAGTCTTTGATGTCCCTGAGACTGCAGAAGAACAGGGGGCAAGCCAGCAAGCCCTTGGAGATTCTTGGTTGCAAGAATGTAAAGACAAGTCTAGTCCTTCTCACTGCAGGACAGAAGCAGCAGGCAGAAGGCCAACACAGCAGAGCAAACAGCAAAGTGGCAGTCCTACCTGTAGCAGCAGCAGTAGACCAACACAGCAGAGCAAATAGCAAAGTGTCAGTCCCTCCTGGAACAGTAGCAGCAGGCCAACACAGCAATGCAGTTGCAGAATTGCAGTCCCTACTGGCAGGACTGCATTCTTTCTTCCTGACAGAGGGGGTCATTACAACATTGGCAGTAAAAGGCGCTTACCACCGTGCAGAAGACCGCCAATACACCACCGCGGCCGTGGAATTCCGCCACAGCTATTATGACCCACATCTCGGAATCCGCCGAAATTCAGACACCCACACAACACCGCCACACCAAAGCTCAGTGATAAACTGGCGAAAACAAAACCTCCACCTTCACGCCAACAGAAACATGCCCATGCTATTACGACACACGAATCCACGCGGCGGTCTTTCAACCGTGGTATTCCATTGGCGGTACACACCGCCGCGCTCAAAATACACACACATCTCCAAAACACCGCCACATTGGACAATTCCAAATACACACACCTGAGACACATAGAAACACCACTCCCACACACCCAACACAATATAAAACACACACCCACATCACCCACAAACCCCTACGACAAAAATTCTGAGAGAAGGCCAGAGAGACAGCACTGATTAGACAACACCACCATACAGAGGCACACAACACCATCACCCAACCCACATCCACGCACAAAACACCACACACCACTACACATCACCACACACATCAACACTCACACCGCCCCACACATCACACACACCAACCCATTTCACGGCAAAGACACCCCCACTTCTCCGAGGAGGAGCTCCGGGTCATGGTGGAGGAAATCATCCGGGTAGAGCCACAGCTATTTGGCTCACAGGTACAGCACACATCAATAGCCAGGAAGATGGAGCTATGGCGAAGAATCGTGGACAGGGTCAACGCAGTGGGACAGCACCAAGGAAATAGGGAGGACATCAGGAAGAGGTGGAACGACCTACGTGGGAAGGTGCGTTCAACGGTCTCCAGGCACAACATCGCGGTTTAGCAGACTGGCAGCGGACCCCCACCTCCTCCCCCACAACTAACAACATGGGAGGAGCAAGTCATGACCATCATGCATCCTGAGGGCCTCGCAGGAGTCGGTGGAGGATGGGACACTGGTAAGTCAAATCTTAACTATCATATCCCCCACCCTACCTGCATGCTATCACACACCCCCACCCTCACCCCCTCCCCTATCACCCCAAATCCTCAATAATGTACTAATAACACAAACCACACATCCCAACACCAAGCCCTGCATGACAGAACTAAGCATGGACACCCAGCACTAAAGCATGCCCACTGCACACACCCATACAACCCATACAACCCCCTAAACCACCATCACACAAGCTCCCACACAGGAATGCTTGCACTGGGGTACACGCTCACCCACCTATTGCACACCATTACACACACACATGCAATGATCATGCTCTTATGCCCCTGCAGGAACCCGAAGGACCGTCACCACACCAGAGGGTCCAGACAACACCACTCCACCCCCAGAAGAGGCCCACAGTGACGATAGCAGCTCTGCCCTACTGGATCCTGATGACCAGCCCGGACCATCGTGGGCCTCGGGACAGTCGTTCCCCTTGCACAGGCTCAGCCCAACACCGACCTTACACCCTATGGTAACACCAGCACAGCACCCACCCAGCGGGCCCAAACCTCCCTAGCCAGGACAGGTCAATCAGCGGTGTGTCCACCACTACAGGGAACCCAGGATAACCCACCACCCCAACAACAAAAGGGACCTGGGGGCAGTGGTAGTGGGCACACGGTCCAGGGGACGGAGGCACAGGAACACAGGGGAACTGGGAGGGCTGCTGTGCGACAGGGGGCAGATAGGCCAAGGGAACCCACTCTCCACGAGGCCCTATCCTCCATCATGGGAGCATACCACCACTCCCAGGAGACGATGGCGACGGTCCTGGACAAGTTGCAGGAGACCCTGCGCCTGCAGGAGGAACAGTATTTGGGGTTCAGGAAGGAGCTCAGGACCATCAGCTCCGCCTTGGGCACCATCGTAGAGGTGCTGAAGGACATACAGCAGACCTTAAGGGACACCGTGGCACTCCAAGGGGCCCCTGACACTAGCCAGGACGATGAACTGCCCACCACCTCCGCCGGCACTAGTGGACAGGACGCCGCGCAACAGGACCACCACACCAGCACCCCACCCCCTGCAGACGGACAACCACCACGCAAGCGGTCCCTGAGATCCAGGAACAGGACAGAGCAAGATGGCAAGACCCCCGCCAGGAAATGAAACCACCCTGTTTGTCCTCCCACTGTCCCACCTTGTTACCCTGTCCATACTTAAACTGCCCCAGCTCCACTTCCTATGCCCAGATGGGCAGTGCACCTGTGAGACTAATAGACTGGACTCTGCCATGGACATTCCTCCACCATCACCCCTCACCATTTTACCACCCCCTCCAATAATTAGCACTTTAATAAACACCCTTGAAACACAAAACAATCTGGAGTTAGTCTGTGATTTAGTAAATATGTATTATCAATGACTGTGTCATAATGCGTTTCCTATTGTAAAGCTAACATACCTATGTCACACATCACAAGTCCTTGAAGGATGCAAGCAGATGACACGTTGGAAACCACACCTGTGAAACAGTAATCGAAAGGTACAACTCAGTTACCAAATAGTGGTTGAAATCGACAGACAGGATAGAGGTAGACCTGTGAAAGTTAATGTAATGTTAAACATGAAAATGTTCTCACCTGTGTGTCACTGGAAATATTGCTGTATGACTGACTCCCTGTTGTCGTTGTCTTCTTCCTCAGCTTCCTCCTCATCACTGTCCACAGGCTCCACAGCCTCCACAGCTGCTACAACACCGTCATCTGGATCATCCTCCTGCAGAAAAGGCACCTGGCGTCGCAAAGCCAAATTATGAAGCATGGAGCAGGCGATGATGATCTGGCACACCTTCTTCGGTGAGTACAATAGGGATCCACCTGTCATATGGAGGCGCCTGAACCTGGCCTTCAGGAGGCCGAAGGTGCGTTCGATCACCCTCCTAGTCCGCCCATGGGCCTCATTGTAGCGTTCCTCTGCCCTGGTCCTGGGATTCCTCACTGGGGTTAATAGCCAGGAAAGTTTGGGGTGACCAGAGTCCCCCATTAGCCATACACAGTGCCTCTGGAGTTCACCCATCATATCAGGGATGCTGCTATTCCGCAGGATGTAAGCGTCATGCACAGAGCCAGGGAACATAGCATTTACCTGCGAGATGTACTGGTCTGCCAAACAGACCATCTGAACATTCATAGAATGATAACCCTTCCTGTTCCTGTACACCTGTTCACTCCTGTGGGGGGGGGACCAGAGCTACATGGGTCCCATCAATGGCACCTATGACGTTGGGGATATGTCCAAGGGCATAGAAGTCACCTTTCACTGTAGGCAAATCTGCCACCTCAGGGAAAATGATGTATCTCCTTACGTGTTTCAGCAGGGCAACCAACACTCTGGACAGCACGTTGGAAAACATAGGCTGGGACATCCCTGATGCCATGGCAGCTGTTGTCTGAAAAGACCCACTTGCAAGGAAATGGAGCACTGACAGCACCTGCACGTCAGGGGGGATTCCAGTCAGATGGCGGATTGGTGACATCAGGTCTGGCTCCAACTGGGTACATAGTTCCTGGATTGTGGCACGGTCAAACCTGTAGGTGACAATGACATGTTGCTCTTCCATTGTCAACAGGTCCACCAGCGGTCGGTACACCGGAGGATTCCGCCATCTTCTCACATGTCCCAGCTGACGGTGCCTACGAAGGACAACAGCGACGAATCATTCATTATTCCTCCAGGTATGTACCCACAGTTACACACAAGACTACATCACTCCCAAATCCCTTCCTGTATGTGTGTTGAGTGTAGGACTAGCTATGTATGACCCAGAGGTAAATCAAGCCATGTGGGCCCCTGAAATGGCGGCTGTCTGACCTCTAAACTAGGACAATGGGATTGTGAGGTAACTGCGCTGGCCTTGCACACCGTTGCGGTAGGCGGTCGTCGACCGCTGCGCAATGCTGCATTGGTTAACATTGGACCCTATGGCTCCCAGGAGCCAATGAACAGGTGCGCCGGCGGTGATGATGCGCACCGCCGCGGACGTCACCGCCGCGGACGTGACCGCCATTTTCTATCTGTTCAATCACTAGATACCTGACCTTCGACAGGAGAGGACCTACACTGCAAGTGCTGCTGTGACCTCGGTCTGGAAGCGACGATGGCTGCTGTGTCTGGGAAAAGGGCCCCTGCCTTCACTGCACAGGAGTTGGAGAAACTGGTAGACGGGGTCCTCCCCCAGTACACGCTACTCTACAGTCCTCCAGACCAACAGGTTAGTACACAGGGAGCACGTTGTATGGGCTAGGCCTGGGTGAAGAGGGTTGGTTGGATGAGGGAAGGGGGCAGAGTTCATAGAACATTAATGCATGGGAATGAATGGGCCACATGGCCAGAGTAGGGAGGGGGCCACTCACCTCGACGCTGCAGTTGGTAATGACTGTTCCTCTTTCCTTGTGCATGTCATGTAGGTCAGCGCCCACCAGAAGAGGGACATTTGGCGTGCCATCGCCAAGGAGGTCCGGACCCTGGGGGCCCACCAGAGACGGGGCACCCACTGCCGGAATAGATGGGAGGACATTTGCCGCTGCAGCAAGACGACGGTGGAGGCTCAGCTGGGGATGGCCTCCCAAAGTGGGAGGGGTGCCCGTCGCACCATGACCCCCCTGATGTTCCGGATCCTGGCGGTGGCCTACCCGGAGTTGGATGGGCGCTTGAGGGCATCACAGCAGACACAAGGGGGTGAGTACTCTCTCATTCTGCAGACTTTGCGCGCAGTGGAGAAGTCTGGGTGGGGGAGGAGTCCTCTGGGTGTACCTAGGCTAGGGCGAGTTCTGTAGGCTAGGCCCCTCCGTAATGCAGGCCATGTGGCACTCTACCCCTCCTCAGTAGAGTGCCAAGTACAGGTATAGTTGCCCCTGTGGCATCCATGTGTGCAGATGTCCACCATAGCCATGTAGGCCATATCCCAGATATTGCATGTGCAGAGGGCAGGAGCATGGCGTAATGCAGGGGGCTGCTGTGTCTGACTTGTCCGCCAACGGTAGCGGTATGCCATGCACTAAAACTCTCTTTCTTCTGCCCCCCCCCTTTTTCTGCTCTCCCTGTCCTTTTGTACATCAGCATCATCAGGCGGAGGTACAGTGGCACCGGAGCACGAGGGAGCTGCATCCCACATGGCCATGGAGGGCCACACCACGGACTCAGAATGCACCAGTGGGACGGAGGGCGAGGGGAGCTTCACGTCGGCCACCAGATCACCAAGCAGCGACACTGACTCGTTCGCCGATGGGGGCTCCCTTGTGGTGGCGGCACCATCTGTGCGCCCCACTTCTACAGGTACAGCCGCCACCTCCCCTACCAGCACCGCCCTCCCAGCAGCCCCTCAGCGTTCGCCCCGTGCCCGCTGACCTGCACTCACCACCTCCACTGCCATTTACACATCCCCTGTGTCCTCTCCCAGTGTGTCTGTGACGCCCCCTCCCAAAGTACACAAACGCGGGCACCCACACACCCAACATCCATCCACCTCACGACAGCCTTTAGTACCTGCACCTGCACCCAAAACACCTAAAGTGACACCTCCGACAACCACCTCCTCTTCCTCCACTCCCAGGCCCCCTCCAACTACCCATCGCAGTGTACGTCAGATGCTGTCCCTCTGTAAAGTTGACCTTTTTGCTCCCACCCCCCCCTCCAATTCATCAGTCCCGTCGTAGCACCTCAGCCAAAAAGCCTCCAATACCAGTGGTGCCTGTTCAAGGTTTGTGGAGTGCACCGGCCACCAGGGCAGGTAGTGTGACCCGGAGCCAAGGCACTGGCAGCCCACCCCCTGTAAAGGCTCTAAAATTGGAGATTGGACGAAGGGACCGTGTGAAGCCTCCTGGTGGGAAAACAACACACATGGGTTCCAAGGGGATTGAAGAGTCAGCTGTGACTCCACCAAAGGTGGGGAAGGGCCAGAGGAAGTCTGCCCAGCCTGTTGTGAGTGTCACGGCGGAGAAGGGCGCCATCATTCCCGGCGGTCAAGACCCAGCCACCAGCACCGTCGTCACTGGTCAGGAGGCAACCGCCAGAGTATTTTGCCCAGGAGGGCCCAAGTATCATCACAGGTCAGGAGACCACCACCGGAGTCACAGCCTAGGAGGGCCCAAGTATTGTCACTGGTCAGGAGACCACCGCCACCGCCGGAGTCAGTGCCCAGGAGGGCCACGGCTGCCACAGGCCAGGTGGGCTATGATGGAACGTCATGCCACACACCAATGCCCAGTGTAGGGAACGTCATGCCACACACCAATGCCCAGTGTAGGGAACGTCATGCCACACACCAGTGTCCGTACCAGACACGCCAGACCGCCATGGTGAAGACCGCTGAACAGGGCAAAGACCGCCATGGTGAAGACCGCTGAACAGGGCAAAGACCGCCTTGGTGAAGACCGCTGAACAGGGCAAAGACCGCCATGGCAAAGCACCGCTGAAGAGGGCAAAGACCGCCATGGTGAAACCGCTGAACAGGGCAAAGACCGCCATGGCAAAGCAACGCTGAACAGGGCAAAGACCGCCATGGTGAAGACCGCTGAACAGGGCAAAGACCGCCATGGTGAAGACCACTGAACAGGGCAAAGACCACCATGGCAAAGCACCGCTGAACAGGGCAAAGACCGCAATGGTGAAGACCGTTGAACAGGGCAAAGACCGCCATGGCAAAGCACCGCTGAACAGGGCAAAGACCGCCATGGTGAAGACCGCTGAACAGGGCAAAGACCGCCATGGCAAAGCACCGCTGAACAGGGCATGCACCGGGTAGGAATGAATAGACCGCCACATCAGGCATCCTTATCCCATGTGCAGCTGGGACAGTGACAGGTCTGGAACTTTCACTTTTATTTTTGTAAGACATGTATATTGCTACATTACAATGTTTGAACGGATTTCGCTTTGTCTTTTCATTCTTCCGGGGGGATTGTGGGTTGTTACTGTGATTTTTGTGGATGCATTGGTGTGTATGTTGTATTATGCAAGGGTGGGGGTGGGGGTGGGGGTGTTTGGTGGGTCTCCCCCTAACTTTTGCCTCCCGCCTCCCCCATGTCGTAGGTGCAGTACTCACCGTTGTCTTCGGCGCCTACGTAGATGATGGTCGTAGAGGAGCAGAAAGACAAGGGCAGGGAGTATTTGGAGTTCCGGGTCCATGGAGTCCTCGTTCCTCGTGGAATGTGTTGAGGTGAGCGTTTTCCCATTGCAGAAACTGTTTCCGCCGTGTTTTTATCCACGGTGAATCCGCCCCGGAAAAGGTGGTGGATTGGCGGGTTGTGATACTATGGGCGGTACATTGTCTTCCGCCTGTCTGTTGGCGGTGACCGCCGCGCTGCTTGTCAGTACCGCCGTGGCGGGCGGTATGTTAAAGTGGCTGTCTTTGTTGGCGGATTCCATCAGGGTCATAATTCAATTTTTTTATCTGCCGCACTGTTTGCGGTATTACCGCAGCTTTAACACCGTCCGCCAGGGTTGTAATGACCCCCAGAGTGTCCTTGGTTCCAAAAGAATCTAATTTGGTGGGGTTTGGGGTCCCCTGGTTCTGGAAGGCGGGGGAAGTTTCCATAGGCAAGCCTTAGAAATGTACAGAAACCCTATCTCCACTGTCATGGCTCCAAGCTGGCTGGAGGGACAATACAGGGTCATTAAACCCTATTGTGAGTGGACAGGATAAGTCTATTCAGGTGTAAGTGAGAGAGTGCTAAGCTCTGCCCCTCCCATCAAGCCTGTCAAGGTCCCATTAAGGCCCATTACGGCCCATCAAGTCACTCTTAATATCCCATTGTATGAGTCTGTCTAGAGAGAATGCACACAGCCCAGCTGTCACCTAACCCAGATGTGATTCAGTGGTACGCAGTGGCACAGAATGGTTAAAGTAAGAAAGTGGCACTTTCAGACTTACAATTTTAAATCTGACTTTACCATATGTTGTGATTTTAAAAGGTGAGTCCATAGACACCAAACTCCCCATTTCTATCTTTTACCAATTGGGAGTTACACTTAAAAGATGCTTTAAGGTAACCCAAATTTTGGCCTATTGGAGAGATAGGCCTTGCAGTAGTGAAAAATTATTTAGCAGTTTTTCACATGTTAAACCTAAAGGTACATGTTCAACTTTTTAAATGCAATGCACCCTGCCCTTAGGGGTGAAATATATGTAATAAAAAGGTAGGTTTGGGCCTATCAAATGGGTGCACTTGCTAGGTTGAAATGGCAGTTTACAACTGTACACACAGGCCCTGCAGTGGCAGGCCTGAGTCATAATTAAAGTGCTAAGGTAGGGAGTAGCACAAACAGTGCTGCAGGCCCACTAGAAACATTCTGGTTACGTGCCCTGGGCACATGTAGAGCACTTTACTAGGGACTTACAAGTAAATTAAATAAACCAATTGTGGTTTAGTAAATGTTATCATATTTAGAGGAGACTGCACATGCACTTTAGCACTGTTTAGCAGTCCGAAACCCAACAAATAGTGGGTCAGAAAAATAGGAGAAGGGAGGCAGAAGCTTTGGGGATGACCTGCAGAAAGGACCATTTCCCACATTGGGCTTCAACCTGTAATGTGAGATCTCTTAGTGTTGTTGTGGTGGTGGGTTAATTCACAAATAAATGAAAGGCCCTCTTTTAGTCTTTCCCACAAGACTTGTTAGGAGGACACCACAATGAACATATCCACCAGTTGCCTTCTGTCATTAGCTGCCGAAAACTGCTAATGGACTATACCAAGGCTCCTTTCCCTTGTTAGAAAGAAAGTACCACTGCATGTGCAGAGGCTTGAGATTGTCTTTTCTCAAGATAGCAGTAAACTGCTGACCAAATGTTCCAAAGTTTAATAACTTAGGTCTTTGGGTTAAAATTAATGGAGTGACTCATGCTAACAAACCGTTGCTAAGATAGGACAACATAAAGTTAACCTTTGTTTGGTCATTTGCAAATGTGGTGGCTTTGCCAGAAAATGTAAATTACATTGATCCATAAAGGGTTCAGAGAAATAAGGGTGCCCCATAAACTTTTTGGGTAGTGCCAAAGTAGAGGAAATGTACTGAGATACTGCTGAATTACGTGGTTCAACAACTATTCCATCAAAAATCAAGATTGGTACTTTGGTTAGGCAATGTGGTGGTTCCTCCTTCCTCAATTTATGTCCTTGTCAGATTAATTGCTGATTCAATTTCTGTAAGAGGTTAACACTCTTTTGGCATGTTGGATTCTGCTGAGCATGATCTGCAGAGAATTGGTCTCAGATGCTATTTTGTGTGGTTTTGGAAAACGGTCACCGAATCTGTACTGTGAGAATGAGGATGTTGAAGTCTCTCCATCTGCCTTTAGGGGTTGATTCATCTCCTTGAATTAGGCCAAAGATTATAATGAAGAACCAGGCTAAGTGGAAAAGAAGGTTAGGAACTGGAGAGAGAGCAAGAGAAAAAGAGAAAAAAAGGGAGAGAGAGAGAGAGAGAGAGTGAGAGAGAGAGAGAGAGAGAGAGATAGAGAGGGATAGCGATTATTGCAGGTTGGTAGTTGAAAGAGCTGGACTGAACTCCGAAGGTGCAATCCCTGGAGTACACACTATCCAAGGGTAGGTTCTCCATTTCAAGGTGAGAGAGCACAAATTGCTAAGGGCTCATACACAGGAGAAAAGTAAAATATCCAAATACCACAGATTGGGGCTAACTCAATGGAAGAGAGTGACACACTGTAACTAGCTTCCTGTGTACTACAAAACTAGTACAGGAGCAGAAGATGAAGACCACAGAAGCAGTGGAATTAAGGAAGAGTGGATGACAAATACAAACTAATCAATAGAGTAAATAGGCAAATAACAAATCACAACAGGCTAAGGTAACCAAACAGGTGAAAAACAACAATGATGAATGAACGAGTTGAGTTAGGTGCAAACTAATGTCAATAACAAGGATTCACGACTTCCACTACTGCCAGAGAAGGGAGCTCAGTGTATTAGTTAGGCATAAATATTCTGTTAGCCCCTATTGATGTTTGTGTGGGTGTACTTGTCATCTAGTGAACAGAGCTGCCACTCTGACTCTGGAAATCTAGTTTTATGTATCAAATGGTGTAATTCCCATTGTCCTGAGTACAATCTCTTCCATGTTAGCCTTCTCTGATGCCTTATTGTCTCATGACCAGACAAATGGATTTGGGAAGGGGTTTGGTAGGTATGAGAACATTGGTGGAATTAAGGGGCTTAGGAGGCAGAGGAGTAAAGGGGTTGTGGTAAGGAAAGACAATTGCAGTAAGAGTGAAAAAGCTACAATAGTTGAAATTAAGGTCAATCTGGGTGTGCTGACAGAAATGAGGGGAAATCCATGAAAGTGTGCAGGGGATGTTGGTCATGTTAACAAAGGAGGGGAGTGTGTGGAAGACGTATCAGGGTAACAGGGAGAGCATTTGGCAGGAGGTATCAGAATATGGCCATTGAGAAGAAGAGACAAAAGTCAAAAGGGTGGAATTGAAGTATTGGAAAGGAGAGGACATAGTACAAATAGGACAGCTTTTCGGACAGGTAATGAATGGTGGGGATGGGGTGGGAAAGTACAAATGGGATATAGGGTCACAGAAGGAGAAAGAAAAGGACAGAAGATGATGGTGTAAAAGCAATAAACAAGGGTTGGGTTGGCAGCTAAACAGAGGTATTTGCTAGTATGCCAGCAAAGCAACTGTTAAAATGGGACGGAGGGGATTAGTTGGAGGAGGTGGACATAGTGCAGAGACTAGAGAAGAAGAAAGAATGAGCCAAACTGGTCTTAGAGCAGGGAAAAGAAGAAAAGGAATATGCAACAAAAGGAGGGTAGAAGCAGAAGAGGGGAAGGAAAAGGATGAGAAGGTTTGGAGGATAGAAGGGCGTGAAGGATCGTAGATGAGGGGAGCAGTGGTTCTCCAGTGGGCAGATTGGAAACATGGAGAAGCCTCAGAGAAGGAGGAAACAGAGAGAGGATAAGGGGCTAGGTATGTGAGAAAGCAGACAAGGGAAAGCAGAAAGGAAAAAGGGGAGATTGTAGAGACTCCATTAGGAGAGGCAATAACCTGTGAAGGATTCTGGTAGCATTACAAGAGAAGGGAGTGAAGGCTGATAAAAGACTATAAATGGAAGAAAAGGATACTACTGGAGGTATGCTGGTGGAAGGAAAAAAGATAACAAGCATTTGCAAAGGCAATAGGTTTCACCTGTGAGACCCTCTTGTCTTTGGCAATGACTTTTATCTATGCTGTACAGCTGAAAATATTAAAAAAAAAAAAAACAATATGATGTACCCATCAAGTCATTTTCTAAGTGCATGCCGAAATGTACCTGCATGCTTAAAAACTTGGCAAGCATTTTATTTGTTTTTATAGAGCTGAGATATATTAATTTGACAACTTGTTCGCAATGCAATTTTTGTACAAAATGCTAACACACTTTTATAAAAACAACAAACAGATGATGAGTGTGTTGAAGTTTGGGAGTGGATCAGAGATAAGGCATCACAGGGCATATGGACTATGGGAGAAAAGAATGCAGGAGTGGTAGAGAAGAACAGGCCGGAGACAACCATGGGAAGCACATGGACAATGGAGTGTGGGCAGGATGGGATGGGTAAACACATGGACAAAAAAGGGAAAGCACACAATAGAGGGTGGGCAAGCGGGATAGAGAAGCACACAGACAGCGTAGGGTAGCAAGGCAGGGATGGGGAAGCATGCAAACAATGTAATAATGTAGGGCAGGAAAGGATGGGGAAGCACACAGACCGTGGAGGGTTGACGGACGGGGATGGCGAAGCACATGGACAATGAAAGGGGTGGGGAAGCAAGAATGGCAATGGAAGTTGGGCAGACAAAGAAAAGGAAGAACAGCAACTGAGGAATAAGAAGCGAGAGAAGTGAAAGTGGGAATGTAGCGCATAAAATGCATGATGGAGAAAGCTGGTAAACACATGCAATCTTGTGGAGTGCTTAACCAAAAAAAAAGTAATCCATAAAAAGAGAGTGGTGGAAGAACACAAGTAATGGGTCCATGCTCTATGGAAGGGAAAAATAACAGAAGAGGATGGAAAGCCAATGGAAAGGAAATGAAAGTGACAATAAAGCCAAGCAGTGGTGCATGCATAAGCTAGCAATATGCATGTGCTGTCTTAGGCAGGACCTAAAAATACCAGAGCTTGGCTGACTGAGAAAAGTCACAATTATGAGCAAGGACATATGTCACACTAATGAATCCTCAAACTCAGAAATATTTTTTCATAAAATCTGGTCTCGTGTTTATCATTGTGTTTTTGTTGCATGATTGGATCTGTGAATACAGCAAATACTTAGCACATCTCCTGGATTAGCCTAACTGCTCGACCACCTACCTTAAAAATTGGAGCATTAGGTGGTCTAATTTTTTACCTCTGAAGACCCACGGGCAGTTGCCTGGACCCCCTGCAAAGTGTGCCTAGTTTGCACACTACAAAGAGTGCCAGCATCTGACAACACATAAACACACTCACCCGCAAGCATGCACACGACCTACATTTAAAATATTTTTTTACTTACGTCAGCTGCCATGGCATATTCCAGCTAACTGTACTCCATTTTTATTACACTAATAGTAATATTATTCACTATTAGTTTATTACACTAATAGTGAATAATATGTTATTCACTATTAGTGTACCACAAAATTTACAGAAAATAGAGAAAGTGCAGCCCCAACTGACGTCCATATGGAGAGCTGCTCCTGTGTTCCTGGCACCTGAATCTGCCTCCTCTGAGGCCACGGGCTGTAAATGTAGTGGCAAGGGCAGCAAAGGGCAAGCCATGGGTCGCTAAATAACATGGCAAGCCATGGCAAGCCATGGGTCGCTAAATAACTTCAATTAGTTTTTTGTTCCTTGCGAGGCTTTGCAGACAATGTCTAAGGATAAAACACATATTTACAAGTCGCTGGTAGACTGTACTTTTGAAAAAAAGGGTCTGACGCTAGACTTTTTATTTTAATTGGAGCCTTATGACAGCTTTTGAGATTACAAATAATATTTTAATGTTTCGCAGCAGGAAGGTCCAGTGGCAACTGATTTTGGAAGTGTAACTGAACACGCGAGATAATGCAATTAGTAAATTTCAGATCTTTGGTGACAGCGCCTGTATCTAAACAACATTCACCTCAGCTACATGGAAAAACCTAAGAGAAAATGTATGCCCTTTTCTGTATTGGAGCCTGTGGAGGAAGAACATTCACAGGGTCCGAATAGATTGTTAAGAGTAGTCTCCCAATTACAGCTAAAGTTTCCTGCTTGAAACTAATTAAACTAATTTTTTATGAAACTGGCGAAGTGTGAACTTGCGTTTATTTATTCATTTTTTACTTTAGGAAGGGAGTTCAGCTTCATTTGCTACTTGCAGTAGCAGAAAAGAGTATGTGAAACCACTCAGAGCCGTAAATGGCAGAGGTCATACAGGTGTGTTTTTTCTTTTCCTGCCACAAAAAGTCAAGGCCTCAAGGGGTCCTGCTTCAAAGAGACACCATTGCGCAATTACGGGTTAGGAGGGCGGTGTTGGGAAGGGGATACGGGTTACCTGCTTCTTCTTAGGGTTGAGGGAAGTATGAGTGGCATCGTGTAAAATAAATCTCATCACGTAGACGCCCCGCTCAGAAATCTACCCCCAGAGACGCATTCTATTGTGATAACTAACAGTGAGTATCATTTCTTCACTCGATGTCAGGGCCAGCTTTAGAGTTGTCAGCACCTGGTGCAACAATTTTTGTTGGTAAACCACTGACCTCCTTCTCCATGGATTCCCTCAATACCAAACTCCAACAGAGCCTCTTACCTATCCGTATCCCTCTTCTCACACGTATTTAGTTTGTTTCACAGCCCTACTCATCCCAATATAAGGTGTTAGAGTGCTTGACATCAAAGACACATATTATACAGAGAGAATGAATCATACAAGTGTGTCAATGTATCGGAACAGTTACATAAGAAATAAGGGCTACAAGTTGGCAGAGTCCTATATCACCAATATATGAAGAAGAAAAGGGGCTGATTTACTAAATTTTTAGGGGCGAGCGCAAAGCGCTCTGTCCCGAGTTGTAATCTCTCTTTGAGCTTCAAACCACGCCCATCTCTTTCATTGGCTTGTGGGATTGTCTTTTAAAATCTGCTTTCTTTCATTAGTGAAAGGCATGCATAAGTCATGCCTTTTCCAGTGTTTAGCCCTCCTCGAGCGTAGCGACCAAATACTGGAAATATACGAGGCTCCACGTTTTCCGTCCGGTTTCTGGACTAATTTTTCTCTTTTTTCACAGCGCAATCTTGCTGGGCAGAACTCGAGCCCTTTGCATGCCATCGACCCTGTTACAGTTACGTAGATAATTGCACTTTTGCCGATAGGTTTCACTACGAGTGAACTTTTATTCCCCTTTGTGTGTCTGCTTTGAACTGATGGTGCCCTTCAACTCGCTTATGTGAAACTTTTAATTATCAGTTTATATGGCGAAAAACTAGTTATGTGAAACTGTTTCTTCAATTTATGTGGCAAGAAACGTCCAGTTAGGAGTTTACAAAGCTAATTGCTCTAGCTCAAGCAAACGCAAGACCCATGACATTGCAAATCCTTGTTCTGCAGTGAAACGTAGTAATCAAGGTTTCTGTGCTGCGTCGTGAAGCATGAAGAGCAAATATCCATTATACAATTTGCCACAATTGCTCTCTCCCCTAGTGATGGTGCATTTTAGGCCTTGAACCAATGCACACACCCTTACACCATCGTGCAAGAGTGTGGGTGATGTCAAGTATAGTTAGAAGATAGTCCTTCTGTACAACATTCTATCCACTGACAAAGTTTCAAACTTTTTCCATTGTGCATGTATGCTGTGCAGTGCAGTGCACATGCAAAGCTGCAAATGTTACAGAAAATAAATCTTTTCTCCAATAATTTATGTGCCTCGAGAAGATGTATTATTTTGACACAACCCCCTTTCTACCAATGTTAGTGTATTGGGATTTGTGTCAAAATCCATGGGTGGTTGCATGGGTATATCTATCTACCACTCATGGTACGTCCCTTTGACACAAATTAGCACACAGTGTTAAACTGTATTACTTTAGGGCTACTTTCCAATGCAAATTAGGGGTTACTCTGGAAAGTATTTTTCAATCAACACTTTGCTCCCGGTTTGCTTCACTTTTATGATGCAAATGAGGTGCAAACTGTTAGTAAATCCAACAGCGAGTTATACTCTTTTAAAGTCGTAGGACAAGTGAAGTGCCGCCAAAACCCCAAAATAAACCACCCCTCCCTCCAAAAGCCCAAATAACACTAACTATAACATAAACACAACTACTGCACTTACATGCACTACACACTTACATACATTACACACATGCATGCATTAGACATAAAAAAAAAAAAGACACCCACCGGCTGCATGTCCTCCTCTTTGTTTACTGCTCTCCGATGGAGGAGGAGCTCCTCTAATGAATCCGTAAACTGCCCTCATGCTTTTAAACAGTATGAGAGAAGCACCTGGATTGGATGGAGAATTCTGGCTGGACGCTCATTCAGGCCCTCGAGGCATGTGCCTGGTCTTCCCCCAGCTTCTTAAGACAGCTGAGTGGAGAGTTTCAAAGTGTGCATGTCACTTTGGCCGGTGCAAAGCAGCCAGCCAAAGTGACTTATGCACTTTGGAGCATCCAGTCCAGGCACTGCTCCAGTCGTCTGCTGCCGGAAGCCAAAGCAGACCTCTGGCGCCTGCAGCAGAGGACATGCCCAGCATGTCTCTGTGCTGGTGCGCGCTGCGTGGAAAAAATAAAACGCCAATTAAATATTTTCAATGCCATTTTATTTTTTCCTGTGTGGCTCGCAGTCGGCGGGGGATAGGTGGCGCTCCTCTGCCCTTGAGAAGAAACCACCACTGACTAAATCTGACCCACAAACTCAGGATTTGAAGCATAACACAGTGGTTGAGGATGTCTATACTAATACTAATAATACTATAACTAATTTATTCGTACCCAAAGAATTCTATTTTGCAACTTTATAATAAGAAAGGAATCAGAAAATATATGTAATGGTCTAAACCTATGCCTTGTAGTTTTGCATGCAGGTCTTTGCTCCCGGTTTATAGCTCACTGTGCTATATTAAAAGGATTGTAACTTATTACCTGCAAGTTTCGAAGGGATCTCTCTGACTGAGCTATCTGTATAAAATACAAATCTAAGATCTGCATGTTACATGTTCTTTGCAAAAGGAACATTAATCCTCTGTGCTACTTTATGATAAGTCAAAACTGAAATTAGACAAATTAGACAAATCACAGATCTTTTCCACTAACCACCAGAGTAATCTTGCTGTCACTATTTCTCCCAAAAATTGCTGGCTATACAAAGATTTCTGCACGTTGTAGTTGTCTCGTTATGAGTCTGCAACGCAAATGAGCTTGGTGCCCAATGCAGTAGCACCGATTGCACCACCGTAAAGCAGGTACTGCTTGATTGTAAAGAGACCACTTACCACTTCAGCCCAGTTGAATAGCCAGGTTACTCTTTCTGTTAAATTGACTTTCCAAGATTCTAAATTGTGAGCGATGAAAGTTTTTCTTCAGAAGGTGTTCAATACTATGGAATATACTGTATGAGACAAGTAAAGGGTACCCATCAAAACAAACGTTCACACAGAGCTATAGATAAAATAAACTGACCTTTTACTTTAATATTTAGAAGGAAAGTTACATCATATATGTGGCGTAAAACATAAAAAGTCCATGACACATACTGGAGATGAGATACTAAGATGTAGAGCACATAAGCCATAAATAGCTTTATTTCACAACATCTCATGTCCAATGTTGTTTTATTGGATTGTGGTGGAAGTGTGCTCTGCTGTATTTAGGGATTCTCAGTTTCTACAATATTTATTAGAGTATGCATTCACAAAGTACCAATCAAGCCAGTCAACCACTCACCAATGAAAATGCACAGGATTGCATTTAATTCAATATTATATTTTAGGGGCTCCAAGAACCAAGTGACCTAAACTGTTGATTTCCAGTTAATAGGACGTGGTGACGCGTGACAAGGATGCTAAATGATTGGCATCCATTAATGAGTGTCCACAGCTCAGAAAACAGTTACAAAAGCAGACCCCAGTTATTGTGGACTCAAAATTAGTTTTACAATGAAATCTTGTGGATTGAGGATGCTAGTGATGGTGTTGTGCTGTCACTCAGTTCTCATCGCCATGGATACCGATAAATTCATAGGTCCACTCTAAAGCCTTGCTGTTTAGAGTGAGGAACCCCCATTGATGTAAACATAAAGGGCCGGACAAACCAGATCACCACTAGAAACTCAGCTCCTGGTATCTAGAGTTGTGGTTCAATTGATGCTTTGAACTAGAATACCCTTGGACCTATAGGGCTGGAAGAATGATTGAAACAGTTCCAGAAACAGAGCAGCCATTCACCATATTATGCAGTATTGCAAGGATTTCACATGGGTAAAGGTAAAAAGGCATCTGTCCCATGCCCAATATTAGAGGCCTCTAACCATCATACCCGTGTTTAAACAGACTGTAACCATCCTTAGCTATGAGCGTGGGTACACTTGGTGATACCTCCTTATCAACAAAGCCTGAGGGGCATATTTATACTCTGTTTGTGATGGATTTGAGTAATTTTTTTTACGCAAATCCAGCGCAAACTTATCTCCATGTTAATACTTTGGCGCTAGACCCGTCTAGCACCGAATTTATGGAGTTTGAGTAATTTTGTTACTGTGGAAACCTACCTTGTGTTAATGAGATGCAAGGTAGGCGTTCCAGGGCAAAAAATTACTCTAAGGCCTTTGTGCCGTATTTATACTCCCGTGCAAAAATGACGCACAGGAGGGGGAGGGCCTTAAAAAATTACTCTAAACCAGTTTAGAGTCATTTTTTAATGCCTGGGTCAGGGCAAGCGTTAAGGGACCTGTGGGCTCAGTTCCATGGTCTCCAACCATGGAAGCAGTCCACAGGTGCCCTTCCCTGCCCCCAGGGACACCCCTGCCACCCTTACCCACCCCTGGAGGACACCCATGGATGGTGGGACCCATCTATGGTAAGTAGAGGTAAGTATTTTTTATTTATTTTTTTAAAGTGGCATGGGGAGCCTAACTTGGGGCCCCCTCCATGCCATTGTGCCCAATGGCCATATCCAGGGGACAGAAGTCCCTTGGGCATGGCCATTGGGCAGGGGGGCATGACTCCTGTCTTTGCTAAGACAGGAGTCATTTCCATGGGGGTTGTGCATCAAAAAATTACTCTAGTCAGGTTTGAGTCAATATTTTTGACTGTAATCTGACTTGCACCATTCTTTGACACACAACCCCCATTCTCCCCTACGCCTCAGCTTCCCGGTTATAGTCATTTATTTTGACGCTAACCAGACGCAGCGCTGGCTAACATCATTCTATAAATAAGGCGCCCAGCTGGCGCGTTGGAGTGGCGTTAGCTGGCGGTAAACTTTTTTACGCAAATTTGCTCTAGCACTGATTCGCGTCAAAAAGTATAAATATGGGCCTTAGTGTCTGTTGGGAATTATCACCAACAATCACGAAGAGAGGGAAATTTGCACATGTAACTCATTCATGAAAAGAGTTACATCCAATATTTGCACATCACCTTTGTATCCTATTGTATCCTAACCTGTATAATATCCATCACTTACCATCTCAAAATACCACAACCCAATTACTTTGCAATACATCATCCAACCCTAAAATAATTTCAGTGAATTCTTCTCATAACCTGAATCCACTTCAGAGTCTGTTGTTTACTCTGATAACCTCACATGACTGAAACGGATTATATTGCTTCCAAATTCAATGTATCTAATGGGGTTTGCACTACTACAAGCACATATCAGGTAAGGATTGAAATCCAAAAAGCACATGACACGAAACTTCCTCTGCTTATAGAGCAAGATTTTTTAACAACCTTCATTTCCATTTCAGACTCACGTTTCTCAAAACTCACCTCTTAGCAATTTTCTTGGATTGTGTCCCCTCTCCCATGTTATCCTGTGTTTCTGATTACTTCAGGATGTAAATGAGCTTATTGTCCCCAATTCACATTGTAAACATACCTGCATCTCTCTGATTTGGCACATGCAGGCAAAGAATACTACTGCTTTGTGGAGTGCTCCACTACCCTTAATGGCTAAGTTTGCACTGTATAAACATTGTTGATAAAATAAAATAAAATTGATCCTGAAGAGTTTTGGTTAATTGAAGAGAAAATATGACATAATTCTTTCAGTATTCATATACAATGCACCTGTCTTGTGCTGCAAACTAAAGTGTAACCCTTACAGTGCAGTGCACCACCAGAGTTAGGGCTTGACGGAGTAGATGGAATGCTACAAACCAGTTGTCCTTATGCCCAACCAAACCTACAGTTCCCCTGCACTATTAACAGTGAGTGGAAAAGGATGGTTTATTGTCGACAGATCTCCCGTTGGATTGCTGATGGTAACCTCTAGCACAATGGTCCATTCGCCAAAGTACTATGGAGTCATAGTGATGCTCATCACACCCTACTGAGGGAAGGAAGACTAGCAGTCATTTTTCCTGCACATTTATGTAAAATGGCCTCTGGCATGCAGAAACAAAATTCTGAGTATTGAAGCCATGTACTTTATGTTCAGAGAAAACAAACTCCTTTGTGAGCTTCGTTCTTTGAACAAAAATGTTTGCAGAGTTGGAGCTGCAAAATGGTTCCCAAAAGGTGCACATTAATTGTTGTGAAGTGAACTGCCTTGATGATGACTTTCCTCACATCATGGAGATCTCCCCCAGGCAGGTGATCTCTGAATACAGTGGACGAACCTCTGGCAGGGTTGCGCTGGTAATGACCTTTGCCCTTCTGCTGGACCAGAGGACGATCTGTCCGGATTTAAATAACTTTGATAGTAGATGTTTCACTATTTGTCATCAGTCGCTTGTAGGATTTGGGTTCTCTTCAGATGTGAAATGGTACAATATACACTGTGTAGTATAGAATGCTTTGAAACCCTGGCAATAGTTCCCTTACACAGCTCTCCTCCCTGAGTGACAATCTTGACTGATGAAGGTCATGTAATAGTTCCTTCCTTTCTCATTGAGTTGTGCTAGAACAGCCCAACCCTATTGTCAGAACAATTTGTATGTACAGTGAATGGCTGACAATGTGCAGGAGTCTTCAGGCCATCTGTATCACACACTAACAGTTTCAGATCTCAAAGGGAATCATACAATGAGTAGACCAGATCAGTTTCTGCAGTTTAATCCTTGATATGAGGATATGCAGATGAAACTATTGGCATCGTGGTTGGCTTGGGGCATCCTCTAGTGTCTGGCAAGACTGACAGAGATTTTCAACTTGGCTTAGGTTAAAAAAAACTTCCAGCAAATTATGGATTCTGCCCTTCTGAAAATGGATCTCCTCACTCTCCACCTTGTGCCCAAGGCAGAGAGGCAACAATTGATCCATGTGGATATCAGTTGCTTGGTGGTGAGTCAGGCATTCTGCAGTGCTAGAAATGCCCTTTGGAGGCATACTAGATGTTCCTTCAGATATAACAATATGCATGACATTGCCATCTAAACGGAAGATACAGAATGCATCCAAACATGCTTACACTTCTGTTACTATACCCCAGAATGTGGATAGAGTATTTTACTAAAAGGCACTCCCCTGAACTACTAGAGAGTTCTGTGAATACTAACTTCTCAGTGAGTCAAGCGGGTCAAAGGAATCTTCCAGTAGCTACTCAATAGATCAAACATTCTTAAGAAGGAAGGTGTGCTCAAATTATACACAAGGGTATCAACTCGAGGAAATTAATGAGAGTCAACATTTGTCCCCAAATTAGGGCCCAAACAGTTCACATGAAAAATAAGGCCTGTAGATTATTGCTTGGCCATAAACATGATTTGGCAGGACATTGACCTTGAAAGTACTCAACCACTTCTAGGGCAAACATCCATAGCACTTCCCCAAAGTCAGGCTGCCGCCTATAGTGATATAATCCTGAGTGCAGATTGAAACCAATAAAAGCGTTAGTAAAAACTAGAGGTGGGGATAACCTGGGTAATTTGTTGTAGTGTAATTGCACAAAATTACAGTAAATGTATGCAAGATTACGCATAAATATACAAGTAGTGTAACCTTGCATGCAACAATGTTTTCTTTGTGCACAATGCAACCTTGTATTCAAAATTGATCTGAGGGTGAATTTTGCTTCAGAAAATGGATAGTCCCTACTGCAACTGAACAAGAACAGCTGCAATTGGATGTATTTCTTTGCTCTTGGGAAGGCATTTTTTCCCAAATTATAAGACTTACTCGAACAAGCTTAACCATGCAATTTTCTGTCATTTTGCATTACAAGATTAAAACAAAATCACCAAAATTACTCTGATTACTCTGGTGAATTCTGAAAGGGGCCAGAAATTCCCATCATAACCTGTCTTACAATAATCTGCAAATATCATGCTCCTATTCCGCCCAAACAGATGCAAGAAGGAGAATAGCCTTAGAGAGCACTGATAGAGCAAAACAATGGAATTACTGGAGCTGGCTGTCAACTACACTCTCAAGCAATATTAAACATTATTCCTAAGGTAAACACCGACCCATGCCCGGTAAACTTCAAGAGGAAATCAACCATAAATGATATCATGGAATGTAACTGGGCAATCAAAGCAACTCAAATTCCCAGTTTCTTTGTCTGTCAATCAGATGGCTGAACTTCTTTGTTTTCAGGAAGCATGGACAACCAGTCCCATCACAATTCCAGAAATGTATGGATTGCATTAAGCTGCTACATTAACAAATTTATTTGGAAGACCCTCTCTCTATGTAAATATCCTTGGGTGTGGATCTTAAAGTTAAACACATCGAAAGCCAAGACTAAAAGGTCCAATTAGCTATTGTTGAAGGCATGTGCCTAAATGGCCAGCAGCTGAATACACTGCTTATTATTATATACCTTAATAATTTTTCAGCAGGTTTATTGAATGGCTGATCCAATTTTGTGACTGTGCTCTGTGGAAATACAACTGTTGAAGTCATCTTATGTGGTGACTTCAATCAAAGCCAACTGAGAGCAGATCAATCTAAACAGGAAAAAAACTTGCCATACCACCAGTCCACTTGCCACCCTGTTTAACAACGACAGTCTAAAATCAATCCTGCATACTTTGCAAAAGCACTCTTTTTGCAACACAAATCCATAAATCATGCAAGGTAATAAACACTTTGGATTATGTATTTTCCATGCCAAAAATTCCAGATGCTCTGTTGAACTCTGAGATCCCAACCAGTTCCAAGAGTGATCACTTCTCTCTTGTCATGTCTTTAAATGTCAGCTCTGAAAGGTTTGAAAATCCTAGGACAGTAGCTGATTCAAATGGTGAAGAATGCAGGCACTTAATCAGAAGGATAAAATGGGGTCCACTGTGGAAACTCAAAATTGGGGAATCCTCCAGAGGCGAATACCTTAAGACCCTGAACAGAAAACTTATTTTAGCCAATTGGATCTCAAACCTTAAAAAAATACATCAGGTGCTTGGAAATAACCCCTCACCTGCAGAATGTCTGCCAACTCTCAACTGAAAATAAAAAAGCAGCATATAACTGCTAGTAAATTGAAGGTTCGAAGACTCCAAAAAGCCTGTCAAAAAGAAAAGGTAAAAACAACAAAAGGTTAATGTAGATCCTAGACAAACAGAACAAACAGATGGTATGGGCAGCAAAATGCGAGCAGGTGGAAAAAGAATGGATGCAAACTTACACACTGATGGGTAAACAGGAGTAAACCATGCTACGGAGGCATCTCAAGAAGAAACTGATTCCACCAACGGCCAGAATCAATGTAAACACCAAACAACAGTGGACCCGGCATATACAAAACCTATATGCGTCAAAATCCCCACTGACATGGAATCAGATGTCCCACATACCTGCCTGGTAACCCAAAACCCAGGGTTCAGATTAAGGAAAACGTTGTCTCCAAAACCTGGTAGAAAACTAGAGCAACAGGTGTGCCTTCCCAAATTGTATACCTGCCCAAGTCTTCAAGGGAGAACCAGACCTGTGGTCTGCCATCTAAACTTCACTTTATCAAATCTGCCTAGCATCCATGCAAGTCCCAAAGACCTGGAGGGATTCTATCTTGAACCCTAAATATGATAACGGCAACAAGAAGGATCCACCCAACTGCCACCTCATCACCCTTCTGGATTTTGAAGCCAAGGCTTATGCTTCAGTTTTACTGAAAGATTTGAAATGCTGGGCGGAAGTGAACAACATAATTCTACTCCGTCAACCAGCCTTTAGAACAAACACCTCTACACTGGATAACATTGTGGCCCTATCTTACCTAATCCATTGGGCAACAAGCATGAAACAGCTCCCACTCTTCATCTGCTTCATGGATTATTCATCTGCCTTTGACCTGGTTAACAGAAACAGCCTATGGAGAAAGCTCAGAGATTGGGGCTTACCCAACAACCTATTCCAGGCCATTATATCTCTACTCTATACACCTCTACTTGAGTGCGTGTTAAGCTCACACCAACAGTGGTTATCAGGAAAATCCAGACAGACAACAGCCTCAAGCAAGGCTGTGTGTTAGCGCCCTTGCTATTTCATCTCAACACTGCAGACATGGGTGCAGTATTGAAACAAACTAATCTAATCCTGCCCAAAATTGGAAGCACGAAGGTCTCATTAATTCAATATGTGATGACATCATCCTTTTGGAATATTTAGAGTGAGCCTACAAAGGGCCCTTAACGCCTTCCACAAGTACAATCAGGACAACAAAATGGTGGCAAATGGCTCCGAGACCAAATTACTAGTCTTCTGTAATTCAATGAAAAAAACACATTTTAGCTGGAGCCTGGGTTCACTAAAGATCGAAACAGCTGATAGATCCAACTGCCTAGGTGTCTGGGTATCAACAAAAGGAGGAGCAAAAAAGTGTCTGATACGAACTGTTAACGCGTCCTTTTATGTCAATGTTATACACATTAGGACTCGTTTTAGGCCAATTAATCTTTTGACCCAGTGGTGAGACACCATAGGACGAGATAACTGATCAATATGTTGAGCAATAAGTCAATGATGTCACCAATATTTATCACCATGATACACTTTACTTTGGATAAAGACATAGATTAGACCGTTGACGCAACCATGACCTTTCAGTCATGAATAACCACACCCTTTGAAATAATTTTATAAATTTTATTCCCTATTGATTACAATCTACTAGCAGAAGTGTTAATCTTAGAGCCAAGAAGCATAAGAGCATAGTCACAACATGGCAACCGTAATAAGATTTCATTAATGCGAGAATCACAAACATAAGAACGTAACACAGAGTAAACATAGATCAAAATACAAGAATTTTACGCAAGTCTCAGTTCAGCATAGTGCAACATCAGTCCTTGTCTATTTATGTCAGTCAGAGTGATCACCTATCCTAACCACTAATTAGCATTAGCATGTTGGGCTTCATGCAAAATAATTTAGAACACCAATTTAGAAAACATCTAGCTATGGCCTCTAATAAAAAATACAGCAGTTGGTACCTAGAGAGAAAAGCAAGCAGACAAATTACAATAGCATTGTCATAATTACCCTCCAAGGATTAGGTCAGCACACAGGATCAGACTTCGTCTTCAGGTCATCAGTCGAACCTCCTCCAGTCTAACTTCGTCTAAGAGATAGGAGACACTTCCCTCATAAGGAGGAGAAGTGTAAAGGGCAATCTATAGGCAAGGATAATTTTATTAAGTCCCAAGTCACCAAACAGAGTGACAGAGTTTCTGGATGAAATCGATAGCATTCCCTACCTAGTTCTCCGACCCTTCTGTGACATGAGTTTTTATCCCTTTTTCGTAACACCTTCCCCCAAAATTCTATTGGATATTCGCTATACCCCACTATCTTTGACCTATCAAATTATACATTCGGTAATCCCAATTGTCACCCCACGATAATTTATAACACTTTGATTGGTCTTCATAATTGACATCTTTCGTAGGTGGCACATCCGGGGGGTTTCATCACCATCTTGGCACGTTTTTCGGGTCATGAGCTTCTTTATCCATGGTCCAATGTCCTTGTACATTCTTTCGTATACTTTTGTTTCAAATTCTGTATAAAACGTATACTAAGGCAGCTAGCATGCGGATGAGAACAGGATGAATTTGGATACATAAAACGAAGGAAAAGAACAAATGCTGGGTCATGGCCCTTTACGAGTCAGCACACTGAAAAACAGAGAATATGCTTTAATATGAGAGCTACATAGCTAAAACTTCAACTTACGCTAACTTAAGGCCTATGGGTTTAATACAAATGCAATATTTGTAAACGTTAATATATGCTCAACTAATCATGGTGCAAGCAATCATTTCTTATATCTGACATTAGTTCATGTGCACAATAGTAATTTCACGTTTTATGATTATAATTCAAATACACATTAAGCAAATACTATTTATTGTCATTTTTGATGCATCGTTGTTAGACATTTATATAAGGATTTCACATTTAATATATGTAATATTTAGACTACGCTCTCTCAGTCCCTCCTCTGATGACGCTCGTCATCACACAAACCTTTCCCTTTGACCTTTCACTTTTTAATTTTTCACCTTGCGCATAATACGCATTTCAACATCTTGCCCTTTATGTGAACTTTCCCAGATTTCATTGAACATTTTCTCCCTTTCACTTTCTTCGTTTCTCCTGGTTCTTTTAGTCCAATTTTTCCTTATTTTGTCATAAATTTTGCATGCCCCCCATAATCCTAATAGACAGACCAAAACAATTAATAGACCCATCAATATTTTTGCAAGTACCCCATGCCAAATGCTGGTAAACCAACTCCCAACTCTGGCAATTCCCTTTCCAAATTTCTCCCAAACACCAAGTTCCTTTAAGTCCTTCAAATCTGTACTATCTATAGTAAGGTTAGTAAGCATACTTCTAATTTTCTTACTATTATCCGTAATGAATGAGCAACAATGATGCTCGTTGAGCATCTTGCAGACCCCTCCACTCTTAGCTAAAAGGATGTCTAAAGCAAGTCGATTTTGAAGAGTCATAGTTCTTTCTGCAGCAAGTTCAGTATGCATCAGGAGTATAGCTCCTGTGAAGTTTGTCAGCATGTTATCCACTATAGTAGACAACTTTTGAATTTTCATAGAATTCAAGATAACCCCAACTGAAGGGATTATGGATCCAAATATATCACCAATGACAGCCGCCACTGATTCTCGTTTTTGTCTAGGATGTTGTAATTCAGACGTCTTAGGTATTTGTTTTAAGTCATCAATTTGGTAAATCTTTGGGAATACTAGTCCCAAATAACATGTCCCATACCATCCCTTAGGGAGACGGTAATAAGCATTAAGCCCACAGATGTAATAGATCCCAGGGATCGCTGGATCTTGTCCATTCAGCATAAAGGTCCATTGACTCTGAAACAAAAACACATGGCTGCATTCACTCGTTCCCACAAACAGGTTGTTCTGTTCAGATTTTGGCCTATATATACAAATTCTACCTACATGTAATGCATCTATAGCTAATTTCCCTTGTGTCTTGATGGCGGTGTAAGCATAATCATTTGCATATGTGCGTTTCTCTAACCCTTTTTCTAATCTTTCTTTCAATGCTTTGCGTCTATCATCAGTGTGATCTAAAAAGCTCTTCTCTACAGGTGATAGCAGGCAAGTCAAATTATTGCGATGTGCATAAGCAGTCCCAAATGTAAGCGTCGGCTCAAAGAATCCTCTAACTATTTTTATATCATGTTCCTTAGCTAACTTATTTAAGAATTCAATCACAGGCACAAAAGAGAACACAACATCTAAATTTGAATAAAATATTTCACATGCCCTTGATTATAGAATCTTGTTCTTGTAGCAAGCTGCAACTAATTCCGTAAGTAAGAGGGAGGCTATGATATGTAACTCCCTCTTGCACAGATGAAGGAATTTTAGTACATACATAACAATCTTTCGCATCCATGGTTTCCACATACTCATTTAGTAAGCGATAGAAGACATTAGTAGAAAGTTGCCCCTTTGCATTAGTTCCCTCATGCATGTGTCTTGCATCCTGCTCAAATCTTTCCCATGGTGTTAGTGTGGTAGTTTCATGTTTTGAAATAGTATTAGTAGTTTCTTTCTCTATCCATGGCATTCGTACAATCACTCCTACGATTATCACTGCACACACAACACCTATTATAAGCCCTAGCCAACCACACACTTTACCTCCCTTGCTACTACTTCCATTGTATGCCATGCTTGTATAGAATCGGATAGTAGATCAACAATCAACATGAGGATGATTTAGAATATCCCCTTGCTTTCTGCGTATATTTACAGCATCTTCATTCACTCCAGGACCCTTTTGTCAAATCAGATTAGCAGCTTGTCATAATCAGGTTTTAAAAGTCAATCCGGTTTTAGTGTCACTTTCGGTAATTTATAATGTCGCTTTTCAGTTTTCAAATTTTCAAGACTTAACCAAACTTTTCCTCAGATTCGTTCAGGTACCATAGTATTGGCCTGGTACTTCTCGATCAAAACAGAATGCTAGGAATTCTTGTTGCCATTCAGATGTTGTAGCATACGCCCATTCAGGACCTGTATACCTTCTGTTTGCGACTCTTTTTCTTTTCAGCTTTCGTTCACCCTGTTGTTCTCCTTCACTTAGATCTTCCACTCGAGATGTATCATTCTCTTCTATTATTGTGTCGTTTGATACGTCTCTTATCTTGAGGAGTGGTCTATCTGGCCAGTGATCACCTTTATGCGTTTCCTCTTGATGTGTCTTTTCAGGACGCTGGACAGCACCCTCCTCCTGTGATATGGTGTTTTCACTTGATGGACCTGCAGCTAGCTCGGGAGAGCCTGGCACGTTCTGATTTCTCTCTACAATTTCCCCTTCTTCTTATTCTTCTTCTTCTTCTTCTTCTTCTGGATCTGTGCCGGGTTCTAGTTCTAAGCCGTACTTGTCTACTTCTGGGAGAACTCCTCCTTGATTTGGTTCTCCTGCCGCCTCAACTGAGATAGGCACTCTGTCACCTCTCTCAAACTTATTGACTGCTTGAGGGACAAGGCTGTTCTCAGTGGGCTCTCCGAACGTCTCAGTTCCTTCTTGACTGTTTTCTGGCCCTGAGACTTCTCTTCCTGAAGTTGTTGTGCCGGAAACTTCAAGTTCCTCTTCAACAGGACATGTTACCCTTTTCGTGTGACTGGCATGTATCCAGTTAGGAACTCCGGCACTCTTCACGGCGGTAGTAGTTGTCAAGATTACTTGATATGGCCCTTTCCAACGTGGTTCTAGACACGATTTCCTCACGTGCTTCTTGATAACCACCCAGTAACCAGCTTGGAGAGAGTGACCTGGATCGCCAATCGGTGGCAATGTGTTAGCTTCCACCTGGTGAGAGAAAGAGCGAATCACATCAGCCAAACCTTTGCAGTAATCCAACACCATATCATCTGTAATATTCACTAGCGCATTTGCAGGTCCTGCTGGTAATCTCATAGCTCTACCCATGAGGATTTCATGGGGGGATAATCCTGTTTTCTTGTCTGGGGTATTTCTCATTGACATTAGTACTAGAGGCAAGGCATCTGGCCATTTCATGTTAGTTGCTGCGCACATTTTTGCTATTCTCGATTTCAAAGTACCGTTCATTTGTTCTACTAGTCCTGATGCTTAGGGCGGTAGCTACAATACAGCTTTTGTTCAATGTTAAGTGCGGCACACAGGAGTTTAATCACCTCATTGTCGAAGTGTCTACCCCTATCCGATTCTATAGAGACCGGAAACCCGAATCTTGGTATGAGTTCCCTAAGTAGTAATTTTGCAACTGTAAGACTGTCATTTCTACGTGTGGGATATGCCTCAATCCAGTGACTGAAAACACACACAATCACCAACACATACTTTAATCCTCCACAAACAGGCATTTCAATGAAGTCCATTTGCATCTTGTTGAATGGACCCCAAGCTCTCCCAATGTGGCTCAAAGTTACCACGGTTCCCTTTCCGGCATTCATCTGTTGACAGATAATGCACCTGTGACAGGTAATTTCTGCAGCATGTCTGCATTTTGGGTTAAACCAATCAATTTTGAATGACCTGATCATCGCATCCAAGGTAAGCCTGTCCGTGATAGAGTCTGGCGAATTGGGATAGAAGGCTATTTGGCAAAACTAGTTTCCCTTCTTCTGAGACCCACAAATCATCAGCCCTCTGTACACATTGCATTCTTTGGCAAGAGCGTTTCTCTTCTTTGCTTGCACGGCTCTGTAATGTTTTCAACTCATCTAAGGTGTCAACTACCCACAATGCAAGGTTTAGACAAGTGTCATTTTCAGTTTGTGGTAATAATTCCCATTGCTCCTTGAACGATATACAATTCAATGCACAAAACCTTGCGACTTGATCTGCATAGCCGCTTCCCATGGACACAAGGTCTTGTGATCTAATATGAGCACTGCATTTCACCACGGCAATTTCAAGAGGTAACTGAATCGCATGTAACAAATCCTTTATTTGCTCACCATTTTTCACAGGGGAACCAGATGAGGTCATAAAACCTCTTTGTGACCAAAGTTGGCCAAAATCGTGTACAATTCCGAATCCGTATCTGCTGTCAGTATAGATAGTGACTTTCAAATTTACAGCTGCGTTGCATGCCTTAGTAAGGGCAATCAGTTCTGCCACTTGTGCGGAAAACACTTTTTCGAGCCAGGAGGCTTCAACGATACCAGTTATAGTACATACCGCATAGCCAGCTCTCAGTGTTCCAGCAGAATCTCTTAGACAGGACCCATCAATAAACATGATACAGTCATTTTCTTTTAACTGGGTGTCCTGGATATCTGGGTGAGGTTTGGTACACAGTTCAGTTACTTCAAGACAATCATGTTCGAATTCTCCCTCACTTTTGATTTCAGTATTTTCATTAGGAAATAAAGTTGCCGGGTTCAACACATTACAACGCTTGAGCGTGACATTCGGTAATCCCAGTATGATCGTCTCATACCTAGTGAGACGAGCATTTGTCATGTGTTGAGTTTTAGTTCGAGTCAACAGAATTTCAACTGAATGTGGAACCATTACTGTTAGGGGGTATCCCATGACTATGCCTTCACATTGTGTAAGGCTCTGACCAACTGCTGCGACTGCACGCAAGCAACCCGGTAAGGCTGCTGCGACAGGGTCCAAGGTAGCTGAAAAATATGCTACAGGGCGATTTGCATCTCCATGGACCTGTGTTAAAACAGATAAAGAACAAGCATCACATTCATGACAAAACAGCAGGAAAGGTTTCTCATAGTCTGGCATTCCTAATGCTGGTGCCTTGCACATACATTCTCTTAACTCCATAAATTACTCAAGTTCTTCCTTAGACAATGTTATAGTATATGGCTCATCTTTGATTTCTTTGCCCGTCAGTTTTATCAATGGCTTTGAAATAATCGAGAAGTTGGGTATCCACTGGAGTCAGTAGCCCACCATTCCCAAAATCTTTTTGTTGTTGGGGGGTTCATTTCTTTCCTTTGATATCCTCCTGGAACCCTTTTCAATCAAGTGCCCTAAGTATTTCACCTCCTTCTGACAGTATTGTAACTTTCTGGGTGACACCTTATGTCCGTTCTTTCCCAGATGATTCAGTAATGCAATGGTATCATATTTACAACTGTCTCTTGTTTTGGACGCAATTATCAAGTCGTCAATGTACTGCACAAGAGTTGAATTAAAAGGCAGCACCAGTGGTTCCAAATCCTTTTTCAATATCTGATTGAAGATGGACGGTGACTCAGAAAATCCCTGAGGAATTCTGCACCAGCTGTACACCTTATCCAGGAATTTGAAACTGAACAAAAATTGGCTGTCCTCATGAAGAGGTATTGAAAAGAAGGCTTGTGATAGGTCTACCACGGTAAACCATTCAGCATCACAGGGGACCTGGAACATTATTACTGCTGGGTTGGGTATCACAGGGCAGCATTTTATCACAATTTCGTTTATTTTTCTCAAATCTTGCACAATTCGGACCTTCCCACAGGGCTTCTTTAAACCCATTATGGGAGAGTTACATGGACTGCTCAAGACCTCTTTCAGAACTCCCTGCGTGAGAAAGTCTGCAATTATTTGTGACACTTCGATGAGAACATCTTGGGTCATATGATATTGTGGCACTTGAGGGAACACTGCATTTGGTTTTATCTGGACTCTGACTGGTTCCACCCCTTTTATTAATCCTACTTCTTTCCCAGTCAAGTCCCACACTTTCTCTGTTACTGTCCCTTGTAGTACGACAGGCAGGTCAATCAAGGTATGCATCGGGAATAGAGTAATCAGAGGGTAGTCTTCATTTGTTCCTGTTTCTTCCTCTAAAAACTGACTTTCATCTCCTTCATCGTCACTATTTGTCTGTACTTCAATTCCGTCATTGGAACAGGTAATTGAACATTTTGTCTTACACAGTAAGTCTCTTCCCAGTAGGGATACTGGGCTCGAGTCACAGACTACAAACCTATGTAGCCCTTGGAAGTTGCCAATCTCAACCTGCACTGGATCTGTAATCGGGTTAGTCAGATACTGATTTGCTACGCCAACCACTCTTATGGTACGCCCTGAGAGAGGCAATCTTGGAACTTCTGCACTTCTAACTGTGGAGCGTGTGGCTCCTGTGTCGACCAGGAATGAAACCTTGTAACCCCTCACCTTTCCTTCTACATATGGGCCTCTCTGATCCACCTTGAAGGACGCTGCAAGCCTGCACTCTTCACTGTCTGAGCTATCATCTGACCAATCCTCATTCATGCCATTTTCACCTCGTAATGGGAACTATTGTACAGTACTATTTTGATTTGTTACCTGGCCTGTGACATGCTGAGGAAGCATCACCTGTTGCTGTCCCATCGGAGCCATTGGTAATTTCATTTGCTGTCTAGGCACCATAGGAATCTGCTGTTGTACTGGTTGCATTTGTACTGATTGAAAATGCGGTATTCTCATCTGCTGCATGGGCTGTACCCCTTGCATTTGTACCAGATTGTTCTGAAAATTCGGGTTTTGTTGTCTCATTTTCGGACCTCGTGAGTTTTGTAATGCACCGACATTTGCACCCTGCTGAACAGCACCATCCTGTATCATATTCGGGCACTCCCGTTTCCAGTGCCCCATGCCCCCGCACGCGTGTCATGGTGACATCTTTTTCATCCCTTGGAAATCATTTTGAATTACAACCGTATTTGAGTCTGAACCACGGTTCACGAATCCTCTACCTCGACCTCTCGGTTGTGGCTGAAACACACCATTCATTTGCGGCTGCTGCTGTATCATCTGTTGAACTCCATTTCCCTGTATTTCAGCCTGTGCAGCCCTTATCTGCATCACCATCACCTTTTCTTTCAGCTTCTTTTGCTTCAATTCAATCTCATCACTACAGTATTTCGCATACTGTAACACCTCATCAATCGGTTTTGCTTGACAACAAATCAAATGATTCTTAATCATCTGGCTAACTTCTGGTCGCAATCCTTCGACAAATCTGAACACAAGATGGTTCATATCTTTCGGTTCAATAGTCTCAGTACCACTATAGTGTTTGAATGCCTTTAACAACCTTTTTATAATAAGCATGTATTGACTCTTTAACCTCTTGAGAGGTCCGGTCGATTTTCTGCCAATCAGTTACCTTTGGCGACAACTTTTGTTTCAAAAACTCAATCACCTTTGATAATACTTCATCACCTCTTCAGAAGGTGCCCTGGTCACCTTATCTTTTGCCGGCTCCTTCGTCGGCCAATCTACCCCTCTCTTGCACTCGAGCCACAAATCAGGCGGAACAATGATCTCAAACAAGGTATTCAGGTCTTCCCAAAGACATTTCGCAAGTTTCACAAACCTATCTGTTTGCTGATACCACTCGATTGGTTTCTCTCTCAATCTGGGATAATCGTTAGTAAAAGATAGAATGTCTCCTCTGGTCCATGGCACATGAACTAGGACACCACCAGCTGTCTCTCTCATAGGTAATATTTTTACTGATTCCAAATCGGGTGAAGCCTTAGCTTGATTAGACACTGGGCTGTCACTTTTTCCCTTGTCTCTTTTCTTTGCCCATCTGCGTTCCCATTTCTCCAAAGCCCCCCAAATTTGCGCGCTTTGTAATAATTCCCTCAAATGTGCCTTCATTCCTGCAGACCTCATGTGTTCAAAATCATTTGAGTCAAAATCTAATCTGTAACTTCTTTTCAAACGTTTAGTGTTTCCGATATCAATGTTGTATTTATCTGCCAGATTTGATAATCTCTGATGCACCTTGCCTACTTCTTTGGTAATCTTAGGACATAGGTATCTCAATTCTGCCTCCGTGTATGACTCCAATCCATTTACCCCCATTGTCCCTTCCACTAATTCAGCGGCTTCTGCCCCTAGTCTTACAAAGTTCAGGTATTCGTCTTGTTTTTCTTTCTCTGGTTCAACTGTAACCACTGCAGTCTTCTGTGAAGTATAAGTCTTTTCTAACCATTCATTTATCTGTTGAACTGTAAAACCCTGCCATGAAATGTTTCCTGCATGCATTATTGGTGAGTGCAAGGTGTTCGTACTCATTGTCTGTGGAGTTAAAACTCCTAACCCTGCTTGACGCATTGCTTCGATGGGTGCTCCCACTGGACTAAGGTCCACTAAAGACCTATGTTGTTCAATCGCTTGCTCTCCTGGGGCCATTATCTGTGGAGTTCCCATAGACCCTCCTCTTATCGCATCCTGAGTCATAATTTCCTGATCACATACGCCTGTTTTACCCTGTCCATACAATGGCACTGGTGGACCAACAGTAATTGGTAACGATATGGCAGCAGGTGTCTGACCCGGACCCAAACCCTGTGGAGCAGTGGCTCCATAGGTCTGTTCTAAGGTACCCGGAATTGGTACCAATGGAGGACCAGCTACAGGGTTGTACCCTGGTATCAGCTGTGGTTGTGGTTGAGATAGTAATTTCGGAGTTGATTCAATCTGTACTAACTTTTACTTCGTGTATATCGGGTCTGGCGGCACTATCAAATTTGTAGTCGTCTCAACTACTGGGACATCTGGGTAGATTCTCTGTATCAGCGGTGGAGGCTGCAACTGTATCGGTATGTCTGGTGCAGTGGGTACATTGACCCCTTTCTGTATCGAAGCCGTATCACTAGTCTGTACCGTATCAGTAACTCCCTTTTCCTGCGTCTGGTTCCCAGGATCCATGCTAGTACTTGGAGCACTGTCGCTCACCGCATAAGGTGGCGGGCGATCATGTAACAGCCTGTCAGTAAATTCCTCATCATCTGAATCATCTTCCTCTTCCCAAGATCTTTTATTCTCTTTAGATTTGCCTGAGTCTTTGTCTGTTTTACAGGAGGCTTTATTTCCCTGTGTCTCTTCTCCCTGCGATATTGCTGGGAATTATTTTATCCCATCAACAATCCCCCTTCTCCACATTTTGCTCTCGTTATCCCATCTAGCTTCTGCATAAGATTTTTCTGCCCTTCTCAATCTTCTCTGAAACTTTTCTTGCCTCTGTTTAAGAGCCATTAGATCCCAAACCGCTAATGCTTCATACTGAGCTGGTCTCGGAGGTGGTTTCTGTGTACTTAACATCCACCTCAAGTTTTCAAGAATCCTCGTATTGAACGTTCCATGTTCCGGAAACGCTAAACATCCCTCCTTCTCTGTTAATTTGCGCCACTGTTTCATCCATAAACAAGGCGCAACACCTTTTTCTTCCATGACTATATAGGCGTGAGTACCCTCGGGTGGTGTAGGTTCCCCATCGGTTGCTACGATATATACGTCTCCTTTCAGAGCGCTCTTGAATGCTTTAACAAAATTCATTTTTGCGATTTTCTCTTAGTTTTGTATTTAATCAGAAGTGACTTAGTTTCCCAGGACACTCTTCACCCGCCTTTCTCAACCTATTGCCTCTCACGGACGGCAGCCAATCCGTGCGCGACCCCTCTCGACAACTGACCTATCTCAGCGCGGCACCACTGACGTCACACTCACACACACTGCAGCTGACAAAGTCTTGCGGCTCGTCTGCTCCTCACTGAACCCATAAAAACCCATACAAACTAATGCAACTATTGCGAGCACCCTAAATGACAACACAAATCTGCCGGTTTACTACAGGAAGGGTAACACATTCGCTTCAGAACCTTACAGAGATTTCACTTGAAGCCTCAGCCGCTACTTTCTTCTTATCAGTTCTCGCATACACAAGCAGAATTTGACCCGCAAATCCTACTCTCAACTTGTCAATGGCTCCTTCTAGTGCACTTTAGAATTTGCCAAATCTCCATCGAAGGTTTTACACACACATTATGATTCAAACTTGACTTGTCAACCACGCCCGATTGACCTATTAAACCGTACAGATTACAACATAAACCCGAGTGTCTCCCACACTTGTTAACATACTCCGGAGTCTTAGACCTCAACAGGTCCGTACACAACAACCAACCACGTGGATAATTTTGAGCATTAAGCGCCACATTCACATGAAGTACGCCAACTTCCCTACTCTCATACTATGGAGTACGCCCACTCTTACTAAACAACACATATTTGGCCTAAATACATACAAATCTCACAATCACCTGCAAAGGCATAAGCAAAGCAAGCACAAAAACCCTAAACCACATACATTATGGCACCAAGAACATTCCCAACTCACTTAGGCAGGCCCTGAGATCCCGGGAAAGTCATGGTGAACTTAGAAACCCATCATACCTCCAATTTGCATTATCATAGAAAAACAAATTAAACAATAACTCTCCGTCCTAGGGCCCCCAAGGGCCAAACCATCCTCTGCTACCAGAACTGTTAACGCGTCCTTTTATGTCAATTTTATACACATTAGGACTCGTTTTAGGCCAATGAATCTTTTGACCTAGTGGTGAGACACCGTAGGACGAGATAACTGATCAATATGTCGAGCAATATGTCAATGATGTCACCAATATTTATCACCATGATACACTTTACTTTGGATAAAGACATAGATCAGACCGTCGACGCAACCATGACCTTTCAGTCATGAATAACCACACCCTTTGATAGAATTTTATAAATTTTATTCCCTATTGATTACAGTCTACTAGTAGAAGTGTTAATATTAGAGCCAAGAAGCATAAGAGCATAGTCACAACATGGCAACCGTAATAAGATTTCATTAATGCGAGAATCACAAACATAAGAACGTAACACAGAGTAAACATAGATCAAAATACAAGAATTTTACGCAAGTCTCAGTTCAGCATAGCGCAACATCAGTCCTTGTCTATTTATGTCAGTCAGAGTGATCACCTATCCGAACCACTAATTAGCATTAGCATGTTGGGCTTCATGCAAAATAATTTAGAACACCAATTTAGAAAACATCTAGCTATGGGCTCTAATCAAAAATACAGCAGTTGGTACCTAGAGAGAAAAGCAAGCAGACAAATTACAATAGCATTGTCATAATTACCCTCCAAGGATTAAGTCAGCACACAGGATCAGACTTCGTCTTCAGGTCATCAGTCGAACCTCCTCCAGTCTAGCTTCGTCTAAGAAACAGGGGACACTTCCCTCATAAGGAGGAGAAGTGTAAAGGGCAGTCAATGGGCAAGGATAATTTTATTAAGTCCCAAGTCACCAAACAGAGGGGGTCATTCTGAAGCACCGCCAACAGGCTGGCGGTGCTACCAGGGCTATTCTGACCGCAGCGGTAAAGCCGCGGTCAGAAAAGGGGAACCGGCGGTTTCCCGCCGGTTTTCCCCTGGCCCAGGGAATCCTCCATGGCAGCGCTGCTTGCAGCGCCACCATGGGGATTCCGACCCCCTTCCCGCCACCCTGTTTCTGGCGGTTCTTACTGCCAGGAACAGGATGGCGGGAACGGGTGTCGTGGGGCCCCTGGGGGCCCCTGCACTGCCCATGCCAGTGGCATGGGCAGTGCAGGGGCCCCCTAACAGGGCCCCATGAAGATTTTTACTGTCTGCATTGCAGACAGTGAAAATCGCGACGGGTGCAACTGCACCCGTCGCACCCCTGCAACTCCGCCAGCTCCATTCGGAGCCGGCTTCCTTGTTGCAGGGCCTTTCCCTCTGGGCCGGCGGGCGCTCTTTTGGCGGTCGCCCGCCGGCCCAGCGGGAAAGCCAGAATGGCCGCCGTGGTCTTTTGACCGCGGAGCGGCCATATGGCAGTAACCGCATGGCGGGCGGCGACCGCCGCCCGCCGCGGTCAGAATGACCGCCAGAGTTACAGAGTTTCTGGATGAAATCGATAGCATTCCCTACCTAGTTCTCCGACCCTTCTGTGACATGAGTTTTTATCCTTTTTTCGAAACACCTTCCCCCAAAATTCTATTGGATATTCGCTATACCCCACTATCGTTGACCTATCAAATTATACATTAGGTAATCCCAATTGTCACCCCACGATAATTTATAACACTTTGATTGGTCTTCATAATTGACGTCCTCGTAGGTGGCACATCCGGGGGTTTCATCACCATCTTGGCACATTTTTGGGTCATGAGCTTCTTTATCCATGGTCCAATGTCCTTGTATATTCTTTCGTATACTTTTGTTTCAAATTATGTATAAAACTTATACTAAGGCAGCTAGCATGCGGATGGGAACAGGATGAATTTGGATACATAAAACGAAGGAAAAGAACAAATGCTGGGTCATGGCCCTTTACGAGTCAGCACACTGAAAAACAGAGAATATGCTTTAATTTGAGAGCTACAAAGCTAAAACTTCAACTTACGCTAATTTAAGGCCTATGGGTTTAGTACAAATGCAATATTTGTAAACGTTAATATATGCTCAACTAATCATGGTGCAAGCAATCATTTCTTATATCTGACATTGGTTTATGTGCACAATAGTAATTTCACGTTTTATGATTATAATTCAAATACACATTAAGCAAATACTGTTTATTGTCGTTTTTGATGCATCATCGTTAGACATTTATATAAGCATTTCACGTTTAATATATGTAATATTTAGACTACGCTCTCTCAATACCATGACAAAGGCAGAATGAATAATAATCAAAACATGCAAACTAAATAACACCCTGGAAAGACCTTCCACCAGCCCAATAAGATGAGTAATAGCAGAAACCCCCCTACCGATGATCAAGTATGACCATGAAGCCTACCTGGGCAACTAGTTAACACCATGGATAAATACCAGCTCAAGGCATACAAAATGGTTTTAGGCTACCACATACCTCTGGAGTTGTTTAATAAGGCTGAAATGTGGCCTGGATGCCCAAACATGGGCACACATGTCATCCTTTATGAATTACCACTAGAGGTTAAAAAAAACCCTACTCAACACCATGAAAACTGTCCAGAACACGAAGGGAAGCCATGGTCATTATAGCTTCAGAGATTTATTGCCACTCTTCAAAATTGATCAGACTATACTGGATAGTCTGCAGCTTTTGTGTGCTGCCATCAAAGCAGAATTGAAAAAAAAAAAAAACACTGTCCTCTTCCTCTTTGTGATTGGTAGCAAAAATATTTTTTCAGAACAGGCAGTTGTCCCACTGACTTCTACCTACTCTCAAAAGATGAAAAGAAAACTTACATTTGTTTTTTTTGTAATGCATCCCATTTCCCTTAAGGAAAAAAGGGTGTATTAGGAAAGAAACAGCTTCATTTATTATTTACCTGCGTTTAACCCCTTGGGCACCTTGGACGTAACGATTACATCCTGGACAGCACTAATCGGGTGCCCAGGATGTAACGGTTAAGTCCAGCACCTGGCCCTCAGGGGAAGCGCTAGTGCTCCCCTGAGGGCCTCCCACCCCGTTCCCATGGGCAGGGATGGTAGGGGAATCACTTCCCCTTCCACCCCCGCCCCCTCTAGTGACTTCTGATGACGTTAGTGTGCGCTTGTGCGCAGACCTCATCAGAGGCCACCTCTATCTCACTGGAAGCTCAGCGTGCAGCACGATAAGAAGAGAAATGCAAAGCATTTCTCTTACGATCGGGGTGTGGGGCGGCGCAGAGACATGAAAGGAAATACTTTTTCTTTCATGTCTCTTTGAGCATTTCTGCAGCCCTTTCATGAAGCGATTGGGCTACAGAAATGCCCACTAGACACCAGGGATTTGCTTTTTCTTTGTTTATTTTGGAAATTGGCGTGAGGGGACCAACCCCTTGAGCAAGGATCGCTCCTGGGAGGGGGGGGGGGCATTTTTTAAAAGGCCCTTTCTGCCCCCCCAAATTGGTCTATTTTAATTAGGCTGATCTGAAGCCACTAGAAACTGGGGAGTTTTTTTCCCCTACATAATCAATAAAGGGAAGCGACCCCTTGAGCAAGGGTCGCTCCACTGTGGGACAATTTTTTATTAGACTATTTCTGCCCCCGTGTGCAGATCAGCATATTATAATTAGGCCGATCTGCCCCCCAGGGGGGCAGAAGCCACTAGGCACCAGGGAGTTTTTATCTTTTTATTCACAGATGGGGAGTGACCCCTTAGGCAAAGGTCGCTCCCCTCAGGAGGCAAATTCTTTTTAGGGCAGGCTAGTTTTATTAGGCCAATCTGCCCCCAAGGAGGGAGGGGGGGCAGAAACCACTAGACACCAGGGATGTTTTGTTTTTACATCAGTTTCACACAAGGGGAGCGACCCCTTAGGCAAGGGTCGCTCCCCTGGGGGCAAATTTATTTTAGCCCACTTTTGCCCCCATTGTGGGCAAATCAGCCTATTTCTATTAGGATGATCGGCCCCCAGAGGCGGCAAAAACAACGTAGGCACCAGGGATTGGTATGTGTGTGTGTGTGTTTTGTTTGGGGGGCAGCCACTTGGCAAGGGTAACTCCCCATGGGGGCACATTACTGTTGGACATTTCTGCCCCTCTTGGGGGAAGATTGGCCCATTTTTCTGGAAGGCCCATCTGCCCCCAAGGGGGGCAGAAAGCCCACCAGGGACCAGGAAAGATTTTTTTTTTTTAAAGAGGGTGTTGTATGGCCATATCCCCACCCCAAATAAATGGGGACAAAGTTGTGGGACAATTACCCCGGATCCACTCCCTAGAGGGGCAGAAAGTCTACTAGATGCCAGGGAATAAAAAAAAAATAGTGGGGTGTTGGCTACCAACCATTATGGGAATGGTTATGCACCCACCCCAGCTGAAGGAGGTAACAGTCTTTCATCTCTCCCCCACACACTAAAACATATTATCCCATGAAAAGCAAGAGGACATAAGATTATTTTGGGTTTTGATTTTACATTTGGGCCATGAAAGCTTGTCTAACTCCCTATTTGGAACTGCATTGGTTCCCCCTCATTTTCTACATGTTATTAGAACTTCCATGTCACAGGCACTTGGCCAACCTACACAAGTGAGGTATAATTTTTACCAAGAGACTGAGGGGAACGTTGGGTGGTGGGAAATTTGTGGCAGTGTGGTGCTCCTACACAGAAATGTGGGAAAAATTAGATTTTGTAGCTAAATTTGAGGTTTGCTAAGGATTCTAGGTAAGAAAACAAGGGGGATCCACGCAAATCACACCTCCCTCAGGTGTCTAGTCTTCAGATATGTTTGGGTTTGGTAGGTTTCCCTAGCTGGCTGCTGAGCCCAGGACTAAAAACGCAGGTGCACCCCGCAAAAACAGGTAGTTTTGTATTTGATAATTTTGATGTGTCCACATAGGGTTTTGGGGCATTTCCTGTTGCAGGCACTAGGCCTAACCACACAAGTGAGGCACCATTTTTATTGGGAGACCAGGGGGAATGCTGGGCATAAGAAAGTTTGTAGCTCCCATCAGATTCCAGAACTTTGCAGCACTGAAATATGAGGAAAAAGTGTTTTTTTCTACATTTTGAGGATTGCTAAGGATTCTGGGTAACAGAACCTAGTGAGAGCGTCACAAGGTACCCCATCCTGGGTTCCCCTAGCTGTCTATTTCTCAGAAATGTCCAGGTTATGCAGTGATTTTCCTAGGTACCAGATGAGCTAGAGGCCAAAATCCACAGCTAGGCACTTTGCAAAAAAACAGGTCATTTGTTTTTGGGAAAATGTGATGTGTCCACGTTGTGTTTTGGGGCATTTCCTGTCATGGCCACACAAGTGAGGTACCATTTTTATTGAGAGACTTTGCGGAATTCTGTGTAGAAGGAAATATATGTCTCCTCTCAGATTCCAGAACTTTCTATCTCCGAAATGTGAGGAAAAAGTGTTTTTTTGCCAAATTGTGAGGTTTGCAAAGGATTCTGGGTAACAGAACCTAGTGAGAGCCCCACAGGTCACCTCATCCTGGATTTACGTAGGTGTCTAGTTTTCAAAAATGCACAGGTCTCGTAGGTTTCCCTAGGAGCCATCTGAGCTAGAGGCCAAAATCAAGAGCTAGGCACTTTCCAAAAAACAGGTCAGATTTCAATGTAAAAATGTGATGTGTCCATGTTGCGTTTCCTATCACGGACATTAGACCTACCCACGCAAGTGAGGTGTGATTGTTATCGGGAGACTTTGGGAAACACAGAGTAGAAGAACAAGTGTTATTGCCCCTTGTCCTCCTCTATTTTTTCCTTACAAATGTAAGACAGTGTGTAAAAAAGATGTCTATTTGAGAAATGACCTGTAATTCGCATGCTAGTATGGAGACCCTGGAATTCAGATATGTGCAAATAGCCACTGCTTTTCAACACCTTATCTTGTGCCCATTTTTCAAAAACAAAGGTTTCCTTGATACCTACTTTTCACTCTTTATATTTCACTGAATGAATTTCTGTATACCCGGTACACAATGAAAACCTATTGTAAGGTGCAGCTACTTTATTGGCTCTGGGTACCTTTGGGTCTTGATTAACCTACAAGCCCTATATATCCCCACAACCAGAAGAGCCCATCAAATGTAATGGTATATTGCTTTAAACAATCTGACATAGGTGGAAAAAGTTATAGAAGAAAACGTGGACAGAAATGGCTCTTTTTTACCTCAGTTTCAATATATATTTTTTTTATTTTAGCTGTTAATTTCTGTAGAAAAACCTTGAAGGATCTCCACAAATGAACCCTTGCTGAATTCAAAAATGTGTCTACTTTTCAGAAATGTTTAGCTGTCCAGGATCCAGTAATGGTTTCAAACCCATTTCTGACACTAAATGGAAGGAGGCTGAAAGCACAAAAATAGTAAAAATGGGGTATGTCCCAGTAAAATGCCAAAATGGTGTTGAAAAATTTGGTTTTCTGATCTACGTCTGCCTGTTCCTGAAAGTTGGGAAGATGGTGATTTTAGCACCATAAACCCTTTGTTGATGCCTTTTTCAGAGAAATAACCACAAGCTTTCTTCTGCAGCTCTTTTTCCCCATTTGTTATTAAATAAAATAAGTTTTCGCTGTATTTTGGCTAATTTCTTGGTCTCCTCCAGGGGAACCCACAAACTCTGGGTACCTCTAGAGTCCCTAGGATGTTGGAAAAAAGGATGCAAATTTGGCATGTGTAGCTTATGTGGACAAACAGTTATGAGGGCCTAAGTGTGAACTGCCCGAAATAGCCCCCAAAAAAGGCCTGGCACCTGAGGGGGAAAAGGCCTGGTAGCGAAGGGGTGAATAAGATCTCTATTCAATTTGATGTTTGAATGCATCATATTGTTGCCCATTTTTTTGTATGGAATGTTAGGACCAATCAGGAATTCAATAGGTTTAATGAAAGATATTGTTTTCCAAGATGGCCGCGGAAGATGTGTGGAGAGGTCATGTGATTTCTAAGGGGCTATGCCCTCCAGGTGTTTAGTTAAAAGGGACAGTTTGTTTGCGCACCTCAGCTTTATGATTGAATTGATCCTGGTGGGAGTATAAGTATCTGTGGGAAAGTATGTAATATTTGTGTTTAATGGATTTAGGGTCCATAGCGACCCGAAGTTGCATGTGTATGTGGGAATCTGGTTAATCGATTTGCGTTTATTTTGTTTTTATGTAGATTACATCATCCTTTCTTTATACTGTAGTAACTGACAAGCAGTAACCATGGTCCTCTGGAAATCCTGCTAGTGTAGATCAGATGTTAGAACTTTACTCTTGACTTGGTATGCTTTTTATTTAGTTGGATATCCTGGTCAAAAAGGAATAAACATGCTTTTCTAGTAAGTTGATGTAGAAGCAAGTATTAATATGCTGTGTAGCTTTACTTTTGGAATTGTTTTTGGACATTAGTTGGTTCACTTTGATTGGGGGTATTTAACTTTTGTCAGTTGTTTGCGGAGCTCTGGTGGGTAATTTTATTTTATGTATAGATGTGAATATATATACTTATATATATATACTTTTTGGTGTAAATGTGGGTGTGCATGTTTGGCGTTGTGAGAAATGCAGGTTTTATCCTGAGATTTATGTAGGTTGGTTTTACGGGTGCGTTGTAAGTGAGTGATTCACTTGCATGTACAGCGTGGTTTGGTTTTCTGCTACCTTTTAGTGAGGTATAGCGTTTTATTAATGTGGGTTATTTATTGTGTTGCAGAGCAACAATTATTGTGATTTAATCTACTTTGACACATTGTCCTGAGGACGGTCTCATGGACGGTTTGAACCTTGGGAGACCGAAACGTGAACCCTATGAGCTGCTGGAGTACATTAGGAGTGATTTCTGATTGTTTGAAAGACTGCATATAGGACTCAAACCTTTTGTGTTTGGAGAGTCAGGAAGGTTGGTGCTCTACTTATGTCCCTTGGATGAAAAGGGATTGGGGACTAGAGGGGTCACCAGTGCATTTGTATAAAAACACAAAAAACTATATTTGTTGACCTAAAAATTCTTCATTTTTCCAGAAACAAATTACATGCTGTTTGAAGATTTATTAATTTTTGAGATTTTGATTTATGGTTTATTACAACATTAATAGTATTTAATATCGCTGAAATACTTGTATGCAAATTATTCCTCCATGAACATTGTATGCTTTACAGTTTACAATCCCTGTGATTGAGGCCAATTCCAATAGGCTGGCAATTTGTGACCTACCTCATCAGTATTGATGAGGTAGGTCTTTGCAACCCCATTGGGAATTGCTAACAGTGTGCTTAACACTGTTGTACATTTTGTTTGCAACTTGCAATTTGCGGTTCCCAAACGGATCGCAAATTGCGAGTCACAAAACAAACATTTATACATCTGGCCCCATGTGCCTTCAAGTTTTAATCTTTTAATCATCTAGTATGTTGCTGCCCAACACTCCTGAACTTTCGCCGTACACTGGTAAAACCACTCTTTCTTGCATACGGCATGAGGACATGTAATGAGGGTGTGAAACTGGAGTTCACCCTCACTGAGCTGACGGAACTGGCTAAATTTGGCAAATATATATTCACTTCATGCAACTGCACATAAAAGAGGGAATAAGGAGTCACATTTCCCACAGTAATAATTACCTGTGGAATTGGTAGGCAAATGCTGTGCACGAACAGGCTGCCATTAGAGTAGGTTGCAGAAGCAGAGTATTCAGCCCCCACTTCAAGCCATGTTTAGCCTATTGGTAGAACATCTCACACTGGCAGCCTCTAACTACTTCTTGGGGGTCAACCTTACTGTGCCAGTCCCAAAAGATCCTATTATATTAGCACAGCCACACGAGCACTGGACTTCCTCAAACTGTACCCGCTTATGATTATGCACTTTACTGCGCAGTTTACACGTTTTTTAAAATCTGTTTTACCCATTTCACTTCTTCAGGTCTCTGACATTAATCTTCACATAATGAGCTCCAGCAACACTATTCTGATTTTAAAAGAATAATGGAATTTTGGGTTTTATGTATAATGTGTTTTATTGGTCAAATGTCTACAAAGTTTCTAATATTGTAAAGATTTTAATAAATCAAACAAAAACGTACATTGAAACCTAAAAACTGCACTGGTGAAATTAAGATTTCACCCTAGCCTAGTAAAAACAGCTAACTAAAGCTGTCCTGCATTATTGTTGATGTGCAGGATTCAGAAAAAAGGTCATATTACCTTTCTCTACTCATAAGTCTTCCCCAGAACCAATCAGGGAGACTTTGTTCATTGACCTGCTTAGTGGCCACAAGGACTGTTGTCTACATGTTCTGTATCTAAAGTTCAACACTGTACTCTGGCAAACAATCAACCTCAGAACCATGCTTGAGTGGAACCTGACCCCCTAAACAGAGATTAACTCCATAATGTTGTTTCTTCATTACTTTACACAATGCCTTGAGTAAGTCATGATACTCCATGCTCATAAATATTTTCTCTAAGAACTTGGCCTTTTCCATGTTTTATAATATCAGTTTTCTGAAACATTTATGCTTCCTGTATGACTACTGGATTTCTATTAGACATTCTATTAGACATTGCATATGGACCGTCTTATTTTCACACTATGTATCCATTCTCTTCACTATGTGTTCCATGCTCTGTGAAGGAGTTAGACCAGATGAAAGATTAACTTCCTCTGCTGAGTAACCTTTCTCAGATCAGTCTTGCAGGTTAGGGAGGGACTTATTGTGTTCCTCAGCCTGGTCAATTGACACAAAGGGGGTCATTACAACCCTGGCGGACGGTGTTAAAGCTGCGGTAATACCGCAAACAGGGAGGCGGATAAAAAAACTGAATTATGACCCAGGCGGAAACTGCCAACAAAGACAGCCACTTTAACACACCGCCCGCCACGGCGGTACAGACAAGCAGCGTGGCGGTCACTGCCAACAGACAGGCGGAAGACAATGTACCGCCCATAGTATCACAACCCGCCAATCCGCCACCTTTTCCGGGGCGGATTCACCATGGATAAAAACACGGCAGAAACAGCTTTTGCAATGGGAAAACGCTCACCTGAACACATCCCACGAGGAACGAGGACTCCATGGAGCCGGAACTCCATATACTCCCTGCCCTTGTCTTTCTGCTCCTCTACGACCACCATCTACGTAGGCACCGAAGACAACGGTGAGTACTGCACCTACGACATGGGGGAGGAGGGAGGCAGAAGTTAGGGAGACACCCACCAAACACCCCCACCCCCACCCTCGCATATTACAACATACACACCAATGCATCCACAAAAATCACAGTAACAACCCACAATCCCCCCAGAAGAATGAAAAGACAAAGCGAAATCCGTTCAAACATTGTAATGTTGCAATATACATGTCTTTCAAAAATATACAAATATATACGAAATTCAGTCAGAAATATATACATTACGAGAAGTAGTGCAGATATGTTCATAACAATGTCCGGGCACCAACAGTCCAAAAATGCATGGGCGAGGCCCACAAAAGATACCTGACCACAATCGGAGAGAACACTGCCGGGGCATCAGATAGAAATACTACAGGCACCTCAGAGGGAAGGGAAGGAGGGGCACCTCAGCCGGATGACTACAAAGCCAGATCCACGACGGGGCTCCATGCCCATTGATGTATCTTGGGGAGTGCAAAGCCACAGTCGCTCAAGTCTCTACAGTGGGTGGGGTGCCCACTGTGCCATCCTGGGGAGTGCAAAGCCACAGTCTCTCAAGTCTCTGCAGTGGGTGGGGTGCCCACTGTGCCATCCTGGGGAGTGCAAAGCCACAGTCTCTCAAGTCTCTGCAGTCGGTGGGGTGCCCACTGTGCCATCCTGGGGAGTGCAAAGCCACAGTCTCTCAAGTCTCTACAGTGGGTGGGGTGCCCACCGTGCCATCCTGGGGAGTGCAAAGCCACAGTCTCTCAAGTCTCTACAGTGGGTGGGGTGCCCTCCGTGCCATCCTGGGGAGTGCAAAGCCACAGTCTCTCAAGTCTCTACAGTGGGTGGGGTGCCCACTGTGCCATCCTGGGGAGTGCAAAGCCACAGTCTCTCAAGTCGATAACATTCTCCACTGGTTCTGGGGGGGACTGGTGCCCAGAGTGCTTCATCCTGTGCAGGACTGAGGTAGTGGATGCATGTCTCCACTGGTTCTGGAGGGGGACTGGTGCCCAGACTGGATGAGTTTCCCCGTGAAAGTTCCTGTCCTGTCACTGTCCCAGCTGCACATGGGATAAGGATGCCTGATGTGGCGGTCTATTCATTCCTACCCGGTGCTTGCCCTGTTCAGCGGTCTTCACCATGGCGGTCTTTGCCCTGTTCAGCGGTCTTCACCATGGCAGTCTTTGCCCTGTTCAGCAGTGTTTTGCCATGGCGGTCTTTGCCCTGTTCAGCGGTGCTTTGCCATGGCGGTCTCTGGACTGTTCAGCGGTGCTTTGCCATGGCGGTTCTGGACTGTTCAGCGGTGCTTTGCCATGGCGGTTCTGGACTGTTCAGCGGTGCTTTACCATGGCGGTCTTTGCCCTGTTCAGCGGTGCTTTGCCATGGCAGTCTCTGGACTATTCAGCGGTGCTTTGTCATGGCGGTTTTGGACTGTTCAGCAGTGCTTTGCCATGGTGGTTCTGGACTGTTCAGCGGTGCTTTACCATGGCGTTCTCTGGACTGTTCAGCAGTGCTTTGCCATGGCGGTTCTGGACTGTTCAGCAGTTCTTTGCCATGGTGGTTCTGGACTGTTCAGCGGTGCTTTGCCATGGCGGTTCTGGTACGGACATTGGTGTGTGGCATGATGTTCCCTACACTGGGCATTAGTGTGTGGCATGACGTTCCATCATAGTCCACCTGGTCTGTGGCAGCCGGGGCCCTCCTGGGCACTGACTCCGGTGGTGGCGGTGGTCTCCTGACCAGTGACGATACTTGGGCCCTCCTGGGCTGTGACTCTGGTGGTGGCCTCCTGACCAGTGACGATACTTGGGCCCTCCTGAGCTGTGACTCTGGCGGTGGTATCCTGACCAGTGACGATACTTGGGTCCTCCTGGGCTGTGACTCTGGCGGTGGTCTCCTGACCAGTGACGATACTTGGGCCCTCCTGGGCTGTGACTCTGGCGGTGGTCTCCTGACCAGTGACGATACTTGGGCCATCCTGGGCTGTGACTCCGGCGGTGGTCTCCTGACCAGTGACGATACTTGGGCCCTCCTGGGCTGTGACTCCGGTGGTGGCGGTGGTCTCCTGACCAGTGACGATACTTGGGCCCTCCTGGGCACTGAATCTGGCGGTGGCGGGGTCTCCTGACCAGTGCCGACGGTGCTGGCGGTTGTGTCTCGACCGCCGGGAATGATGCCGCCCTTCTCTGCCGTGACACTCACAACAGGCTGGGCAGACTTCCTCTGGCCCTTCCCCACCTTTGGTGGAGTCACAGCTGACTCTCCAATCCCCTAGGAACCCATGTCAGTTGTTTTCCCACCAGGAGTCTTCACACGGTCCCGTCGTCCACTCTCCAATTTTAGAGCCTTTACAGGGGGTGGGCTGCCAGTGCCTTGGCTCCGGGTCGCACTGCCTGCCCTGGTGGCCGTTGCACTCCACAAACCTTGAACAAGCACCACTGGTATTGGAGGCTTTTTGGCTGAGGCGCTACGATGGGACTGATGAATTGGAGGGGGGTGGGGGCAAAAAGGTCAACTTTACAGAGGGACAGTTTCTGACGTACACTGGGATGGGTAGTTGGAGGGGGTCTGGGAGTGGAGGAAGAGGAGGTGGTTGTCGGAGGTGTCACTTTAGCTGTTCTGGGTGCAGGTGCAGGTACTGGAGGCTGTCGTGAGGTGGATGGATGTTGGGTGTGTGGTTGCCGACGTTTGTGTACTTTGGGAGGGGGCGTCACAGACACACTGGGAGAGGACACAGGGGACGTGTAAATGGCAGTGGAGGTGGTGAGTGCAGGTGAGCTGCTTGGGGTGCTGGGTCTCCTTGTGCGATTCATGGTGCCTGTAGATGTGGTGCATGCAGGTGTTTGTGTAGACGAGACTGGGAGGGAGGAGGGAGAAGAGGAGGAGGGGGACAAAGTGGAGGCAGTGGATGTTGCTGTGTCTGTATGTGGGTGAGGCTTGCGTGAGTGCCTGTGGGTTGTGTGGGTGCCTATGTTTGCTTGAGCTACTTGTGTGTGCTGACTTGTGTGCATGTTGGTCTGTAGGTGTGCTTGGGATGGGCTGGGGTACAGGAGATTGGGTCTGGGTGGAGGAGGTTGGAGGGGGGAGGCTGGACACAGGGACAATGGCTGCCATCAGTGCTGAGGCCAGAGATTGCAGGGTTCGCTGAAGGACAGCCTGACCAGAATGAATGCCCTCCAGGAATGCATTATTGTGTTGCAACTCTCGTTCTACACCCTGGATGGCATTCACAATGGTAGACTGCTCAACAGTGAGTGACCTGAGGAGGTCAATGGCCTCCTCACTGAGGGCAGCAGGGGTGACTGGGGCAGGGCCTGAGGTGCCTGGGGTGGAGGTGATGCCCACCCTCCTGGGTGAGCGGGCACGGGCGAACGCTGAGGGGCTGCTGGGAGGGCGGTGCTGGTAGGGGAGGTGGCGGCTGTACCTGTAGAAGTGGGGCGCACAGATGGTGCCACCACCACAAGGGAGCCCCCATCAGCGAACGAGTCCATATCGCTGCTTGGTGATCCGGTGGCCGACGTGAAGCTCCTCTCGCCCTCCGTCCCACTGGTGCATTCTGAGTCTGTGGTGTGGCCCGCCATGGCCATGTGGGATGCAGCTCCCTCGTGCTCCGGTGCCACTGTACCTCCGCCTGATGATGCTGATGTACAAAAGGACAGGGAGAGCAGAAAAAGGGGGGGGAGACACAAGAAAGAGAGTTTGAGTGCATGGCATACCGCTACAGTTGGCGGACAAGACAGACACAGCAGCCCCCTGCATTACGCCGTGCTCCTGCCCTCTGCATATGCAATTTCTGGGATATGGCCTACATGGCAATGGTGGACATCTGCACACATGGATGCCACAGGGGCAACTATACCTGTACTTGGCACTCTGCTGAGGTGGGGTAGAGTGCCACATGGTCCGCATTACGGAGGGGCCTTGCCTACCGAACTCGCCCTGGCCTAGGGGAACCCACAGACCACCTGCCCCACCCAGACACCTCCACTGCACGCAAAGTCAGCAGAATCAGAGTGTACTCACCCCCTTGTGTCTGCTGTGATGCCCTCAAGCGCCCATCCAACTCCGGGTAGGCCACCGCCAGGATCCGGAACATCAGGGGGGTCATGGTGCGACGGGCACCCCTCCCTCATTGGGAGGCCATCCCCAGCTGAGCCTCCGCCGTCTTCTTGCTGCAGCGGCGATTATCCTCCCATCTTTTATGGCAGTGGGTGCCCCGTCTCTGGTGGGCCCCCAGGGTCTGGACCTCCTTGGTGATGGCACGCCAGATGTCCCTCTTCTGGTGGGCGCTGATCTACATGACATGCACAGTCATTACCAGCTGCACCGTCGATGTGAGTGGCCCCCTCCCTACTCTGGCCATGTGGCCTATTCATTCCCATGCATTAATGTTCTATGAACTCGGCCACCTTCCCTCTTCCAACCAGCCCTCTTCACCCAGGCCTAGCCAATACAACGTGCTCTCTGTGTACTAACCTGTTGGTCTGGAGGACCGTAGAGTAGCGTGTACTGGGGGAGGACCCCGTCTACCAGTTTCTCCAACTCCTGTGCACTGAAGGCAGGGGCCCTTTCCCCAGACGCAGTAGCCATCGTCGCTTCCAGACCGAGGTCACAGCAGCACTTGAAATGTAGGTCCTCTCCTGTCTAAGGTCAGGTATCTAGTGATTGAACAGATAGAAAATGGCGGTGACATCCGCGGCGGTGACGTCCGCGGCAGTGCGCATCATCACCGCCAGCGCACCTGTTCATTGGCTCCTGGGACCCATAGGGTCCTATGTCACCCAATGCAGCATTGCGCCGCGGTCTACGACCGCCTACCGCAACAGTGTGCAATGCCAGCGTAGTTACCCCACAATCCCATTGTCCCAGTTTAGAGGTCAGGCAGCCGCCATTTCAGGGGCCCACATGGCTTAATTTACCTCTGGTCACACACAGCTAGGCATACACTCAACACACATACAGGAAGGGTTTTGTGAGTGGTGTAGTCTTGTGTGTAACTGTGGGTACATACCTGGAGGAATAATGACTGATTCATCGCTGTTGTCCTTCATAGGCACCGTCAGCTGGGACATGTGAGAAGATGGCGGAATCCTCTGGTGGACCTGTTGACAATGGAAGAGCGACATGTCATCGTCACCTACCGGTTTGACCGTGCCACAATCCAGGAACTATGTACCCAGTTGGAGCCAGACCTGATGTCACCAATCTGCCATCCGACTGGAATCCCCCCTGACATGCAGGTGCTGTCAGTGCTCCATTTCCTTGCTAGTGGGTCTTTTCAGACAACAGTGGCCATGGCATCAGGGAGGTCCCAGCCTATGTTTTCCAAGGAAAAAAGTGAGGAGATACATCATTTTTCCCTGAGGTGGCAGATTTGCCTACAGTTAAAGGTGACTTCTATGCCCTTGGACATATCCCCAACGTCATAGGTGCCATTGATGGGACCCATGTAGCTCTGGTCCCCCCCGCAGGAGTGAACAGGTGTACAGGAACAGTAAGAGTTATCATTCTATGAATGTTCAGATGGTCTGTTTGGCAGACCAGTACATCTCGCAGGTAAATGCTATGTTTCCTGGCTCAGTGCATGACGCCTACATCCTGCGGAATAGCAGCATCCCTGATATGATGGGTCAACTCCAGAGGCACCGTGTATGGCTATTGGGGGACTCTGGTTACTCCAACCTGTCATGGCTACTGACCCCAGTGAGGAATCCCAGGACAAGGGCAGAGGAACGCTACAATGAGGCCCCTGGGCGGACTAGGAGGGTGATCGAACGCACCTTCGGCCTCCTGAAGGCCAGGTTCAGGTGCCTCCATATGAGAGGTGGTTCCCTATTCTACTCACCGAAGAAGGTGTGCCAGATCATCATCGCCTGCTCGATGCTTCATAATTTGGCTTTGTGACGCCAGGTGCCTTTTCTGCAGGAGGATGATCCAGATGACGGTGTTGTAGCAGCTGTGGAGCCTGTGGAGCCTGTGGACAGTGATGAGGAGGAAGCTGAGGAAGAAGACAACGACAACGGGGAGTCAGTCATACAGCAATATTTCCAGTGACACACAGTTGAGAAGATTTTCATTTTTACCATTACATTAACTTTCACACGTCTACCTCTATCCTGTCTGTCGATTTCAACCAGTATTTGGTAACTGAGTTGTACCTTTCCATTACGGTTTCACAGGTGTGGTTACCAACGTGTCATCTGCTTGCATCCTTCAAGGACTTGTGATGTGTGACATAGGTATGTTAGCTTTACAATAGGAAACGCATTATGACACTGTCATTGATAATACATATTTACTAAATCACAGACTGACTCAAGATTGTTTTGCGTTTCAAGGGTGTTTATTGAAGTGCTCAGAAATGGGAGGGGGTTGTAAAATGAGGATGGGTGATGGCGGAGGAATGTCCATGGCAGAGTCCAGTCTATTAGTCTCACAGGTGCACTGCCCATCTGGGCATAGGAAGTGGAGCTGGGGCAGTTTAAGTATGGACAGGGTAACAAAGTGGGACAGTGGGAGGAAAACAGGGTGGTCTCATTTCCTGGTGGGGGTCTTGCCATCTTGCTCTGTCCTGTTCCTGGATCTCAGGGACCGCTTGCGTGGTGGTTGTCCGTCTGCAGGGGGTGGGGTGCTGGTGTGGTGGTCCTGTGGTGGGGCGTCCTGTCCACTAGCGCCGGCGGAGGTGGTGGGCATTTCATCGTCCTGGCTAGTGTCAGGGGCCCCTTGGAGTGCCATGGTGTCCCTCAAGGTCTGCTGTATGTCCTTCAGCACCCCTACAATGGTGCCCAGGGCGGAGCTGATGGTCCTGAGCTCCTCCCTGAACCCCAAATACTGTTCCTCCTGTAGGCGCAGGGTCTCCTGCAACTTGTCCAGGACCGTCACCATCGTCTCCTGGGAGTGGTGGTATGCTCCCATGATGGAGGATAGGGCCTCGTGGAGAGTGGGTTCCCTTGGCCTGTCCGCCCCCTGTCGCACAGCAGCCCTCCAAGTTCCCCTGTTTTCCTGTGCCTCCGTCCCCTGGACCGTGTGTCCACTACCACTGCCCCCAGGTCCCTGTTGTTGTTGGGTTGGTGGGTTCTCCTGGGTTCCCTGTAGTGGTGGACACACCGCTGATTGACCTGTTCTGGGTACGGAGGTTGGGGCCCGCTGGGTGGGTGCTGTGCTGGTGTTACCAGAGGGTGGAAGGTCGGTGCTGGGCTGTGCCTGTGCAAGGGGAACCGACTGTCCCGAGGCCCACGATGGTCCGGGCTGGTCATCAGGATCCAGTAGGGCAGAGCTGCTATCGTCACTGTGGGCCTCTTCTTGGGGTGGAGTGGTGTTGTCTGGACCCTCTGGTGTGGTGACGGTCCTTCGGGTTCCTGCAGGGGCATAAGAGCATGATTATTGCATGTGTGTGTGTAATGGTGTGCAATGGGTGGGTGAGCGTGTACCCCAGTGCAAGCATTCCTGTGTGGGAGCTTGTGTGATGGTTGTTGGGGTTGTATGGGTATGTGCAGTGGGCATGCTTTAGTGCTGGGTGTCCATGCTTAGTTGTGTCATGCAGGGCTTGGTGTTGGGATGGGTGGTTTCTGTTATGAGTACTTTAGTGAGGAGTTCTAGTAATAGTGGAGGGGGTGAGTGTGGGGGTGTGTGAGAGCATGCAGGTAGGGTGGGGGATATGATAGTTAAGATTTGACTTAACAGTGTCCCATCCTCCACCGACTCCTCCGAGGCCCTCAGGATGCATGATGGTCAAGACTTGCTCCTCCCATGTTGTTAGTTGTGGGGGAGGAGGTGGGGGTCCGCCGCCAGTCCGCTGAACCACGATGTTGTGTCTGGAGACCGTTGAATGCACCTTCCCCCGTAGGTCGTTCCACCTCTTCCTGATGTCCTCTCAATTCCTTGGGTGCTGTCCCACGGCGTTGACCCTGTCCACGATTCTTCACCATAGCTCCATCTTCCTGGCTATGGAGGTGTGCTGTACCTGTGAGCCAAATAGCTGTGGCTCTACCCGGATGATTTCCTCCACCATGACCCTGAGCTCCTCCTCGGAGAAGCGAGGTGTCTTTGGCGTGACATGGGGTGCTGTGTGTGATGTGTGGGGCGGGTAAGTGTTGATGTGTGTGGTGATGTGTAGTGGTGTGTGGTGTTTTGTGCGTGGATGTGGGTGATGGTGTTGTGTGCCTCTGTATGGTGGTGTTGTCTTGGCTGTGCTGTCTCTCTGGCCTTCGTCTCGAAATTGTGGTCGTAGGGGTTTGTGGGTGATGTGGGTGTGTGTTTTATATTGTGTTGGGTGTGTGGGAGTGGTGTGTGTATGTGTATCAGGTGTGTGTATTTTTAATTGTCCAATGTGGCGGTGTTTTGGAGATGTGTGTGTATTTTGAGCGTGGCAGTGTGTACCGCCAATGGAATACCGCGGTTGAAAGACCGCTGCGTGGATTCGTGGGTCGTAATAGCATGGGCGTGTTTCTGTTGGTGTGGAGGTGGAGTTTTTGTTTTCGCCAGTTTAACACTGACCTTTGGTGTGGCGGAGTTGTGTGGGTGTCTGAATTTTTGCGGATTCCAAGATGTGTGTCATAATAGCTGTGGCGGACTACCGCCACCGCCGCGGTGTCTTCTGCACGGCGGTAAGCGCCTTTTACCGCCAATGTTGTACTGACCCCCAAAGATTCTCATATTTTTCCAATGTAGGTAAGTCTTGAAAAGCTTCATGCAAAGTAGTTGTTAAGGTTCCCTGTCAACTTTAATATTAATAAAATTGTTTATCTCACTTTTCTTAAGAACAGTGCATGGGCCACTCAATTAAGCTATCGACCACGGCTGTAAAACTTGGCTGTAGAGACCTTTACAAATTGTCTTGCAGATCAGGGACTCTTGATACTTGTGACAACCAGGAACACAGCTTTCTGGTTATGCCAGTTCTTCAGTAGCACAGTAGAAGACTGAAGGTTGGAATGTCCCTTGTGGATTAAATGAGCCATCGCCCTCTGTGAGCCAGCACATAGGCCCTCATTATGACCTTGGCGGTAAGTGAGAAAGTGGAGGTAATACCTCCAACAGGCTGGTGGTAAGTACCGCTAAATTATGACCATGGCGACGATAACTCCCATAGACAGGCAATGTACCCCACCAACCATCATGGAGGAAACAACAGTTATCATGGCGGCAGCCAACAACAGCCCTGCGGGAGACAAAGTACAGCCCACCATACTAAGACACACAAAACCGACCCCTTTTCCAGGGCGATACCAATGCCAAAAAATGCCTGGCAGAAACAGAGCTCAGAAGTGAAAGGACTCACCATTGGAGACACAGGGAAGAACCCCGCAGCCATGGAACCCGAAATGCAAGTTTTCCTGATAATCTTCTATGTCATGCTCCACTTGGAACACCAACGACGATGACAGTGAGTACAGCTGCCTAGCACAAAAGGGAGTGTGGGAGGAAAACAAGAGTGACACACACACGCACAACACACATCCGACACACACACACACCAGACACACAACCAGCTGCACACATAAACCAATGGCACACAACACACGGCATAATAAAACATGGACCACAATGCTGGAGCAACGACAATGTATTAGCATAGCGAAACCCACCACATGAACTAAATATATACAAGTGTCCATAAATAGCCAATTCCCAGTCCAAAGTCATGATGGCACATGAGGCCAAATGGCACAATCTAAGGCTCAACCTGTATCCTGACACAGCTGGAGAGAACACTGCTGGGGCATCATTTTGCAAGTGGGAAGGCACCTCAGGGGAATGGGGAGGCACCTCAGCCAAATATGGGAACTTCCCCACTGGTTCTGGACGGGGCAACATGCCCATTGCTTTGTCCTGGGAAGTGCAAGGCCACAGTCTCTGAAGTGGGTGACATGCCAACTGGTTCTGGAGTGGGCAGCCCGCACTTCAGCCCATGGAGGGTGGCCTATATGGTGTCCGCTGGGGGTGACGGCTGCACTGTGGTGGTGGTTGGAGGAGCCTCTCCTGGGCAGCCCTTGCACTGTCCGATGGCTGCATTGTGGTGGTGGTTTGAGGAGCCTCCAGGGCAACCACTGCACTCCCTGATGGCTGCACTTCCACTGCTGGCAGTGAGGGCCCCGTGACAGCTGGTGGTGGTGGCGGTGTCCGCTGGTGTAGAGTGCCTCGTCTCCTCCTGTCCATGGGTCGTGGATCCCTTATCCTTCCTGGCAGGGGTGGATGGGATCTTCCCCTCTCTGCCTGGTGGTGCAGGATCCTTCCCCTTCTTCACAGCTGGTGCAGGCCCCTTCCCTTCTTCAAAGGTGATGCAGGCCCCTTCACACTCTTCCCTGGTGGTGCAGGAGGCTTCACACTCTTCCCTGGTGGTGCAGGCCCCTTCCCCTTCTTCCCTGGAGGTGCTGGCTCCTTACCCTTCTGTGTTGGAGGTCTGGTATCCTTACCACCACGAGTAGGTGGTTTTACCACTGTCCCCATGGGCTGTTTGGGTGAGGTGCTGGGCTGTGTACCTGGTACCCTGCCCATACATGCAGGATGGGGGAGGGGTAGGGAAGAGGTCACATTGGGAAAGGAAAAGCTTTTTAGGGATGTGGGGCGGGAAGAGAGAGGAGGAGCAATGGGAGGAGAGGATGAGGGAGAGGTTGTTGGAGGTGTATGTCTGCTGGACTTTGGTGCAGGGGCATGGGCTGCATGCTGATGTGAGTTGGGTGGTTGTTGGGTGTGTGAATGCTTGCCTTTGTGTCCCTTAGGTGGGGGAACAGACACAGTGGGAGAGGACACAGGAGACGCGTTCATGGTTGTTGTGGAGGTGTCTGCCAGTGAGGTGTGTGTTCTGCTTGGTGTTGTGATGCTTATAGTGGATGTGAGTGTGGAAGTGACCGGGAGGGAGGCAGAGGAGGAGGAGGAGGTGGAGACAGTGGAGGCAGTGGAAGTTGTCATGTCTGCCACTGTATGGTGTTTGTGTGAGTGCCTGTGGATGAAGTGTGGTGCTTGTGTTTGCCTGTGCGACTCTTGTGTGTTGCCTTGTGTGCATTCTCGTCTGTATGTGGGCCTGGGATGGGTTGTGGTTGAGGGGAGTGGGACAGGCAAGTGGTAGTTTGAGGTGCTGGTACGGGGTGGCGGCTCGACCTGCAGCTGGGGTGGTCACAGAGGTGTCCACCACCACAAGGGAGCTCCCATCGGAGGAGGTATCTGAGTCAGTGTCATCTCCTTCTGTCTCTGCCATGGTGCTCCCCTCGTCCTCTGTCCCACTGGTTCCCTCGGTGTCAGTGGACTCTGTCTCTAGGGTCATGTTCGATGCAGCTCCCTCTGCCACCGGTGTCCCTGCTCCTCCACCAGATGATGCTAATGCACACAGGGACAGGATGACAGAACAAATGAGGGGGGAGAGGAAAAGGATACACTGGGTCAATTACTGCACCAACACCACAGTTGACGTACACAGCACCCTCACACACAGAGAACAGGCCTTAGCAATATGCATTGCACTACCAGTGATATGGCTAGTCACCAAAGCATGATGAGGAGCACACACCGCCAACTGCAGCAATCCGGGGACCCAAGATGCCCTGCCTGAAAGTGACTACTAACAAGCTAGGTTACCTGTATTTGCCATGAAAACATTATCCTTCAGAAGACCCATGCTGCAAAGTCTGGCCTGGCCTTAGGGGCACCCACTAACACACAACCACCACCCGGATACCACCCCACCGGCCAAAATATGTAATGATACCCACTGTACTCACACCCTTGTGGCTGCTGTTATTCCCTCAAGCGCCTATCCAGCTCAGGGTACGCCACCGCCAGTATGTAGGCCATCAGAGGGCTCAGGGTCCGATGGGCACCACTTCGGTGTTGGGAGGCCATCCCCAGCTGGGCCTCCGCGGTCTTCCGTGTCCAGCATCTCAGGTCCTCCCACCGTTTCCGACAGTGGGTGCTCCGCCTCCATAGGCCCGCAGGGTCCGCACCTCCTTGGCAATGGCATGCCATATGCCACACATATGGCCCACAATACCCGTTTCCATCACCATTGGCGCACACATTGCCTAGCGCGCCACATGTACACCTCCAATAGATATCCCCCCTACACAATGCCTTCACACACATCTCCATACATCCATGCCACATGCATCGTGCCCACAGTGTACTCACTTGTTGGTCTGGAGGCCCATACAGCAGTCCCTACTGGGGTAGGACCCCATCCACCAGTTGCTCCAACTCCTCCAAAGTGAAGACTGGGGCCCCGGTCACACGGGCCATGGTAGGTTCCAGACACAGGTCACAGTGGCACATGCAGCGTAGGTCTTCTCCTGTTGAAGGTCAGGAAACAAGTGGGGAATGATTTAGAACATGGCGGTCATGTCCGTGGCGGTGTACACCATCACCGCCGGCGTACATCCCCATTGGGCACTGTACTCCATAGGGCCCAATATTGTCCAATGAGGAATTGCACAGCGGTTCACGACCGCCTACCACCACAACGCCCAACGTCCCTCCACACAGGAAAGGCGGTCGCCACTTCGGGGGGTGAACAGGCCTATCAATAACAGGGCAGGGAGGATAAGAGGGCCAGTGGATTTAATGTACTCTAGTGTGTACTGCTGTAGTACCTGCTGTCCTTTCAAAGGCTGTCCTGCTTTGCAGGCTACTTTTTAAAAGTAATTTATATGCAAAATTGACTTTGGAATTAAAAGTACTTCCAAATTCTCAAACTACCTTATTCTCACATATAAGTTACCCTTAAGGTCTCCCCTAGGTGCTTCCTGGTTAGTGTGTCTTGTAACTATAAGCAGGGACATGATAAAACATGTTTTATATGCCCTGATGAGGGAAAGACTGCCAATTCCGTCAATAAATATTAATTGAGGATTGAGGCAGAAGGGAGTAAGGGGATTGGTTAGTCATTCATTATTTATAGTTTATTCCCGTACAAATGCACTTTTGTACAGAATACTACTAAATTAATCATTTTTTTCTCTTTCCTCATTTCTGAAGAACCAAATAGATCCAAGAAGCAGGACAAGGTGGGGAAGCCCACCAGCACCACCACCACCAGTAGAAGCTGTTCCTGCTAATCATATGTATTAATTATTTCTTTTCCCAATATGTATTAGTGCCTTCTGTACCATTTTCCCAACTTCCCTAGATCTAATGTTTGTTATCTCTGCTAGCTCTTTGTGTTATTTTTATTCCCTGTTTCCAAACCTGACTTCCTCAAATCTGCAACATTATTTACCTAACCCTATTTGTTATGTTTCCAGAAACCTTTTCCCTCCCACTCTTGTAGAAATCTTTTCTCTCTGTCTCTCTCTCTCTCTCTCTCTCTCTCTCTGTCGCATACGAAGAGAGAATGGCTTTTTTCCATAGCTTTCAGTGTGACAAAATTAGACCTAGACAAAATAGCAAAACTATTTGAAGCTGTTTGACTGATTCCTTATCAGGCAGTAGATTTGTTTAAATGTAAAGATTTCCTTTTAAAGTACTGATTAATAACTATTTGGTCTCCTCTTTATCTTTTTTCCTTTGAGAACAGCCCACCCCTGCCACAATCCCTCCTTGGACCATAGGCCAGAGATAGCCTCCACACCCATTCCTGCTGATGCTACAGATAAGTAATGATTATTATTTCCTACCTTTTAACTAGAGTGCATTGTAGCCTTCTCTATTTTCTACTTTGTCCATCTTTACCCTATCTACTTTTGTGTCCAATTTTACCACACAAACTTGCCTCCTTGTGTACTATTTTCTTTTCTACTCCTTCAATTTCTGCAACTCACTTACTCCCATCCGTAGCTTTTTGCTCTCACTTTGTTTAGTTACCTTTTCCTCGTCTCTCTTTTACATCTCTTGTGTTGTTAATTGTTGATAAGATAAAGAGGAACACATGCCTAAGTATTCATAACATGTGGTTAGACAATGTTTTATTAAGCAAACAGTCAACAGTACAGAAACAAATATGGTCATCATGGACCCCAAGATGATATCATACAAGGTTAAACCTTTCAAAGTGATACTCTTTAGATAGAAGATCGATAAGGCTAACATTACGTTAGTGAGGTATTGTTTTTGCTACTTGTGCAAAGGGTTATATGTGTCTAAATATATGTGTTCTGTTTTTGTCTAGATCTGAAAGTAGTCCAGACTCCTTTAGAAGAGGGGAACATAGACCACCATCCTCCACTGGAGGGGAGGAATGGATGGTTGGGACAAGTGTCAAGTCACTTTTCCTTTTCAATGACAACTGCAACATTTGTAAGGTATTCCTTCCTTTCTTCCATGTCCATTTAGGAATAATTTTTATAAAATATTCAGTTTCCTATGTTCCTATCTAATCCTTTCTCGAACTGGTGCCCAGTGCTCTCTCACCTACATTTTCACCCATTTTCATCTGCCCTAGCCAAACCCAAAAATAACAATCCCATCTAGAATGTGCCATATGTTTCACACAGTTTCTGCCTTAGTGACTACTTTTCATGGTTTCCACTTGTGTGACATTTTCTACCTTTCATTAATCATGTGACTAAGCCTACTAGCTTGATGAGTTTGACACCCAATAAGCCCATAACCAAACCTTTACCAAACCCAAGCTCTGTAGTGTCACTACCTTACCTTAATCTACACTTCCTTGCTCTATTGCCAAGGAAAATATTTTTGTAGAACATTATTTGGAGTGGAGGGTGTAGTACGGGACACCGTGCAGAACTCTGTGAAAAGCAGAATTAGAGCAAGGCCATTGGAATTTATGACATGCCATTAGCTGTCCCAAAACACATGCTGCCCAACGCAAGAGCTTGATTAATGTTGTCAATAGACAGTCAAGTAAATTGAGTAGCATAAATGTAAAGTAGCATTTTAATGGCAATATACAATTTTTGCATTACATGAAGGATGTATTGGAAAATACATGGCCCTGTGACTAAGAATCACATAAAAAAAATGTCCTATGACCCTAGGTGACCAGCTATTTTCTGCCATTGTGTAGGTCTATACACATTAGTGTTTGCATTGAGTACTACAATTCATGTTATTTTCTTCTTTTTTTCGATCAGCTAGTTACTTCTGCCGGATGACCTGCCCTGGAGGCCCTCTCCCGGCAGGAGACAGCCACTTGACTGCACTTCAAAAAATTGGAGGCAACTGTGGTAGAGTAGCCCAGCAGCGTAATTGCCATTTCCACAGGCACCACCATGCAGCACCTCCACCACCACTAACCATTACCATCCTCATTGAAATTGAGAAAGTACTGGAGGACTTAAAGAAGGGCCAGCATGACCTTTCTAAGAGATTGAGGGAGAATTTAGGATGGTCGCTCTGAATGGTAAGGTTGGGAACAGCTGAGGAGAAGGAAGTTGGACTTTTAGTGTTTTAGGGTGTTATTTTTAAGGGTGTGGGGTCGGTTTGTTGTGGGTAGAGAGGTGGTAAGGATGATTGGGAATGGGAACAGGGTACATGTTTTTCAGGTTTCTTGGGTGAGGGTGTAGGTCAATTGTGGAAGAAGAGACTGGGGGTTATTTTTTTTATTAAAAAATGAGTTACGTTTTCATTTGAATATCTGTCTTTGCATGACTTGTTAGTGTGACATCACCATTAATTTTAATTAAGAAGGATACCCTTCCAGTGCAGTGATGAGAAGCTGTCCGGAACACTGTCCCATCACAAAGCAATTGTTACACAGTGTGCAACCTAAGGCCAAAACACAAACTGACTATGACCACACAAGCTTTACATTCTTTATGGGTTCATAAGGCTGCTATGCTCCCATTCTCCCATCAATGATAGGTCTATACCACTTACTCAATGGCCATGCCCTATCCGCTATAACTAGTGACCACTAATAGGACCTTTCAACATAAACCAAAACTACAATCCATCATTGTAGGTGGCTTCTTTCTTACCTGAATTGATTAGGAGATATCCATTACCTCTCACAATTGGCCCAGACCTCACTTCAGGGTTTTCCAAAGGGCATTCTTAATGCTGGTGGGGGTAGCCCAGTGCTAAAAGGGAAGACATCACAGGTAAAACAAGGTTCTTCTTAATGCAAATGATGCTGGTGAGATAAACAAGCCAAAACATTCTTATTATGCATAAAAGGCAATTAAACTAAAGGAAAACACAGGGTGAATAGACAATCCAAGACTGGGACAACAGTGACAACACAGCAACACAGAAACATCTAGGTATTCCCACCCGTGTGTAAACCTCTGTTTGAAGACGGGTCAGAATTATGATTCGGAAGATATTTAACATAGCTGATAATGACAGGACACTTTAAATACCATAACCTTTGTTAAATTTTGTCAGGTCAAATCTGCCTAAATTTAGCTGGGGAAATATGTGTGATATGTACCATCTCATTCAGATTTCATTGCGTTAAACACTAAAATTCACCAGATATTCTCCATAAACTCACAATACGTACTTTTAATCGCGCATGATAGAAAAAGTACCCCCAGAGTATTGTTATTTATAAGGTGAGATAAATAGCACCTTTGTTCATAATCAAGCCCATGGTGTTGAATTGTTAACCAAAGAAAGAAAAACAAAGATCTTAAGTCTCAGGATTCAGAACACAGGAGAAGGTTTCTTCATCAGGCATTCGTAGTATAAAACCATTGTTCTAATCATGTCTGCACTATAATTTCCCCGTCATGCCTGAGAAAGCGGGGTGGGTGGGACAAATCTATACTTTATGATAATCACCTCGTGTAGCAGATCAGGGGACTTTAACCACAGCAACCCTGCTAAGTGTGAGATCTGTTGATGCTGGAAATTAACAAACACTTCAAACCATCGCTAACAAACTTGGGGAAAGAGGGTTAGGGTTTCATGAATGGAAATGGGGGGATGGGGAAAGATGAGAGAGACTAAAACAACATTCATTAAGTCAATGAGCACATCCCATTTGTTGTGGAGGAAAGATGATGTTTCCGTTACCAAATGGAAACTGTCCTTCAACCAAGGTTATCTAATAAATTTGCTGCTTCAGTTTGACAAATGCAGAATTGGGAGGACCCAAACAGTTAAGACAATAGTTATGGTAAGGAAAAGCAAAAATATACTGTATACAGAAATGGATGGTGCATCTCCATTCTTCAGACATTGCCCATCTTGGGTGGAGGACTGAAACGCAAAGGTGGAATGGTATGGAGTATTCTTCCAACAGAAAAGATGGCTGATGAATTGCAAAAATAAAAGGTCTGTATTGGAGATTCAAGGTAAACAATAAGCATTATGGTGCAAGAGGAGCAGGAGGACAATGGATAGGCTTGTGCAATGATGTTCCATTAAATAAGAATGAGAAGAACCAATATTGTGCCAGCAGTCTCACACAACTAGCTGCATGTACTGGGCTGTACACCACATCAATATTAACATTTTGCAGTGTCCCAACAAGTAGACCATAAGTCACCCACTTATTTAGAATTTGCCATTTGAGCACCTACTCTGCATTTTGCTGTACAGTGTACCTCTATAAAGTGCCCAGGGGTAGGCATCTTCGAGGCTTCTTGTTTCCCATTGAGGGTGATAGGTAATGGCCCTTCTTCTGACTGTTGTCAACAGTACTTTACGGTTTCACCTGAATAAGATAGACCCGTAGTGCAGAACAAGAAAATGGAAAGAATTAAAGCATTTAGACTCAGTAAATAAATGTACTGATCTCAGAAGAACCCAGAGATGATGGGCTTCCGTTAACAAAAGGAAAATAAAAGTATGTATAACCTAGTAAAATGAAAAAGGCAAGCATTGATGTAGAATAATGCCCTCAAACATTGCAGTAACCATTTTAGCTCACCTGGCCCTCCCAGCCACTACAACATGAACCATTTCATTGGTAATGCTCAATGGTGTGACTAAGGTACCTGGTTCAAATGTGGTGTCCATTTACCTATGAGTTTGTCTTCATACGGTCTTCTCTAGCAGAAATGGCAGTCTCCCAAATCTTCAGTGGCAGCCCAGCAAGAAATAAAACAAAGGATAGGAAAGGGAAACATCCATTTCTTTTTTTTACTTCCTTTTTATGAAATGGAGGCTTTCTATTGCAGCAGACAGTCACCAATTGCTCTTTTCAAAGTCTATGATTCACCCAAACATTGCATTAGTCTTTCACAGCTCTCACTGCTCAGTCAGCCCTGGCCAAAGTACTGCTGTACCCATCTTGATTGACTATCCGGGGCATGCTCTCTGGTCCACTCCATTTCAGTTTACTATTTACATTGGACGGTGTAAGCCACACACCAAATATAAATTATATATTTTTATAACCAGTACTCCAGTATGCGTCTTTTGCTCTATTAGTCTGGAGTAGAGTTTGTGCTCAAACTTAAGGATGTCATCCAGATGAATTGTCAGACCAATTGCCCTAGTCATCCTTGTTTGTTTCAGGAGCACTATAATCTTTTGGAATGAAGTGTTTGTTTATTTGGATTATCACCAATCTCTCCATGTTTTGAGGTAAGAGACTAGTCCTTCTGACTTTGAAAACTATACCAACTGCAGTAAAATCATGCTCTGAAAACAACCTGTCTACTGGGCATGCAAAATACTTTATTGCTAGCCTTGTATGTTCTGGCCACTGTGCCCTCTTCCCATAGAAAGAGGTCAATGGGTATTGATCCAGATAGAGCTCTGTTGGGTCATCCAGATAGTCCTGGACTAACATCTGAACTGACATTGGTGCTGCCAAGTGCTGCACCTATGTTGCCTGTGCCTCTGCACTTGGCTTATAACCGGCTGAGTGAAATCAATCTATTACAGAGCTTGCCCTTGAACTTGAAGTGGTTGTTGCTGTGGGTTTTGGAGTGGCTGACAAAGGGATTGTCTGCTGATGCAGACATCAAGAACCAACACCACCACCTTCTGTGCAAATTGAAGGCTGCATATATGCAGTCATTCTTCTTCTTGATCACTCGCTTTACTAACCATCCAAATCTTGTAAGCTAAGTCATCTGTTTCAGGAAAGGAATGAACATGAGCAGCACGTTTTGCAATGTGGATCTAGTATTGTGGCACAGATGTAGTCTTAGGAGGACACAATTTCTTTTGGCTGCCTTTGATTTGTGTTCAAGCAAAGGGTTAAACTATTCACCAAAGAAGCTGCTTCTTTATTGACATTGTTTAACATTTGTGCCATCTTTTTGAAATGATCCTATAGCAGAAGCAACAGCTGGATTGCTTGGCTCATGGTAATGCCCTCCTTACTGACTTCCAGTGAATTTCTTACAACCCATTTGTCCACTTCCACTATTATGGCTCTGGCGGCTGCATCCTCTCTCTTTTGAATTGCATACTCATTAATAGACTTGTACCGCTCAAGTAGATGTTGCAAAATATAGTAGATTGAGTTTCAACCTGTTAGTACCCCCCGTACATGGGCATTTACAGGTAGTTTATGAGAATGCTGAAGGGTCCTTAACTGCTTCTGGGCTTTCAATCAATGACTGAAATGAGTGCATATTGTGTGGCAGGTGACCAGTATGTTTCTGACTACTTCTTCCTGTTTCAAGAAGGTCCTGTACAATAGGTTGATGCAATGCACTAAACTGAGGACTCAGAAATATCCACCATCAGACATGTCTTCTAGTATATTACTGCCATTGTCAGTGGCAACAAACCCAATTGTCAAATCTCTAAGTCTAAGCCACTTGTCGCCCAACTTATTAAACTCACCCAAGATGTTGGCAGCTATACTTTCTTCATGGCGAACACTGCATGACAGCGATGACACCAGTAGCTAGCTTTTGCTTAGCTTCCTGGAAAGAGACACATGGGCATATTTATGAAAAGTTTACTCAATGCATTCCAGAAAGTCATCTTGTTGGGATGTGCTACTTGAAAGGGCAGGAATGTGCTGTATTTGCCAGCATACAACACATCCCTGTCCTTTCCTAGCACTGGCACACTTTTGGTTGCCGAGCATCATTACAGGTACCCTTGTTTCATATTTAAAGGATGCCAGCATTGCAGACAGGGTTGGTTTTCTGCAGGAAGGGGTACCTTCCTGCACAAAAACAATCCTAAGGGGCATTTTCTTCTTTCTAAGTCTACTACAGACTTCAGAATACACACATTTTGTGCCTCTGGTAGGAAGGCATACAATTCTGACACATTCCAAAGTCTCTGAGAATACTGCTAGGTTGCAGGCTATCCAGTCCCAATGCGCACTACTGAATAGGGTCCATAGGCTATTATACTTTAGACCCAAGAATTATTAAATCCATCAGTTGTACATTTGGATGTTTTGTTCATAATCCATTAATAGTCATGCAAGATAGCCTTGCATGGCTTGATAAATCTCATTTAAGTTTTGGTTCACCTCTGCGTACCCTTGGTTGGTGCAAGGGTGATACAAAACCGGGATAAATTTGCCCCCCAGTGTGTAATGATGTATACGTAATCTGTTATTCGACAACTGGTCTACATGTCTGTCGGCAATGAGGAGGTTGGACTGAACAGTGTTCTGCTTAATAGCCTTGTCAAATAGTTGCAGCTCTTAATGATCCAGGACTGGCACAGCCACTGTGGTAAAATTGATATGACTGGGAACCTTTCATTTTAGGCAGACAGCCTCCACAAATACCACAAATCTGACTTCTGTGTCTAGCACTAACATGTTAGCCTACTTCCCTTTGTAGAACTGTCTTTTTTCGTGGTTCTAGTGGTACAGCAACTCTCTAGTAAACATAGCTTTAATAGTAGGTTGTTTTGTTGTCGTACTACTGCCACAAATGAGTTATAGTTACCAGCAACAGGTTGGCTGTCTAGGCACTTTGGGTTGGAAGTCACTGTATCCCACTGTGCCTTGTGCCATACAGAGCTTGTTACAGGTGAGAATTGTACACTACTGGGGAGACCTACAGGGCTGCTTTGTGTAATGCTGAAGCAGGCATCATCTTTTCATCCTCCTGAACACCCTTCTAACCACTTCAGCTGCAAGTTCTCTATTATCACCAGCAGCTATATTTTAAGATGCTCTTCCCAGATGATTCTGTGTTGTTTTTACTAATGGAATGGTTAGTCTCCTGTACCATAGTGCCCACCTTGCTTTCCACAACTTTCTAGATGGTTGAGTTGATTGCCTCTCTGTAGAGCATTTTGCAACTACGGTAGGGTTGGTGGTGGTGGCTGCAGACTTCTGGGTTCTTGTAAATATGAGAGCCAGATGTACTGGTGGAACCACATGCATCTGACTAGGTTGAATAGATGTCAACAGTACTGTCTCTGTGCCTCTTTCCACACTGATGATTACTGGCTCATCAGCATCATCTTTACCAACTTCCTCACTTGCAAAACTTTCAGGAACCATCCTTTTTTCTTGTCTCTTGGACTCAGTTGGGGTCTAATCCATGATAAGATCATCAGAAGGGGATCTTGGAGAAGGTGGAGGATTTCTCATTCGTTTCAGTTCGTGAAGCCAATCGGGCAAGAGCAGTCTTCTAAACAGCTTGCTCAGCAGATACCTCAATCTCCTTCTCTGGTCCTGCTTCCAGAAGATCTGTTGTTTGCTCTGGCTCTTGTTCATAGAATGATTTAGTTTGTGACTGAGACAATTCCATTTCAGACTCACTGCTGTCCATGATTTCAGTCATTTCAGTGCTGGGGTATATGGCCTTGGTGGTGGTGGTTCTGTTGATGCAGGAATGACCCTTTCAGCCTCTTTCTGCCTAGAAGAGGGTGTATCAGGTACATCACTTTTCTTGTACAAAGATGAGAGTTTGATGCCAATAGTGGCAACAGTGTTCCTTTTCTCCCAACTGACCACTTTCCTCTCAGGAACTTCCTTCTTTGGCATTATCTTGTTAGCATCAGCAGTTGTTCAGAGCTTTAGAAGGCATTTCTGTAATTTTGCATTACTCTTTTGATGTGAATTTATTGAAAACTATGTGATTACACCATTTTGCATAATTATGACTAATATGGACCAAAAATGCTAAAACAGGAGTATAGGAACAACAAAATTATTAAGGGTGAGTGGCTGCTGATGTTCCTCTTTGGTTGTATTTAGCTCTATTTCCTTAGCATAAAATGAATCTTCAAGTCCATAGCACTAAATGCTGATTTATGCGTCACATATAATTCCACATACTCTTGAGTAATTTTGCTGTAATGTCATGTAACTATGATGCTGCAAACTATGTGAGTTACACCGACCTCTACTCGGGTATCACTGGCAGCTAATTCACAGACTTCTCTCAACTCATGCTAAAAACAGCCTCTGAATATTCTGATTATGTGAGCCTAAATAATACAAACAAGAGTATTCATGCTACTGTGTTATTTCAGCACTTATTATGGTCTGATTTTTACCAAACAGGAGAACTGGTTACACTATGTGGAGTTATGGCATTAAAAATCAGTAACTAAGCGACACAAGAGTAATGTGAAATTACCAAATGACTCCAATCATGCCACCATAATAAAAATTAGATCAAGGCCTAATTTTAACCCAAACCTACACCTGTTAGCTTAACTAGATATGTAGAAAAACAGGCTTTTCGTAGTAGACACTACATTTTTGCCCTATCTGCTTGGCAGGCTTTAGCACTCTATGCACTTTTCCCCTTGCTAACCAGGAGTAAACGTGCCAATGGTTCCCCTTTAAATGTGGTTAAATTGGCTAATTGCTGAATTGTGTATTTAACTTTTCAATGTGGACGTAGTATATGTTGTGCAAATACACCCGTGGCTTGAAAAGTTGAGTTCCACCTGTGGACCGTAACACATATTGTGCCATCTACTAGTGTGACAAAAGAAAACATGACTTTAGGCCTTCCATTGTAGCCTGATGGCTGTAGTGTAAAAAGTGAAGTACAACATGTTAAAATAAGGTAGGTATGCATGGTATTTAAAAGTGGGTCATGTAGAAAGTTATTATTACATGTCCCTACAGAAACAAGCTCCAAAAAGCTCTGTTCACGGTGTCAGACCTAGCTGTCCTATATAGAAATCCATAGTGCAGATTAAAATACACTGCTAATTTGGGAAAGGGACCACCTTGACAAAAATGATCCACTATTTCTATTAGTTATTACAAATTCAATTCAATGGTGACGTTAAATATTTAATAAATATTAGGGAACATCAACATTTAAAAAGTTACCTTTTTCCTACCTAGACTTTCTCAATGTAAATTTGCATTAGCTTTCCGGCTTCCCTCAGCCTGTGCTTTGCCTTGAATTAGCATGGACTATGTGTGAAATGTCTCCAAGGAGCAAACAATAGGATTTCCTGAATGAGTAGAAGTGACTTCTCTGAACTCCACATATATTCAGAGTGGGGCTCTGGGAATCCTGTCACACTAAAGTATTTATAAATGATTTTCAAAGTAATTAAAATATTGTTGTCTTTCAGCATTATAAGTGATTTTTGTTGTTTTGGTAATAGTCTGATTTTGTTTATAGTATATTATTTTTGTCAATGTGGTTGATATTGGATGCCAAATATTTATCCACATTTTGCAAACAAGTAAGTATTTCACAAATATGGATTAGTTTGGGATGTGAATAGTAAATCTGCCACTCCTACAGTCCAATGCTTTGCACATTGTGGTTTAGATTAGAGTGAAAATAGTTAATCTTCCTCCCTCAAAGTCCCATGCTTGCCCCAAAGTGATTTTGAATCGAACAGAATATGGGTGGCTCCTCTTTAGGGACTTCAAGACATAGCCCTGTCACCTGTGAGCCCCTACGTCATTTGTTGAGCTTCTGCCCACACTTGTAATAATATCATTTAGCAGTGTTCATGCAAACAAAGCCTTTGTGTTTACATGAACTCTGCAGTGCGTGACTCAGCCATATTATCCTTTCTGGCAGGCTCCTCATGACAGTAGAAAAAGGAAGAGGGGGCTGAGAGATGATGCAGCTATAGAGGGTGGTTTAGAAATGCAGCACTCCGTATCTGGAAGTCTGGATTGCTCATGTAAGAGGCGTAGTTCAACTATGATCAGGCACAATCCTTTTATTTAGCAGACCTACTGTGCATGCCTCAGACAGCATAGTATATTGGCTAAAATGGTGCTGCAAGTGTGCAGATCCATGCATTCCAGAGGCCAGTGATGAGCAATACAAAGCAGAAGGTGCAGGACCACCAGCACAGTCCCAGCTTCTAATAGGGCTGTGCTTCCAATCCTATCAGGAAGCTGGGAGAAGGTTTGAGGTGGGTCTTCATCTTAAACCTGGCCCTGGCAATGCCCTTCACAGCACAAAGTGGTGATGGATTCTTGTGCTGTACTGATTTATCTGTCAGTGTAGATATGTACACTTCCTTTTCTCCCAGCCATTTTCACTGTCCCTGTAGTCACTTCCTTAGAATAGACAGCATACAGGTTGGCAATTCAGCAGTGTGGACACAAGTTCTCTGAAACAGAGCCACCAGATGTCCTAGCTCTTATAATGCCCTCTCAGTGAATGTCAACTATAATATGAGGATGCTAACATTGCTGGCACATGAATGGAGCAAGAACGATCGGCACACCATTCACCTAAAAAGTGCCACGTACTGCGCTGGGCTTCTCACCTCTGGATTTCGGATTGACGAATACACCAAGTCTTCTACAGGTCCTGGATACTCCCAGATAAGGGCGACCCCTTCCAGTAGCCACAGTGCCGCTTGACAGGCTACGCTAAAGCAGACTGTACCCTCCAGAAGGAGTCCCAGTGGGAAAAAACCCCAACACTGGGGAAAAAAACCTCTAACAGGAACTCCTGAAGGAAAACAAGAAAAAACAGGACTTGACAACAGGAAACAAAAATAGGCAATATCCAGGGTAAAAGGCAGGAAAAAAGGAACAACAAAAATATCCCAAGGTAAAAGCAGGAACAAAGAACAGGCAAAAATCTCCCAAGGCAAAAAGCAGGAACCAAAAACATGAGCGAACAGCACAACCAGAAGGAAGTGTTTGCAACGCAAGGAGGAACAAGACTGACTGACTTATATACTGAGAAAAGGGAAGTGACATCACAGGAAAGGGAAGTAACACCATCTTGGATTGGGAAAAGCCCATAGACCAGTATAGGAAAAAGAAAGTAGTATAAAAGAGAAAAAGAGCATGCTGGGGCAAAAACACGAAGAAGACAAGATGGACACAACATGGATAGAGACAGGCAAAAGGACCAACAAAAAGCCCACCACCAACAACAAAATAAGAAAAAAGGCTACAAGTAAGTGTAGCGTGACCGGGAGTGAAATATATGCTTCCCAGAAAGCATAGTCAAAACACGCGGGGAACGGCGCTCCGAAAATTGGTAGCGCGTTCCACCCGCGAGGACAGAAAGAGACGCCGCGTCAGAGCGCGGCATTAGAAAAAAGAGGCATGTGAAGAAGGGGACCACACTATAGACCACATGTACATCACTGGTCATTTCTTGTCTTTCAAGGTGTTTGGTTCAAAGATCTTGACCCACATTTGCCTTTTCAGCATGGTCACCCCAGATTATTTGCTCAGTAGACTGTGATCAGGGCCACAATGCGTGTGCTCTGACCCTAATTGGTATTGATAAAATTGGTTCCACCAAATTGGTCTAATTAACTTTCCCATGAGGCCATAGCAGATGGTGCAGAAAATGGACCAATGACATAGGCGCTAATTGTCACATGTTGGCTGCAGTATGAATTTATTTCATCCGATATATGGGAAAAATATATGACCGACAAGAGCACCACTGTGCTCTTAATGTACTGCAGATTAAAGTCACTAGTATAACACTTGGTAAGGAACAGTGAGTTTGCCATGAAAGAAAGCCCTCAAAGCAGGGTGTCAAATGTATAAGAAAGGTGTCTCACTCTATATTTACTCTCAAAGTGACTCAGACTGACTGAAGGCCTAAACACTATTTTGCTGTGTAGGTTTGCTCCTTTTTTCAAAGGACAAGCCTAATTGTGAATAACATATTTAATTTGATACCTCTGTGTGGGAAAATGGTAGCAAAGTCATTCAACGTTATTTGCTACTTAATTTTCAAAATAGGAATTAATGTCAAATCCGGGGCTTTTATAACAAGTTTGAAATAATGCTACAAAATGTTCTTTAGGCACCAGTTCTGCCACTAACCACACTGATAGAGATAGAATATCATCTTTGGCTGGGAGAATTAATGACCTGGGCTCAGAAGACAATAGCATGCCTCTGAGCCTGGGATATAGAGGGTGGTTTTACCTGTTCACCATTTAGCAGGTATCACCTATCTTGGAGTGAAAAAGAACAGATAGCAGAACCAGGAATAATGTTAGAACTACCACATTAAGAGATGACGGGGGGCTTCTGCTATTCATTCCTAGAACCTTAGTAGACAGCCAGATTCTAGTCACAGTAAGATCAAACCCAGGTTGAACCCTGTCATGTGGAAAGAGGTAATCTAAAATGGGAAATTGCTATGGAGCTGAAGACAGGTCTGTTAGTGGCAGAGGTTTCTGCCATATTAAAGCAGGGGCTCCTATGTAATTGTACAGTAAGGCAAAGTAGAAGTACTGCAAAAGGAGGTGGGAGAGCTACAAGAAATGGTTAGAATTGGGTCTCAGAAATTCTCCATTCACTAGCTAGTGAACTGGATAAATATGCCATCTCTGCAACCACCTCCTCAGAACATTCCTAGACCTAGAATGACTCTACTTGAAAAAAACTGCCCTGCTGAAAGTATGCTTTTGACATGTTACTCGTGCTGAAATAAGAGGGCTCACTTAAGGACACAAGTAATCCTGCTAATAACCCAGGGATAGGCACTGCTCTACAAGGGTCAGGTAGCTAGCCCACTGATTGTCTGCTTCATGGACTTAAAAGACACATGGATTCCTGCCTCCAAGGAGTCTGTTAGAAATGGGTTCTTTGGTTGGCAGTCAGGTTACCCCCTGTCCAACAAGGCCCCTCACTCTAGTCAGGGTAAGTCACAGACAGTCCCAATTATCCTGTGCCCACCCCCTGGTAGCTTGGCACTGAGCAGTCAGGCTTAACTTAGAAGGCAATGTGTAAAATATTTGTGCAATACATCATGCAATAACACAGTATAGCACCACAAAAATACACCACACAGTGTTTAGAAAAATATATAATATTTATCTGATAAGATGCAGGTCAACATGATTAAAATGCAATAAGTATATGTTGAGATATCACTGTAAAGGTGATTTAAAGGGTCTTTAGTCTTTTAAAAGCAATGGTTCAAGTTCATAATCTCTACAAAGAACCACAGAGGAGGAGCTTGGAAAATAAGGGTGTGTGTGTCGATTTCTTGGGGAGGACATGGCGATGCATCGTTTAGTTTTCACGCAGGGATGGCTGTGCGTCAATTTCCGGCGCTCGGTCGTGGATCCTTTTCGGGTTGCAGGGTTTTTAGATGCCCTGGGGACAATGCATGGATTTCCAGCACTGACAGGATGAAGTCACAGGGACTGCGTCAATCCGGTGGGCGTTGCGTGAAAAGTTCTACCGCACGGCAGGCGCTGCATCGATTCCTCTCTGGAAGGCGGGCTGTGTCATTCCGGCTCGGCTGTGCATCGATCCAGTGGGCCGTGTGTTGAATTTCCGGTCACTACGCTAGCGCTGCGTCGATCTTCTAGTTGCGAAGTCGGGCTGTGTCGTTCCAGTTGTGCGTCACTTTTGGCAGGCTGTGCGTCGATTTTCGCCGCACAAGGAGTCCTTCTTGTAGAGATGAAGTATTTTTGGTCCTTAGACTTCAGGGAACAGGAGGCAAGCTCTATCCAAGCCCTTGGAGAGCACTTTTCACCACAGCCAGAGAGCAGCAAGGCAGCAGGGCAACAGCAAGGCATCAGTCCTTCACAGAAAGCAGTCACGTGAGTCCTTTGGGCAGCCAGGCAGTTCTTCTTGGCAGGATACAAGTTCTGGTTCAGGTTCTCTTCTCCAGGAAGTGTCTGAGTTGGTAGGGGCGGAGGCCCTGTTTAAATACCCAAATGTGCCTTTGAAGTCGGGAAGACTTCAAAGAGTGGCTTATAAGTGCACAAGGTCCCTTTTCAGTTCAATCCTGTCTGCCAGGGTCCCAGTAGGGGGTGTGGCAGTCCTTTGTGTGGGGGCAGGCTACTGTCCTTTGACATGCAAGTGTCAGGCCATCCACCCTCCCAGCCCAGGAAGACCCATTCAAAATGCAGATGTGTGCAAATGAGGCTGAGTAACCTGTGTTTGTGGTGTGTCTGTGTGAATGCACCAGGGAGCTGTCAACTGAACCCAGCCAGACGTGGATTGTAAGGCACAGAAGGATTTAAATGAAGAGAAATGCTCACTTTCTAAAAGTGGCATTTCTAAAATAGTAATATTGAATGCAACATCACCAGTCAGCAGGATTTTGTATCACCATTCTGTCCATACTAAATATGACCTTCCTACTTCTTTCAGATCAGCAGTAACCACTCAAACACTATATGAGGGTAGCCCCAAAGGGAGCAGGCCTCACAGCAGTGTAAACACAAATTTAGTAGTTTTACACAGGCAGGACATGTAACTACACAGGTACATGCCCTGCCTTTTGCCTACACAGCACCCTGCCCTATGGGTTACCTAGGGTATACCTTAGGGGTGAATTATATGTAGAAAAAGGGGGGGTTTAGGCTTGGCAAGTACTTTTAAATGCCAAGCCAAATTGGCAGTGAAACTGTACACACAGGCCTTGCAATGAGATGCCTGAGAAAAGTTGAAGGAGCTACTTAAGTGTGTGGCACAATCAGTGCTGCAGGCCCACTAGTGGTATTTAATCTACAGGCCCTGGACACACATAGTGCACTGCACTAGGGACTTATAAGTAAATTAAATAATCCAATTGGGTATGATCCAATGATATCATGTTTAAAGGAAGAGAGCATATGTACTTTTGCACTGGTTAGCAGTTTCAAAGTGCACTGAATGGAGGGAGGCAGTCAAAAAGTTAGGAGTGACCACCCTAAGGCTGTCAGGTCTAACAGAGTCCAACTGGCCAGAGACAACTGGACCCTGGAGGAGGTTTGGTTGGAGAGAGGCCTGGTGCCTAGAAGTAGATCCTGAAGAACTAGGGATTACAGGACTGACCAGAACAAACTTTCCCAGTTACGGAAGAAAAGTAGGACCTACTCATTTTCGCATCTCTAGAGGACTGGGACAATATGGTAAGGCTTGCCCAGGAAAATCACATCCTAAACAGACAAGAAAAATGGGTTTGACAACTTTGGAGCTTTTTATCCTCAAACAGGTTTAGAAGAACATTGTGGTAAAGGTATCTTGGACCAGGCAATTTGAAGCTTCAAGCCTTGCCCCACTCTGGAACTGCCTTTCAAAAGAGCAACTAAGGGCCCTATTATGAGTTGGATAGCTGAACTGCCACAACTCCAATACTGTGGGAGTGAGGGGACTGTCAAGTTGACGACCTCACCCTCATCGTATTATGATGTTTCCACCAGGACCTCTGGCTGAAACGTAGAATTACAACGTTCACCAATCAGCCTGGTAGAAACAGTGAGGCAGCATTGGCTCCCTTAAGGAGTCGAGGCCAATGCTGTCACACACATCACCTGTAAAAAGCGCACTGTCTGACAGTACACATTCCAGGATGCTGGCAGGGGGGCCCCTGCACTACTCACAACATGATTGTGGGCAGTCCAGGCCCCTCCCTGTGGCCCCCAGCACTGCCTTTTTGCTGGCCTTCGATCGGAGGCAGTGGTCTCCTGGTGGTCCGACCCCCCAGGATCATAATCTGGCAGTTGGACTGTCAGGAATGCAGCGATTCAACTGCCATAACAATCAGGAGTGCAGCGATCCAACTGCCACATCGAGTTTGGTAGTCTCAAGACTGGCAAACTCGTAACTAGGCCCTAAGTCCAAAGGTCAAACCTTGGACTAGGATTCAATAGGAAACAATCTGACCGGTGAAATATACTGATTGACTGTGAAATCTACCTTTGTCCCACTCAGAGGTTCTGGTGGCAAGTGCAACTTCTTCACTGAGAGCTGGACAATAACACATCCACGCAACCCAAATAACAAAATGACACATACATGAAATTCCTTAAAAAAATTAAGTTGAAAGGGAGTTATGTTGGACTAATGCATTAAAATTTTCTACACAATAGGAGTCATGAAATTCATTAGTTAAGGATCTACTTTCAGCATGTTTCCTAAACTCACCATAAAAGGTTGTCCTTAATTCCCGCCCACACCAAAAAATGGTTTCCAATGTCACACAGCTTTTCAAAGAAAAAATAATAAAGTATAAACATCACAAGACAACTAAATCATACTTGAATAACCACACCATCCTTTCTATCTATCTATCTATCTATCTATCTATCTATCTATCTATCTATCTATCTATCTATCTATCTATCTATCTATCTATCTATCTATCTATCTATCTATCTATTCACTTAAAAAAGGTCACATGGACCTTATAGTTAGGCTCACATTTTAAACATACAAACCATAGAAATGTACCTGTCATAATTAGAGGTTTCTCAAGTAACTATAAATCATGCCCTAAGGTAACTGTAACTAGCGTCAGCCGTGTGGCCCTCACATAACATTACATTAACGCCCAGAGAGGTGGTGGTCCCCAGGACTGTGCAATTGCCCCTAGGAGGTGGTTTTCACTGGGCAAATATAAGCCTGGGGGGGGCCTGTGCACCCATCCTTATATTTTCCATTCCAGCGGGACCAGGCCCACCAGGGGTCTTAATACAAAACAAGCACAGGAGACAGTTCTTGTTTTGTTTTTTAATTATTACCATCAACTTGTGACAATGTTGTGAATTCACAGTAAAAATTAAACGGAGAAAGAAAGTGTTTTTTTTTTTTGCTCTGACTTGGTCCCTCTGGGACCAAAACATCAGAACTAACAGGTCAGGTTGTCCCTACCCTGTCTCGTTTTCCTTTTTATTTGCATTTTTTTGTGGATACTCAGCTGAAGCAAAGTCCCAAGAGGGCTGCCCACACTTCCTGGTTGAAGTGTTGGCAGCCAATCAGAGTTCTGCATTTCCCTGCACAAGCTTGTTCATATTCCTCAAGAAGTTGCAACCAGAGATATCACATTTATTTTCCCTTTAATTTCTCAAAAATTACTGAACCGATTTACACCAAATAAGCAAAGGCACAATCTACGTACCGAAAACTAGCTTTCTGCCAAATTTGGTGTGATTCCATCCAGTGGTTCAGGCTTTAGTCATGTTCGAAGGTCCTATGGGGGTTAACAGAGGAAATGCAACTTTTTTGATCCCAGCCCTTATTTCTCAGCCCCCACTTGACTGATCACCCTGCAACAAGACTCACCAGGACACTTTTTTTGGGAAAAGTTTGTGAAGTTTCTTTAAACAGTCCCAAAGATATAGGCAAGTCAAAAAATGCTTTCCCTATGGAAACATGGTCCAAACTATTACTACCTACTGGCGACCATGTTTCCATAGTAAAAGCTTTTTTTTGACTAGCCTATATTTTTTGCACCATTTGATGAATCGTCACAGAATTTGCCCAAAATAATTGCTCTATAGAATCTTGTTGTGCATGGAAAGTTTCGGGGTGATCCGTCAAGAGGGAGCTGAGAAAAAGGGGTGGGAGGGTAAAAAAAAGTGTGTGTTGTCATGGTAATTTCCATAGACTCTTTAGACACACTTGCAGCCCAAACCGCTGGATAGAATTATACTAAATTTGGCAGAAAGGTAGCTTTTGGTTCACAGATGAGTCTTTTTTTATTTGTTGTAATTCAGTTCTGTAGTTTAGGAGAAAATCCAATTTAGTATATCCTGGGTCGCAACTGTTGTGGGTTTATTTTACCACTTTGCATCAGGATATTTATTTTAGCTTTGGGTCTGAGGCCTGTACCTTTTCACATAGTTGCCTCACATTTTATTCCTTGTATTATTTCAGAAAAAGTTTCATTTTAGTGGCGCTGCTTTATTATTTTTATCAGTTGCCTTGTTATTGTTTCCTTTGCACAACATTTCGGGTCAGATGTACAAAGCCATTTTACATTTCTTGACGGTCAGAATCACTATTTCGAGCAGTTATGAAATGCAGCATGGGCTTTTCAGATGTACAAAGCCCTTTAGGGAATCACACATTGCGATTTGTACCCAGCAGAAATCGCAATTTGCGATCTTCTGGATAGGAAATCGCAAATAGCGATTAACTATTTGTGATTCTTATTCAGATGTTCAGATGTTCAAAGCATTTCACAAATGCAAATTGGGCATTTAGGAAATGCAATTACCATTGACTTCAAGTCGATGGTAACCATGTTCAATTTAAAAAAAACACCCAAAAATGCTTTTTGTTAAAGTGCAATGGAGCACACACATGCCCTTTGGGCATGTGTGTGCTCTATTAATGCACCACTGTATTTGGGGTGCATTTCGGGGAGGGTGGCTGTTGCCCATAGCTATCCTTGGTTTTGCATTTCCCAAATAGTGATTTCTGAATAGGAAATCACTATTTCGGAAATGCAAAATTGGCCCATTATCATAAATGGCATGGGATTTCCTATTTGCGATTTTCTAATAGCAATTCCTACTTAGTAGGAATCGTTATTAGGAAATTTATATTTTGGTACATAGCATTTTGCATTTCCTAGCTAGCAATTTCTATGTAGCTGTTATTTAGGAAATGCTAAATTGCATCTACATGCAGCTGGCCCTTCATCTTGTGCTCAGCCCAAGGCTGTACAAAGCTGTACATGATAATTTACTGATTATTGCCAGTCCAAAGAGTACAATGTCTACTCTACATAGAAAAGACTTTTCAGGACAAGACGGTCACTAACCATGCTTGATGGGAGCATTCTAGCCAGCTAGCTGTCCTATGCTATACCATGTCGCTGCTAGACTTGGCCTCATCATTCCAAACACCTGGGAGGACTGCCAGCAGACCAGCAGGCGACCCCCTGTTCATTATGCAGGTATGGGGTTAGATCTTCCTTGCAGAGACCAAGAATGGGCATATTAGGGCTAACACTTCTATTGCTCTCATGTACATTTTTAGTACTGCGGGGACGGATTTTAGATTCACTAGTTTAACATAATGTTGGGACTTTGTATCTGTTTCTCATTTCTCGTCACAATAATAATAGTGCTGCGTTTTATCATCCTAATAATCATAATTCATGCCTCTTTAAGTGGAATACAGATGCTTCAATAAAATATATTGAACCAAATTCTGCTTCTCTTTGTCTTCTGCATGTATGAGACTTATGTAACTACAGAGAGGGGTAAGATCTATTCCACCACAACTTCCCTGAGAAATCATAGAGTGTCCTGCGTCAGGCTGCTACAAATCACCTTTACTCTTGGGATTTGGTAAGGTGCTGCTATCTAGCCAAAAGGGTTAGGCTGACAGCTGCCAGACTGTGTGAGATAAGACTCAGTCCCCCACATGTGGTAGTGCTGCCGTCGGAATCCAGCTGTCTCGTTCCCATGACGAGAGTCCTACATCTTGGCACCACTAACATTGGTTAGACACTAACTTTACAGATCTCCCAAGTATCTCTGTTTCATTACGTGCTAATGACACCCTAATTACCTTATACGGAGATATCCGTGTTATTAGGGAATATTGTCCTCAGCTAGATAAAAGGTACCTAGGCTATAGGTTGTTCAAATTTGAACCTTAACCCCTTTGCTGTCAGACCGTTTCCCCTTCTGTGTTGAACCTCTTTTTGGCTATTTGGGGCAGTTCGCTTTTAGGCCCACATACCTTTTAGTCCACATAAGCTACCCAGGCCAAATTTGTGTCCGTTTTTCCCAACATCCTCGGGTTTCTAAAGGTACCCAGAGTTTGTGGGTTCCCCTGGAGGAGACCAAGAAATTAGCCAAAATACAGCTAAAAGTTAGTTTTTTTGCAAAACACAGGATAAAAGTGCTGCAGAAGAAAGCTTGTGTTTTTTTCCCTGAACAAAGAGTTTGCTGTGCTACAATCACCATCATGCCAGCTTCCAGGAACAGGTAGAGTTGAATGATAAAACCAATTTTTTCAACACAATTTTGGCATTTTACTGGGACATACCCCATTTTTACTATTTTTGTGCTTTTAGCCTTCTTCCAGTTAGTGACAGAAGTGGGTGTGAAACCAATGCTGGATCCCAGACAGCTAAACATTTGTGGGACAAAATTCTGAATTTATCAAGGGGTCATTTGTGTAGATCCTACAAGGTTTTCCTACAGAAAATAACAGCTGAAATAATGCTGTAACTTTTTCCTGTGATGTCAGATTTTCAGAAGCAATGTACCATTACATCTGCTGGACTCTTCTGGTAGCAGGGTTATATAGGGCTTGTAGGTTCATCAAGAACCGTAGGCACCCAGAGCCAATAAATGAGCTACACCTTGCAATGGGTTTTCATTGTAGACTGGGTGTACATCAATTTATTTGGTAAAATATAAAGAGTGAAAAAAGAAACCTTTGTATTTCCAAAATGAGCACAAGATTAGGTGCAGAGAAGCAGTGGTTATTTACACATCTCTGAATTCCGGGGTCCCCATACTAACATGTGAATTACAGGGCATTTCTCAAACAGATGTCTTTTTTACACACTTTCTTACATTTCGAAGGAAAAAAATTATTGAAAGACAAGGGGCAATAACACTTGTTCTTCTATTCTGTGTTTACCCACGTCTTCTCATAAAACTGGTACCTCATTTATGTGGGTAGGCCTAATGCCCGTGACCGGAAATGTAACATTAACACATCACATTTTTACATTGAAATGTGACGTGTTTTTTGGAAAGTGCCTGGCTGTGAATTTTGGCCTCTTGCTCAGCCGGCACTTAGAGAAACCTACCAAACCTGTGGATTTTTTAAAACTAGACACCTACGAAAATCCAGGATGGGGTGACTTGTGGGGCTCTCACTGGGTTCTGTTACCCAGGATCCTTTGCAAACCTCAAAATTTGACCAAAAAAAAAAACACTTTTTCCTCACATTTCAGTGATAGAAAGTTCAGGAATCTGAGAGGAGCCACAAATTTCCTTCCACCCAGCATTTCTCCAAATCTCATGATAAAAATGGTACCTCACTTGTGTGGCTAGGCCTAGTGGTCGTGACAGGAAATACCCCAAAACAAAACGTGGGCGCATCACATTTTCCCAAAGAAAACAGAAATGTTTTTTTCAAAATGCCAGCTGTGGATTTTATCCTCTAGCTCAGCCGGCACCTAGGGAAACCTAGCAAACCTGTATAATTTTGGAAACTAGACACCAAGCTGAATCCAGCATGGGGTGACTTGTGCGGCTCCCACCAGGTTCTATTACCCTGAATCCTTTGCAAACCTCAAAATTTGGCAACAAAAATCCTTTTTCCTCACATTTAGGGGATGGAAAGTGCTGGAATCTGAGGGAAGCCACAAACGTCATTCTACCCAGCATTCCACCAAGTCTTCCACTAAGAATGGTAGCTCGCTTGAGTAGGTAGGCATAGTGCCCGCAACAGGAAATGCCCCAAAACACAACATGGACACATCACATTTTCCGAAAGTAAATTGACATGTTTTTTGCAAAGTACCTATCTGTTGATTTTGGCCTCAAGCTAAGCCAGCACCTAGGGAAACCAAGCAAACCCATATATTTTTAGAAACTAGAGAAACTAGGGGAATCCAGGATGGGGTGACGTGTGGGGCTCCCACCAGGTTCTCTTACTCAGAATCCTGTGCAAACCTTAAAATGTGGCCAAAAAAACAATTTTTCCTCACATTTCGGTGATGGAAAGTTCTGGAATCTGAGGAGAGCCACAACCTTCTACCCAGCATTTCCCCAAGTCATCTGATAAAACTTATATCTCACAGGTGGCCTGCAACAGGGAAGAGACAAAAAAGTGTAGAAATTGAGGGGATAGGCTGGCTTTGCTTTGGGGACCCACACAAGTGAGGTATCATTATTTCACTTGGGAGACTGAGGGAGACACTGGGTGGTAAGAAAACACTGCTAAGACCCTTAGGGCCAGATGTAGCAAGCAGTTTTGCCCATTCTGTGTCTATGGGAAAATGTGTTCGTACATATGGCCCTTACTTCTGTGATTATCCAAACATTAAAATTGTGAAAAGAAACACACTTAGGTTATGTTAAAAAGACACCTCACCCACCAACATAGTTGGTGGCATGCTTCATCATCGGGGTCCCACCCGAGTCACCTAGCATGTCACGGGTGTGCTTCGATGCCTGACATTTTCATTTTTACCACACATACTGGTTGGATTTGGCACGAGGGTGAGTAATGGTTCATTAGATCAAATTTTATTGACAAGAGATTTCACAAAAATGAAATGCACTGTTAATAACTGAATGGCCCAAAAAACGAACCAATGACTGATGGCTTGTGAGCTGTAAAGCTGCATCAAGGGACCAACCGCTTTTCAGTCTATTCTCACACCTTTCATAGGTGACATGCACAAGACCAATCACGCTGCCAGCCGTGGGTCCAGCACATTACAACACTCACATCAAAAGACAGCGCCATTCAAGGGCCCATCACTTTCATACTCCCACATGCCTGATACAGAAATCACACCAGCTGATGGGAGTCTGTGGACTGGCATTTGGCTAGCAGTGTGTTGTAGTGGTAACAGCAAGACACTATTTACACCACTAGCCAAGCGCAAGTCCACACACACCGCCAGCCAAGCGCCACTCCAGCCACACCAGCAGCCAAGCACCACTACATGCACACCATCAGCCAGGCGCCACTCCACGCGCACTGTCAGACAAGTGCCACTCCATGCACACCGCCAGCCAAGCGCCACTCCATGCACACCGCCATCACTTTTTCTTAAAACAACAAAGAAGCCACTAACTAATTATGAATAAAATAAGTACAAAGCTTCAAACACAAAAGCTCTAACTAAATACATGACAGTAACGGCAACCGTGAAACTAAACATATGAAAATATAAAACTAACAGTTTACGCTCACTGTAGTTCCCAATAATTATTTTGGGTGTGGTAACTCCTGAAACACTGGCCACACACAGCCTAGGCTTAGAAGGACAATCAGGGCAGTACATGCAAGTTTCCCTCCTCATAGGTCTTTGGGTACAGACTCTACATTTCCTAACGGGAAAGTCTTTTTTGGGCATGGAAGGAATGTGATCAGGAGGGTGGCAATCTTTCAATCTAGCAACATCCTCCAACACTACTTCTCTAGGAACTCTTGCATGTACCACCACAACAAGGCTTTCTATGACAGACTCCTGAAATTTCACAAATATCATCCTTGACTCTGGAGAACTATTCTTGAACACAACAAAAGCATTAAAATTTGCCAAATGGAAAAGGTGAATAGCTAACTTCTTATACCAAATGTAAGACTTATGAACAGCAGTAGACTGTTCCAACCTCTGATCAACTCTATCTACACCTCCCATGTGCTTATTATAATCTAAAATGCATACAGGTTTGCGCACTTCAGCAACTTCACCCCAAACAGCCACAGGGGAAGTACGCTCATCATGGATAGTAGTCAGCATGTACACCTCCCTTCTGCCTTCAAATTTCAGAGCTAGCAGCTCATTGTTACCAAAGGCACTGCACTGTCCCCTCTCAAGTTCTTTACAGACAAGCTCCCTTGGATAGCCTTTCCAGTTAGAGCGGATTGTGCCACAAGCACCAGTGTCCACTCTGAGAAATTCCCTGAACAACTGCACTCCACTGTAGAAGATATCTAGGTACAAATGGTGACCTTTGTTAAACAGTCGTCTACCAAGTTTCCACACAATTTTCTCACTAACTCCAAAACTGGGCGGACAACCAAGGGGGTCAATACTGGAATCCCTACCAGTGCAGACCCCAAAATTATAAACATATCCTGTACTACTTTCAGACAGCATACACATCCTAATTCCATACCTTGCCCTCTTGCTAGGAATGTACTGCCTAAAAATCAAATGGCCCTTAAACAGGACCAAAGACTCTTCTACAGATATTTCTTTCCCTGGAACATAGACCTCTGAAAACCAATCTACAAAATGATCAAGGACAGGCGTAATCTGAAAAAGATGGTCAGAATAAGGGTGATCTTGTGGCAAGGCTAAAGCATTGTTAACAAAATGCAGCATCCGAAGAAGAAGCAAATGCCGATTACTAGTCATGGTTACAGAAAATGTAGCCATTGCCATCAAGACCAATGAGAAGCCAGTGATGGCTTCCTTATCAACCCCATCAAAAAAGTCAAACCCAAGAACTTTTTATCTCTTCCAAATTTGTGGGTATCCACTGGGTAGCTCTAGAGTGTGGCCTAAGTCTGGTAGCGTTGTCCCTCAAATACTGCTCGGCATGCAAATTTGACTGCTCAACAATCTCTTCCAAAAATACATCACCCATAAACAACTGAAAGAAATTTACAGTCAACAAGTTTTCCGTATTCACTCTACACCCCGGGAGATCAGTAAAGGCAGGCAACTCTGGTAGCTCCATGTTTGGGGCAACCCAGAGATCAAGTCTTCCAATGGGAACATTTTCAGCCCTAGGCTGCTGTACTATTGACACATCAGTGTCCTCCTCTAAAACAGGCCCTTCATCTCCACTGAGAGTGGCTTCCTCATCAGAAGATTCCTCTCGGACAGAAAATTTAGTGCCAGAATCTCTCACTTCCTCCTCTGCCTCAGATGTAGGGTCAGTCTCATAATCATGATCAGAAGATGACTCAAAAAGCATACCAACAGGGAACCCGGAAGAACGAGTCCGGAACCACGAAGTTGTGAGAAACGAAAGCAAAACAATGCTTTCGTTTTCCATGACTTCCTGGTTTTGGTACCTTAACCACGCATGTCTGAACAACATACATGCGTGGTTAAGGTATAGAAGAATGGAGTCAGAGTGGACTGGGACTGGGGCTGTTTATTTGGGAGGTGGGGTGGGGGTGGGGGCTTGGGTGATTAGGGTTTAGGGGGCAGGGTTTAGGTTTAAAGGGTACTTTGTGGTTTGGGCTGTTTAGGTTTTAGGGGCAGGGTTGGGGACTCTGAGTATTTTTAGTTTTTGGGGTGAGGTGGGGGGTTGGGGGTGATTAGGGTTTTAGGGTGAGGGAGGTCAGGGTTTAGGTTTAATGGGTGGGTTGGGGTTGGGATGTTTAGGTTTTAGGGGTGGGGTGGGGACTCAGGGTATTTTTAGTTTTTGGGGTGGGGGCTAGGGTGATTAGGGTTTAGGGGGGATCAGGGTTTAGGTTTAAGGGGTGGGGTAGGGGGCTGGGTTGGTTTAGGTTTTAGGGGAAGGGGTTTGGGGTTCTGGTAATTTTAGGGTGGGGGTTGGGGTTGTTGTGGGGATGGGGGGTCGTGGTAAGTTTCGGGAGTGGGGGGCTAGGGGGTAAGCATGCTGGATCGTGCATGCTGATTGCTAATGCCTTTACCAGGAATGCGTTTACAACAGTAAAATCATTGTAAACACATTCGTGGTAAAGGCATTAGTGGTTAGAACAAAGTCGTTGTTCCGACCTCATTGTTGTGCCACAGGTGCTTCAAGTACCCGTGGTTCCGACATATAACCATACCAACAACCTGCTGAGTGGTCATGCTGCGGCTAGCCATGATCCTTCCTTCAAAAAGGAACTGGACAAATGCACCACCAACAACCAGCACTGTGTAAGATAAGTAATAAATAAAGTGTGGCTTTATCACAAAGAGTTAAGTATTCAAAAATGATACCACTCACTTGCCTGAAAAAGCTCGACTCACCAGCATCTACTCTGCACAGACACAGCAATCCCAAATGATATCCCGCTAAACAGTAGAAAAAGAAAAGAATATTAGACATAAGACAACACAAATATCATTGTGCACAAATCTAAGGACAATTTCATACACAATCCTCCGTTTAGTACACCACTTGCAAAAATGTAATTCATGCATGGCAATGATATTCGTTTGGAGTAAAAAAAAATCTTACCTAAAACATGCAGCTATGCAAACTGCAGGTCAGCCCCTGCCAAAAACCACAAGGAGTCACAGCAAAGGAAACAAAAGCTTTGAATTAGAACAAAAAGAAGAAATAAACCATTATAATCACAAATGTAAATACATTGCCAGTTGGCAAACACCCGCCACCAAACATTTAGAAATTTCCTCTGGTGTTTAGTGGTTTCTGCCCCAAAACTGTGTTGTTATACCCCCACAGGGGACAGAAATGGCCAACAGTCAAGTGGCCCCTTTTGGGGGGTGATCCTTGCCCAAGCGGTTGCCCCCACACACAGAAAAACAGAAACAAAAACTATCCCTGGCGTCTTGTTGGATTCTACCGCCACCTGTGGGTAGATGGGCCTAAAAAAATAGGCCGATCTGCCCCCAAGAGAGGCAGAAATGGCCATTAGTAATGTGCCCCCACGGGGAACGACCCTTACCCAAGGGGCCGCCCTCAAACAAAAAGCACACACACGCGATCCCTGGTGCCTAAGTGGCTTCTGCCCCCCTTGGCGGCAGGTGGGTCTAAAACGATAGGCTGATATGCCCCCAAGAGGGGCAGAAATGGCCAACAGTTCTGTGCCTCCTTCGGGGGGCAACCCTTGCCCAAGGAGCAGCCCCCCCACACAAGAAAACCAAAACTATATGCTTATGGGCCTAAAAGAAATAGGTGGATCTGTCCCCATGGGGGGCAGAAATGGCCATTAGTAATGTGCCACCCATGGGTAGCAAACCTTGCCCAAGGGGCTGCCCCCTAAACAAAAAATACACACATGATCCCTGGTGCCTAAGTTGCTTCTGCCCCCCTTGGGGGCAGATGGGCCTAAATAAAATAGGCTGATGTCCCCCCAAGGGGGGCAGAAATGGGCAACAGTTCTGGGCACCCTTTGGAGGGTGACCGTTGCCCAAGGGGCCACCACCCATAAACATCAATACTCTGCCGCTTTCGCAGCAGTGAGTTGAGTGATGAGGGATGATGCTTTGCTCCCTCAAAATACATGCACGCAGACCCGAGCGAACTCCACTGCACACCTAGCAAAGCTTAGGGCTCTGACATTGGCACTGGAAGATACGGATCCTGAACTTTCAACATTGATTTTGTGTCATTCGTACTACTGTGCCAGTCATTTAAAGAATATCTGCATTATTGGTGCCTAAATTGGTTCAGAGATTCCAAAGGGAACTCCATCAAAGAGAATTTTTTGTTGGGGAGGGTATCAGATCTCAAAGACAAGCTACCAAAGAGCCATGTAGTTCATACAATGGGTCACCAACATCTCAGAGTACACATTGTAGGAAATAATTTGGCTGATAGCCAAATCAGAAGTTGCCACAACTTCTGTTGCTGCGATTACTCGTTCCCATACAAGACTGGATGATGAAACACCAGCTGCTATGAAGGCTTTGGCTGACAACAAGCCCTCACCAAAGGCAAATCCTGCCAAATATTGCTACCACTGAAATGCCCAAAATATTGCATTTGCAACAATACCACAGGTGGGTGATTGTGTGATCCCCAACCAAGACCAGAGACAAGATCTCATCAAAGCAGTACATGAGGGGGTTGCTTCTGCCCATGTAGATGTGGCAGTTACGGTTTCATTAATTAAAAAATGCTACTGGTGGCCAAGTCCATACAAACAGACAAAACAGTATGGGGGTCATTACAACATTGGCGGTAAAAGCCGCTTACCGCTGTGCAGAAGACCGCCAATACACCGCCGCCGCGGCGGGAGACCGCCACAGCTATTATGATACACATCACGGATTCCGCCAAAATTCAGACACCCACACAAGTCCGCCACACCAAAGGTCAGCAATAAATATGCGGAAACAAATCCTCCACCTCCACGCCAACAGAAACACGCCCATGCTATTACGATCCACGCAGCGGTCTTTCAACCGCGGGATTCCATTGGCGGTACACACCGCCACGCTCAAAATACACACACACCTCCAAAACACCGCCACATTGGACAATTACAAATACACACACCTGATACACATACACACACCACTCCCACACACCCAACACAATATAAAACACACCTACATCACACACAAACCCCTACGATCACAAATTAGAGATGAAGGCCAGAGAGAGACAGCACAGAATAGATAACACCATCACACAGAGGCACACTACACCATCACCCACACAACATCCATGCACAAAACACCACATACCACTACACTCACCACACTCATCAACACATACACCACCCCACACATCACACACACCACCCCATGTCACGCCAAAGACACCCCCGCTTCTCCGAGGAGGAGCTCAGGGTCATGGTCGAGGAAATCATCAGGGTAGAGCCACAGCTATTTGGCTCACAGGTACAGTACACATCCATAGCCAGGAAGATGGAGCTATGGCAAAGAATAGTCGACAGGGTCAACGCTGTGGGACAGCACACAAGAAATAGGGAGGACATCAGGAAGAGGTTGAACGACCTACGGGGGAAGGTGCGTTCCACGGTATCCAGGCACCACATCACGGTACAGCGGACTGGCGGCGGACCCCCACCTCCTCCCCCACAACTAACAACATGGGAGGAGCAAGTCTTGTCCATCCTGCATCCTGAGGGCCTCACAGGAGTCGTTGGAGGAACGGACACTGGTAAGTCAAATCTTCACTATCATATCCCCCACCCTACCTGCATGCTATCACACACCCCCACCCTCACACCCTCCCCTATCACCCTAACTCCTCACTAATCTACCCATAACACCAACCACCCATCCCAACCCCAAAACCTGCATGACACAACTAAGCATGGACACCCATCACTAAAGCATGCCCACTGCACATACCCACAACACCCCCCAAACATCACCACACAAGCCCCCACACAGGAATGCCTGTACTGGGGTTCACGCACACCCAACCATTGCACACCATGAAACACACACATGCAATAATCATGTACTTATACCCCCGCAGAAACCCGAAGGAACGTCACCACACCAGAGGGTCCAGACAACACCACTCCACCCCCAGAAGAGGCCCACAGTGACGACAGCAGCTCTGCCCTACTGGATCTTGATGACCAGCCCGGACCATCGTGGGCCTCAGGACAGTCGGTTCCCCTTGCCCAGCCACAGCCCAACACCGAGCTTACACCCTCTGGTAACACCAGCACAGCACCCACCCAGCGGACCCATACCTCCCTACCCAGGACAGGTCAATCAGCGGTGTGTCCACCACTACAAGGCACCCAGGGTAACCCACCACCCCAACAACAACAGGGACCTGGGGGCAGTGGTAGTGGGCACACGGTCCAGGGGATGGAGGCACAGGAACACCGGGGAACTGGGAGGGCTGCTGTGCGACAGAGGGAGGACAGGCCAAGGGAACCTACTCTCAACAAGGCCCTATCCTCCATCATGGGAGCATACCACCACTCCCAGGAGACGATGGCAACAGTCCTGGACAAGTTGCAGGAGACCCTGCGTCTGCAGGAGGAACAGTATTTGGGGTTCAGGGAGGAGCTCAGGACCATCAGCTCCGCCCTGGGCACCATCGTAGGGGTGCTGACGGACATTCAAAACATCTTGAGGGACACCGTGGCACTCCAAGGGGCCCCTGACACTAGCCAGGATGATTAAATGCCCACCACCTCTGCCGGCGCTAGTGGACAGGACGCCCCGCCACAGGACCAACACACCAGCACCCCACCCCCTGCAGACGGACAACCACCACAAAAGCGGGCCCTGAGATCCAGGAACAGGACGGAGCAAGATGGCAAGACCCCCACCAGGAAATAAGACCACCCTGATTGTCCCCCCACTGTCCCACTTTGTTACCCTGTCCAGCTTGGAACTGCCCCAGCTCCACTTCCAATGGCCAGATGTTCAATGTACCTGTGAGACTAATAGACTGGACTCTGCCATGGACATTCTTCCACCATGACCTCTCCCTATTTCACAACCCCCCTACATTTTTATGCACTTCAATAAACACCCTTGAAACCTTAATAATATTGGAGTCAGTCAATGATTGTGAACTTTATTGTCAATTACAGTGTTAAAAAAGGTTACCCATTGGAAGGTCAACATACCAATGTCACACATCACAAGCCTTTCAAGGGTGCAAGCTGTAGGTTACCACATTATTGAAACTGAAATGGAAGGGGACAACTCAGTTACCAAATAGGGAGTGAAATGTAGGTACAGGATAGAGGTAGACGTGTGAAATGTAATATAATGTGAAACATGAAATTGTACTCACCTGTGTCTCATTGAAAATATTGCTGTATGACTGACTCCCTGTTGTCGTTTTCATCTTCATCAGCTTCATCCTCATCACTGTCCACAGGTTCCACAGGCTCAACCGCTGCAACAACACCATCATCTGGATAATCCTCCTGCAGAAAAGGCACCTGGCGTCGTAATGCCAAGTTATGGAGCATGGAGCAGGCGATGATGATGTCGCACACCTTCTTCGGTGAGCAGAATAGGGATTCACCTGTCATATGGAGGCACCTGAACCTGCCCTTCAGGAGGCCGAAGGTCCGCTCGATCACCCTCCTAGTCCGCCCATGGGTCTCATTGTACCGTTCCTCTGCCCTGGTCCTGGGATTCCTCACTGGGGTCAGTAGTCAGGACAGGTTGGGGTAACCAGAGTCCCCCAATAGCCATACACGGTGCCTCTGGAGTTCACCCATCATATCAGGGATGCTGCTATTCCGCAGGATGTAGGCGTCATGCACTGAGCCAGGGAACATTGCATTTACCTGCGAGATGTACTGGTCTGCCAAACAGACCATCTGGACATTCATGGAATGATAACTCTTCCTGTTCCTGTACACCTGTTCATTCCTGCGGGGGGACCAGAGCTACATGGGTCCCATCAATGGCACCTATGACGTTGGGGATATGTCCAAGGGCATAGAAGTCACCTTTCACTGTAGGCAAATCTGCCACCTCAGGGAAAATGATGTATTCTCCTTACGTGTTTCAGCAGGGCAGACAACACTCTGGACAACACGTTGGAAAACATAGGCTGGGACATCCCTGATGCCATGGCCACTGTTGTCTGAAAAGACCCACTTGCAAGGAAATGGAGCACTGACAGCACCTGCACGTCAGGGGGGATTCCAGTCGGATGGCGGATTGGTGACATCAGGTCTGGCTCCAACTGGGTACATAGTTCCTGGATTGTGGCACGGTCAAACCGGTAGGTCACTATGACATGTCGCTCTTCCATTGTCAACAGGTCCACCAGCGGTCGGTACACCAGCGGGTTCCGCCATCTTCCAATATGTCCCAATTGACAGTGCCTAAGAAGGACAACAGCGAAGAAACTGTCAGCATTCCTCCAGGTATGTACCCACAGTCACACACATGACTACACCAGACAATTAACCCATCCGGGAAAGGTTTTGAGTTTAGGCCTCAGTATGTGTGACGCAGTAGTAATTGAAGCCATGTGGGCCCCTGAAATGGCGGCTGCCTGACCTCTAAACTGGGACATTGGAATTGTGGGGTAACTAGCGCTGGCGTTGGACACCGTCGCGGTAGGAGATCGTAGAGCGCGGCGCAATGCTGCATTGGTTACCATTGGACCCTATGGGTCCCAGGAGCCAATGAACAGGTGCGCTGGCGGTGATGATGCGCACCGCCGCGGATGTCACCACCATTTTCTATCTGTCCAATCACTAGATACCTGACCTTCGACAGGAGAGGACCTACACTGCTAGTGCTGCTGTGACCTCGGTCTGGAAGCGAAGATGGCTGCTGCGTCTGGGGAAAGGGCCCCTGCCTTCACTGCACAGGAGTTGGAGAAACTTGTGGATGGGGTCCTCCCCCAGTATACGCTACTCTACAGTCCTCCAGACCAACAGGTTAGTACACAGGGAGCACGTTGTATGGGCTAGGCCTGGTTGGAGAGGGCTGGGTGGATGAGGGAAGGGGGCAGAGTACATACAACAGTCATGCATGGGGATGAATGGGCCACAGGGATAGAGTTGGGAGGGGGCCAATTACAACAACGGTGCTGTAGGTAATGACTGTTCCTCTTTCCTTGTGCATGTCATGTAGGTCAGCGCCCACCAGAAGAGGGACATTTGGCGTGCCATCGCCAAGGAAGTCCGGACCCTGGGGGCCCACCAGAGACGGGGCACCCATTGCCGGAAGAGATGGGAGGACATTCGCTGCTGCAGCAAGAAGACAGCGGAGGCTCAGCTGGGGATGGCCTCCCAACGTGGGAGGGGTGCCCGTCGCACCATGACCCCCCTGATGTTCCAGATCCTGGCAGTGGCCTACCCGGAGTTGGATGGGCGCTTAAGCACATCACAGCAGACACAAGGGGGTGAGTACAACCTCATCCTATGGACTTTGCGTGCAGTGGAGCTGTCTGGGTGGGGGTGGTGGGCTGTGGGTGTCCCTAGGCCAGGGCGAGTTAGGTAGGCAAGGCCCCTCCGTTATGTAGGCCATGTGGCACTCTACCCCAGCTCAAAAAAATGGCAAATTGATGTATAGTTGCCCCTTTGCCATCCATGTGGGCAGATTTCTACCATTGCCATGTAGGCCATATCCCAGAAATTGCATGTGCAGAGGGCAGGAGCACGGCGTAATGCAGGGGGCTGCTGCGTTTGTCTTGTCCGCCAACGGTAGCGGTATGCCATGCACTAAAACTCTTGTTCTTCTGTCTCCACCCTTTTTCTGCTCTCCCTGTCCTTCTGTACATCAGCATCAACAGGCGGAGGTACAGTGGCACCGGAGCACGAGGGAGCTGCATCCCACATGGCCATAGAGGGCCATACCACAGACTCTGAATTCACCAGTGGGACGGAGGGCGAGGGGAGCTTCACGTCGGCCACAGGATCACCAAACAGCGACACGGACTCGTCCGCCGATGGGAGCTCCCCTGTGGTGGCGGCACCATCTGTGCGCCCCACTTCTACAGGTAAAGCCGCCACCTCCCCTACCAGCACCGCCCTCCCAGCAGCCCCTCAGCGTTCACCCCGTGGCCACTCACCCAGGAGGGTGAGCATCACCTTCGCCCCAGGCACCTCAGGCCCTGCCCCAGTCACCCCAGCTGCCCTCAGTGAGGAGGCCATTGACCTCCTCAGGTCACTCACTGTTGGACAGTCTACCATTGTGAATGCCATCCAGGGTGTAGAATGAGAGTTGAAACACGGTAATGCATTCCTGGAAAGCATTCATTCTGGTCAGGCTGTCCTTCAGCGAACCCTGCAATCTCTGGCCTCAGCACTGATGGCAGCAATTGTCCCTGTGTCCAGCCTCCCCCCTCCAACTTCCTCCACCCAGACCCAATCCCCTGTACCCCAGCCCATCCCAAGCACACCTACAGACCAGCATGCACACAAGTCAACACACACAAGTAGCTCAAGCAAACATAGGCACCACACACACCACAGGCACTCACACAAGCATCAGACCCATACAGACACAGCAACATCCATTGTCTCGACTGTGTCCCCCTCCTCCTCTTCTCCCTTCTCCCTCCCAGTCTCGTCTACACACACACCTGCATGCACCACATCTACAGGCATTAGGACTCGCACCAGGACACCCAGCACCACAAGCCTCTCACCTGCACTCACCACCTCCACTGCCATTTACACGTCCCCTGTGTCCTCTCCCAGTGTGTCTGTGACGCCCCCTCCCAAAGTACACAAACGCCGGCAATCACTCACCCAATATCCATCCACCTCACGACAGCCTCCAGTACCTGCACCTGCACCCAAAACAGCTAAAGTGACACCTCCTACAACCACCTCCTCTTCCTCCACTCCCAGAGCCCCTCCAGCTACCCATCCCAGTGTACGTCAGAAACTGTCCCTATGTCAAATTGACCTTTTTGCCCCCATCCCCCCCCAACAATTCATCAGTCCCGTCGTAGCGCCTCAGCCAAAAAGCCTCCAGTACCAGTGGTGCGTGTACCAGGTTTTTGGAGTGTCCCGTCCACCAGGGCAGGCAGTAGGACCCGGAGCCAAGGCACTGTCAGCCCACCCCCTGTAAAGGCTCCGAAATTGGAGAGTGGACGACGGGCCCGTGTCAAGACTCCTGGTGGGACAACAAGTGAAATGGGATCCAAGGCGATTGGTGAGTCATCTGTAACTCAAAAGAAGGTGGGGAAGGTCCCGAGGAAGTCTCCCCAACCTGTTGTGAGTGTCACGGCGGAGAAGTGCGCAATCATTTCCGGCGGTCCAGACACAACCGCCAGCACCGTCGTTACTGGTCAGGAGACCACCGCCACCGCCGGAGTCACAGCCCAGGAGGGCTCAAGTATCGTCACTGGTCCAGAGACCACCGCCAGAGTCATAGCCCAGGAGGGCTCAAGTATCGTAACTGGTCCGGAGACCACCGCCAGAGTCATAGCCCAGGAGGGCTTAAGTATCGTCACTGGTCAGGAGACCACCGCCAGAGTCATAGCCCAGGAGGGCCCAAGTATCGTCACTGGTCCAGAGACCACCGCCAGAGTCATAGCCCAGGAGGGCCCAAGTATCGTTACTGGTCAGGAGACCACCGCCACCGCCGGAGTCACAGCCCAGGAGGGCTCAAGTATCGTAACTGGTCAGGAGACCACCGCCAGAGTCATAGCCCAGGAGGCCCAAGTATCGTTACTGGTCAGAAGACCACCGCCACCGCCGGAGTCACAGCCCACGAGGGTCCAGAATCCCACAGCCCCGCTGGGCAATGATGGAACGTCAAGCCACACACCAACGTCCAGTGTGGAGATCGTCATGCCACACACCAATGTCCAGTGTGGAGTTCGTCATGCCACACACCAACGTCCAGTGTGGAGATCGTCATGCCACACACCAATGTCCAGTGTGGAGTTCGTCATGCCACACACCAATGTCCAGTGTGGAGTTCGTCATGCCACACACCAATGTCCAGTGTGGAGTTCGTCATGCCACACACCAATGTCCAGTGTGGAGATCGTAATGCCACACACCAATATCCGTACCAGAACCGCCATGGCAAAGCACCGCTGAACAGGGCAAAGACCGCCATGGTGAAGACCGCTGAACAGGGCAAAGACCGCCATGGTGAAGACCGCTGAACAGGGCAAAGACCGCCATGGTAAAGACCGCTGAACAGGACATAGACCGCCATGGCTAAGCACCGCTGAACAAGGCCAAGACTGCCATGGTGAAGACCGCTGAACAGGGCAAAGACCGCCATGGTGAAGACCGCTGAACAGGGCAAAGACCGCCATGGCTAAGCACCGCTGAACAGGGCAAAGACCGCCATGGTGGAGACCGCTGAACAGGGCAAAGGCCGTGTGGGTATGAATAGTCTGGCACATCAGGCATCGTTCTCCCATGTGCAGCTGGGACTGTGACAGGACATGTACTTTCACGGGGAGACTCATCCAGTCTGGGCACCAGTCCCACCCAGTACCAGTAGAGAACTGCATCTACTTGTGAAGATGTGTCTTTGCACTCCCCAGGATGTAACAGTGGGCAAGCCACCCACTGTAGAGACTTGAGAGACTGTGGCTTTGCACTCCCCAGGATTGAACAGTGGGCAAACCACCCACTGTAGAGACTTGAGAGACTGTGGCTTTGCACTCCCCAGGATTGAACAGTGGGCAAACCACCCACTGTAGAGACTTGAGAGACTGTGGCTTTGCACTCCCCAGGATACATCAATGGGCATGGAGCCCCGTCGTGGATCTGGCTTCGCATTCATCTGGCTGAGATGCCCCCCCTTCCCTTCCTCCTGAGGTGCCTGTATAGTTTATATCTAATGCCCCGGCAGTGTTCTCTCGGATTTTGGTCAGGTATCTATTGTGGGCGTCGCCCATGCATTTTTGGACTGTTGGTGCACGGACACTGTTGTGTACATCTCTGTACTACTTCTTGTACTGTACATTTATTTTTGACAGATTTCGTGATATATATATCCGTATATTTTTTAATGAGTAGTATATTGGCACAATACAAAGTTTGACCGCTATTCGCTTTGTCTTTGCATTCTTCCGGCGGGATTGTGGGTTGTTACTGTGATTTTTGTGAATGCATTGGTGTGTATGTTGTAATATGTGAGGGTGGGGGTGTTTGGTGGGTGTCCCCGTAACTTTTGCCTCCCCCCTCCCCGTGTCGTAGGTGCTTTACTCACTGGTATGTTCTGCGCCTACGTCGCTGTTGGTCGTAGATGAGCAGGAATGCAAGGGCAGGTAAGATTTGTAGTTCCGGCTCCATGGTGTCCTCGTTCCTCGTGGGATGTGTTGAGGTGAGCGTTTTCCCATAGCACAAGCTGTTTCCGCTGTGTTTTTATCCACGGCGAATCCGCCCCGGAAAAGGTGGCGGATTGGTGTGTTGTGATAGTGTGGGCGGTACATTGTCTTCCGCCTGTCTGTTGTTGGTGACCGCCGCGCTGTTTGTCTGTACCGCCGTGGCGGGCGATGTGTTAAAGTGGCTGTCTTAGTTGGCGGTTTCCGCCAGGGTCGTAATTCCCTTTTTTTGTCCGCCGGCCTGTTTGCGGTATTACCGCAGCTTTAACACCGTCCGCCAGGGTTGTAATGACCACCTATGTCTTTTGCTGTGACATATGTCAGCGAATTAGAGAGTCCACCGTCAAACACCTCTCTTAGTTTCCAATAAACCACTTCAATGTGTGTACCTGGACCCTTGTGGTCTCTTACAACCTGATGGTGCATACAAAAACATCTTAGTCACTGCTGATTCATGTTTTAGATTCCTATGGTTATGGCCACAACGATCGGCTGACGTTAAAACTGTTGTTAAGGATTTGCAAGTCTTCATCGGGATATTTGATGTTGCAGCATTCCACATAGCCAGGGCCTGGGCTTTGCCTCCAGAGCATTCATGGACACCATGGTGATGTTGGGTGTTCAACTGCATTTCTCATCTCCCTATCATCCTGAGGTAAACTTGATTGTGAAGCAGAAAAACCGAGACTTAAAGCAATCCTTAACAGCTAGAGTATTAGGTACAGGTTGTAGTTGGCTGCACCACCTGTATGGAGTCCAAAGAGCATTAAATAATCTGCCCAGACAGTATTTGGAGGGACGGACACCATACAAAGTCGTGTTCAGGATACCTATGTATGTTCCAGATCTGATGACACTAGCACGGTGATGACAGAAACACCTTTTGACATAAGTAAACATGTCACTGTCTTGCAGGAATTGCAACAATTATGTTATGAAAATTCAACTGCACATGCCACCACTTTGAGATTGAGGAATTTGCCAAAAACATCCACATCCACCAGCTGGATTTCTAAAGTTGGGAATCTAGTGCATGACACCATTGCTGTGAAGAAGGAATTTGGCCCAGCATATAGAGCACCAATTCCAGCCCTGGGAATAGATGATACCAGAACTGTTAATTTACCACCGCTGCCTGGTTTTAAAGAAAACCGATTCATTTCAATTGACAATGTCAAACTACACCATGTGGCCAGACCTGCACAGTAGACCAAGAGGACTCCTGGGTAGTTCCCATACCCCTCTCACTGCCTATCAAAATGTGCCTCTACAACAACTAAACAATGATGAAGAACTACACCAAGGTTGGGCAGGGTGAAAAATTATCATCGGTTCTTGTTACCACATCAACAAGAAAAGTAAAAAATTCTGATTTGTTTTTTCCAAATTCAACAGAAATGGATTGAGTCGTTTACTATGAACCACCATGGGATACATCTGCCAGTTCTCCTTCACCCACAGTATTTGCCACTGCTTCTGGTTATTTTAGCTGACATCAGTGATTCATTTTCAAACTCATCAGCATCTTCTGCAGTACCTCTATCAAGAGTACATAAGCTTTTTAACTTTTTTAACTGGCTTAAAAATAACTATCTAATACCTACATGGATTCTTTTGACTTTGCTTGTCTTCTTTCTCTTGATTGGTTTTGTTATTGTTTTCTTTTTGCTGCTACATGGTCAATTTGTTCCAGAATGCTTTGCTGTTGAAGTGGTTGATGAGGTTTTAAAATCTTGCCTATCCTCACATAAGGTCTGAAGAGACTTGTCCCTAGTGAACATTTCAGCTCTTCCAATACCTGATGGGATTGTTTGGGAAAAAATACAGTTCAATATCTTTGGTCCTATGAAAATGATTCAAATTCCACAAGTATTCAAAGATTCTATGAATTATATAACAGCAGGGGTTGTTTCTGATAAATGGGACATAACAACAGTTGATACTATGCTTTCTGAGCTTGAATATTACACTGTGTTTGAAAGTGATGATGTTTATCAAACAACTGTGAATAACAGGGAAATGTTTTGTTAACATCATTATGGATATTATTTTCTACACAAATCCAGCACCCCAAGAACTATTTAAAAATATACACAATAGGAACATTTTCCGACTGCACCAGTTGGGAGTTCCAAAACATCTGTAGAAAAGAGCTTGCATTTTACTGGACATGACGTTAAAAATGCTGAGCCTTATTACTTTAATTATCACCGTCAAAATTGCTGAACATTTTGTTAACTGATACCAAATTGATGTATTCTGACTCCTTTATTTCCCAAGTAGCTATAGAAGGCAATGAATATTAATGAATATTGATTAAAGTTGATTGACTTAAAGAGTGTGTGGGGAACTAGAGATTGGCAAATATAGGGAAGAGAAGTTTTATTGAGAGCATGCCTTCTGTTGTTACAAACTATGGCCCTCATTACGACTTTGGCAGTCTTTTTCCAAGATCACCAAGGCCCTGGCGCCAGAAGACCACCAGTGTTGGTGGTCTTCCGACCACCATATTACGAGTACTGCAGGATTTCCATCACATTTTGGATGGAAATCCTCCAGTAGTTGTGCTGGCGGTTAGAGTCACATTGGCGGTTCCACCACTGGCCCCACCCCACCAAAAGTACTCCACCAGCTGTACTACTACCACAGTCAATCAATCAATATTTGAGAAGCATGGCTACTCACCCGTGAGGGTCTCCAGGCACTGGGGGGAAGGGACCTCATCCGAAGAGCCACGTCTTGAGGTTCTTCCTGAAAATAGTGAGGGATGTGCTTTGTCTGAGGTGCAGGGAGAGGTTGTTTCAGCTCTTTGCTGCAGTGTAGGGGAAAGATTGTCCTCCAGCAGTGGGTTTGTGGATGTGAGGGATGGGGGCCATCTGGGTGGAGCAGAGGGATCTGGTGGGGGTGTGGAAGGAGATGCGTTGATTCAGGTAGGCTGGTCCTGTGTTGTGTATGGCCTGTAATAAAGCCTGGCGCTGTCCTGATGGCGGGCGCAGTCAGCAGTTGCAACGCCGGTTCCCGTTCCCTGCTGGACAACCTCCTCACCAGACAAGGTAAGTCGGGTGGCCATCAGGGTAGAGTGGGGGGTGTGATGTGTGTGTGTGAGTGGGTGTTGTCTGCATGTGTGTTAGTATGGGTGTGTGCATGGGTATGTGTATGCGTGTGAATGTATGTGTGTATGCATGGTTGAATGCATGTATGAATGTTGAAGTGAGTGCATGTATGAATGTTGAAGTGAGTGTATGTATGAATGTTGAACTGAGTGCGTGTATGAATGTTGAAGTGTATGCATGTATGGATGCTTGTGAGTGCATGTGTCTATGGATGCTTGTGAGTGAATGCGTGTATGTCATGTGTTGATGTATGAGTGTATGCAAGGTTTGTGAATTAGTGTATGTGGGGTGCATGTTGCTGTCTGTGGGTGTGTTTGCAGGGGGTGGGTGGGGGAGGATGGCGCTGTACTAGAAGGGGGGTTAGGTGGGGGCATTGTACTAGAAGGGGATTCACTGTTCTGTTGGGGGTGAGGTGTTCTTGTATGGAAGGGGGGTTATTGGGCTCGAAGAGGGGTGGAAGAGTCATCTGCCAGTGACAGGAAAGACATTTCCTGTCACCAGTAGCCTTTCCGCCAGGGTTTTCTTGGTGGTGCTACTGCCGTGGAAACCCCGGTGAAAAGCCGGCTCACAATATCTTCATTGAACCGCTGGGTTGGAGATGCTAATCTCCAGTCCGGCAGGTCCAACTGCCCTGGCACTACAGATGGGTATGTGGCGGCTTAGCAGAGGCCAACCCGCCACACTCATAATGTGGCGGCCTTCACTGCTAGCCCGTCGGCAGTGAAACTGCCTCCGTGGCCCTGGCAGTCAGAAGACCGTCAGGGTCATAATGAGGTTCTGTATTTCTGAATGAAACTGTGCAACAAACAAGTAGTTTAGGCTTAGCAAAAATAAAGGAATTGTGTGGCATATTTAAGAAAAGTGGCGCTGCACCCAGTGCAGTGCCTCTTTTCATACACCCTTTACCGGCCCCCTACTGCCACCATATGTGCGCTGTATTTAAAATACAACGCACCATGGTACGAGGTAGGGGGCAATAGCATCATTTTGTATGACCTATTGATGTAAATAATGATGTGCCCCCTTTTAACGCCTGCTCTGAGCAGGTATTAATAGTGCCAATCAAAATTACGCAAGGAAATCTGTTATGCCTAGATGTGGGCCCCGTGCTCTCTGCCCCACTGGATTCAGCCTGGCTGATGAAGGGTGATACCCCAAAACCGGTCCCAGGATGCCTGTTTCTGGTCCAGGGAGGTACTGGTCTGGCAGTTCCAGCTGGACTGTTCCCATGGGGAACAGGGTCAAGACGGATTTGCATATGGCTGGGTCCAAACTGGAATGGCATGGAGAGCAAAAAAACTGATGGATTAAACCCAGATCTGTGACTGTGGGTGAATGTTTGATTTGTTCTACATTCCGCCCATCAACTGTTCTTTTTGTATTTAAAATGACACTGAGCATCTCAGCATTACACCTATGGGAGCACAACCCATGCTGGGGTCCCTAAACCTCCATGCCCTACCATATACTAGGGACTTATAGGTAGGTTGACTTAGCCAAATATAATTAGCCTAATTTGCTTACTGATTTTACACAGCGCACAGGCCCTGGGACTGGTTAGCAGTACCCAGGGCACCATCAGAGTCAGGAAAACACCAGCAAAAAGTAAAAAATGGGGGCAAAAAGTTAGGGGCCCTCTGCAATCAGCCATGTTTTCTCACAGTAATGCAGTGTTAGTAATTGTGCCAACAGTTATTATTATCCAAGAAAACTGCTGGAGCATCCCAGCATTCTTCTACCGCTCCCATGCCCATATCAGAAAGAGAGATTCAGTTTCAAGGAAGTTGAGTGCACTAACTCTATTATCACTCTGTCAGCAACAACCTGCCCCTGAAGATACAGGGTGACTGTGTTGAAGTAAGCCTCAGCAAAGCCTACTAGTGCAAGGGGTTTATCTTTCTCTGCACAAAGTCCTTAGACCATGTAGGAAGAAGTTGGCACAGGAACTGAAATAAAAGACAAAGTTTATTAACCTCATGAGGTGGTACTACAGTTCAAACAGCACCCTGAGGTAATGTCTGAAGTAGCACACTGAACTGAGAGAGCATGATCCTTTTATACCCACGCAGAGGCTAAAAGGAGGTGGTACAATTATAGAAGCAAGACTTGTATACATGTAAGGTCATGTGGAAAATGGACAGTTGGCAGGTAGGAGGAGCTAACAATTTTCAAGGACTAACAGCTGCAGACCTTACTGAGCATGTGCGAAAGTGGGAGATGCTAAATATAACTTGTCACTAGGCAGATTTCAAGAGTAGTTAACAGAAAGGTAGGACAGAGCACATGGTGAGCACATGGCAGCATGTGGCAGAGAAAATGGCTGCCATGAATACAAAATGGATTCCGCGAAATGTTCACAATAGTTACAAATACAGATGTCTTCTGCTAATGCTTAATCTAATCGCTGCTAAACTACAACAGATGACCCTTTCAGCATTAGCTGAAGACATTCGTCTTTCTGGGATAATCTAAATATTCATCTTGTATATTTATGCTCATCATTTCAGCTATTTCTTTATCTAACATATGTTGTGCTTTCATTTCTGTAATTTTTCTTTTGGTAGGCATACAAGCAGTAATACACATGGAGCAGAACATTGGACCACACTGAATACAGATACAGCATGTGAAAAATATTGCAATCATTACACACAGGATAGTCAGTAGTTACCAGCCCCAGGCGGAAACAAGAGCCCAAAACCATCCAGAAAAAGTCCAAGTACCAGTCTCTGTGTGGATTTCTGCAGCAATTTTATGCAATTTAGATATTGCATCATATACTGAAGGTGAGTGATCGGGAATGAAAACACAGCAACTACTACCGATGATGCGACATGCACCACCTCGGTCAGCTAATATCACATCTAGTACCATACGATTTTGGAGCGCTACAATCCTCGCAATTTGGAGCTCCTCAGTAATATTCCCAAGTGCCAGAGCTGCCTGATTGGTAACAGCTTCCACAACCCTAGTTAATCGTCTCACTTTCCTACTGTTTAACGCAGCACCCACAAAGGGGAACAATCCTAAATTAAAATCAACATATTGTTGCAGGCTAGTATCCGTTTGGTCTACCTCATTTGTACTTATTTCCCTTTTATATCTATTGTTAATGATGTAATTGAACAGTTTTAAATCTCAGTGATATGATGCCGGGGCCAAAAACACAGGGGGTAATAGAAAAGATGCATAACACACACCTGACCACCCAACAGGTAGTTGGTAACATCCATAGTTACAAAATATGTATTATGTGAAGCTGTAAAACTACTATTATTTACACCCTCAATAGTTAAAATCAAGGTACAATTGCTTATTCCTACTGGAATTTGCCAAATGCTACGTATACATAAATCTGTTTTAGTTTTTGTAACAGATATCACAAATTGTTCTTTCTTGTCAGAGTCTCTTATATTTGTGAAGACATATGGTATTGAAACATCGTCCGGTTGATACTCTTCCCATTCCCATTTAGTTCCTTTGGCTTGGGGATACCCATCTTTGTCTTGGTAGCATACTTTATTAAGGCGAAAAAGAAGTCTGCCCTCTGTACGTTTTCCAGATGCAAACAAAAGCGTGTACCAAGTTTGACAAGAACCATTGTGTGAAAAAGGAAGAGGAATGAAAGGTGTTCCTCCTTTCTTTTGATGCGCAAGTATCATTCCACATACCCAACAGTTAGTAGTATTTGTAGCATTATGAGTATGATGCAACATCTGAATGAAAGTATTATTGAAGTACGATTGACGGTGCTTCTGCTCCTGATAGGGAAGCGTAAAGTAATAGTGATCCTCTGGTACTGGAGTAGTGGCAACAAAAAACTCACAAGCAGGAGAGTTCTTTTCAACAAACCATGTGATTGTTGCTGTAACCACCAAAACAACAACAAACCCCATAGTACTAATGATCAGTTTGTTATTCATTTTAGCAACAGTGATAATCAACCCTTTCAGAAATGGATTAAAAACAATCGTTGGAGCTCTTATCCCTGGGCAGCCGCTGATTTCTTCACCACGGGCCAAGACAGGTGTCACTACTCTAATGCATGGCTGATCCCCCCCCCTTGCCACATTGGCTCTCCGTTTCACTAACCCAGGGTGGTAGCATAACCAGTTTTTTCAAAACAATTTCAGATTTTTTCTTGGGTCTCAAATTTTATTGCGACACTCCAGAAGTCGCATGGTCCGGGAAGACCGCTGCAGATTCGTGAGGTGATATAGCACGACATTTCTCCGTAGTCAAAATCTCTCGTTGATCGGTCAGCACAGCAGGTTCCACCAAGGTAGATAGCACTCTCTTGCAGTGAGTACTATGGACCCAATTATTTCGGTTCGTCACTCGAACTGCTGTCCTTGTCGCAAGGAGCACCTGTTCTGGGCCTCGCCACCTTGGTTCCAAGCTGCTTGATATTTCAAAAGACTTAATCATCACCTGGTCACCAGGTCGGAGTTCATGGCCTTCACCTGTAGATCTGTCAGGAAGTGCTTCTCGAACCTGTTGATGAATAGAAACCAAATTGTCGGTTAACTGTGCCAAATAATCATTCATCAGGACACAAGGTACATCATATACAGATTTTGGCTCATGAACTCCCCAAATATTCATTGGCCTCCCGAATACCACCTCATAAGGACTAAGGCCGATTCGGGAGTGTGGCACTGACCAAATAGACAATAATGCCAATGGTAATGCATCCGGCCAAGTTAAGGATGTGGAAGCCTGTATCTTTGCTTACTTCAGCTTCAAAGTAGCATTATACCTTTCCACCAACCCTGCTGATTGTGGGTGGAAAACCCCATGGAACTTCTGTTTGATCCCTAATCCTTTCAGGACATACTTAATAACTTCCCCAACAAAATGAGGTCGTTATCACTCCATAAAAGTCTGCAAACACCAAACCTAGGGAAAAATTATTTCAAAAGCACCTTCGCTGTGGTAATGGCAGTATTATCCTTTGTGGGGTACGCCTCTATCCATTTACTGAAGGCACAAACCACCACCAAGACATACTTTAAATTGTTACAGCGTTCAAGCTGAATATAATCCATTTGTAGAACTTCAAAAGGTGCAGTTGGTGTAGCAAACCCTCCCACAGGAGTACGTGTCCCTTTTCCTGGATTGTATTGTAAACAGATCAAACAAGACTATACTACTCTCTTAGCTGCACTGCAAATTTCTGGATGCTCCCAAACCTGCATAAGCAACTTCGTTATTGTTGAAGCTCCAACATGTGCCAGCCCATGTGCCATCTGAACTATAGGTTGTACAAAAGCTATAGGCAATTTCCATTTATCCATCTGCTTATTCCGCCAACAGCCCTCATCATCCAATTCTCCATCTTCAGACCATTGCTCACGTTCTTTCCCAGAAGCAGATTTCTGTATATCTAATACGTCTTGTCTAGCATTATGCCAACGTTCAGCTTGTGACTTCACTACATACATAGAAGTAGTACTTCGCTGCATCGCAGTCTCACGTGCTACGCGGTCTGCAAGAGCATTACGTTGCCCTATCTTATCGGTCACTTTCTTAAGTGCACTACATTTCACAATAGCTAGTTTCTTTGGATATGTCAATGCAGTCAAGAGGTTATGCACTAATTCTCCGTGCATTATCTACATCCCGTGGGGTGTGAGAAAACCTCTCTCCTTACAAAGCAAACCAAAATCATGAGCCACTCCAAAAGCATAGCGGCTGTCTGTATAAATGTTCACACATAAGTCAGTACTAAGCTCACATGCTTGTGTCAAAGCTATTAGTTCAGCTGCTTGAGCTGACTTCTGTGGTATCTGAGCTGTCTCCACTACCGTGTGTATTGTGGTGATTGCATATGCAGCTGAGGTCGTACCATCTGGCAACTTCAAACAAGACCCATCAACCCACAATTCCCCGTCTACATCTAAAAGGGGTGGATCTTGTAAATCAATACAACCCTTTGTCTGTTCTTCGGTAAGGAATATACAATCATGTGTTTTTTGTGACTGAGGCTGAGTTACCGGATATGGCAACAATGTGGTTGGATTTAGTGTTTAGTGTAATGTGAGGAGCCAGCAATGTCAACTCATATCCTGTTATACGGGTGCTAGTTAAATGTTGTGTCTTTGTTTGATTTAAAAGAGCATCAACCGCATGGGGTACTAATACCAACAGCTTATGTGACAAAACTATCCCTTCACTCTGACGTATTGACACAGCTGTTGCAGCAACTGAACTAAAACACCCAGGCAACGCTCGAGCAACAGGATCAAGTACTGCTGAGAAATATGCAGAGGGACTCTGCTTATCGCCATGTGTCTGTACGAAAACTGACAATGCACATCCATCTTTCTCATGTACGTAAAGTGCAAAAGGCTTCATGTAATCTGGAGTACCTAACACTGGTGCGGAACAAAGGCTTGTCGCAGCTACCTGAAAGCAGTCTCACATTCATCTGTCCATGGGAGGGGCATTGGAGTATCTTTAGTCAAAATTGCTAGCAAAGGTTTGACAATGTGTGAAAACCCTAATATCCATTGCCTACAAAAAGAAGTAAGACCAAGAAATGCCCGAACATCTTTCTGAGTAGAGGGTACTGGTGTGTCTAAAATTGCTTGAATACGATCTGATGTAAGTGCACAGCCCTCCTTAGACAAAAGGTGACCTAAATAGGTTACCTTTGGTCTACAGTATTGCAATTTCTTTCGTGACACTTTATTATGGTGTGAAGCAAGAAAAGAAAGTAAGGACAAAGTTCACTTTTCACATTGCTCAGGGGTATCAGCTGCCAACAAAATATCATCGACATATTGTATGAGAGCCACACCTTCAGGCAAACAAAAGAATCAAGTTGTCGTTTTAACGCTTGACTATAAATACTTGGACTCTCCGTATAGCCTTGAGGAACTCTGCAAAATCTAGATGATCGTTTATTCAAAGTAAAACCAAACAAATATCGGCTGTCAGGATGAATAGGGATCGAAAAGAAAGCATTCTTCAAGTCTATCACAGAGAACGTAGTTGCTGTCGGGGGAACCAAAGTGAGGAGTGTCGTGATGTCAGATACCACAGGATATTGTGGTATCACAATCTTATTGACTTCTCGTAAATCAATAATGAATCGGTAAATCCTAGTATCAGTATCCTTTTTCAGAATAGGAAGAATCGGACTGTTACAAACATTATACAGAACTTCCTCAACAACTCCAACTGTAATAAGATCATGCACAATTTGTGTGAGTGCTTCTTCGCCCTCCTGTGAAATTTTGTATTGAGGCAAACGTGGCAATACAGCTCCCTCCTTAACACTAATATGTACCGGTGGAATAATCATTTGTCCCACATCAGTATCTGAAGTAGCCCACAAAGTACTAGGGAGTGCAGCTAATGCAATATCCTCTTTAACAAGACAAACTCTTTCCATCACAGGATGATTATCATTTAAAATAACACGCACCCCTTCAGGAGAGCATCGTATTGTAGCCCTGAAATACTTGGGCATATCAAGACCCACAATATTGTCTGGTGTATTTGGAGAAAGCAAAAATGGAAATGGAGCAGTAAATTTATCAACATGGAATGCAAGTGGTTGTGACAATGGGCTAGGGGAAGGTGTTCCATCGAAACCTATCGATGTAATGGTTAAGCCAGACAGGGGAGCCCTTGGAATCAATTGTTTAGACAAGGTGCTTGCTACGAGTAGCTCCTGTATCAACCAGAAACTGATCAGTAGAACCCAAAACATGTGCTGTAACATAGGGACCCCTCTGATCTACGGGAACTTCAAATGATTCCTTACCCCATCCTAGGCAATCCTATGCATAAGCAGAATCTTGGAAATCAGGCTGCACATAGTTAGACATCTGGTATTGGTTCCGTCTATCAAAAGTGTTAAACCCATCCTGCCCTCGTACATTAGCATCAACCCTAGCATGATCATTCGTGCTTCTTCTAGGTCCTGAATATCCTGAGCGATTTCTCATTTGTCCCCGACCACATGAACACTGCTGAACACGTAGTGCTGGACAATCGGCAGCCCAATGCCCAAATTTCTTACAAAACGCACACTGATCAACAGACAAATTTGAACAAGTGTAAGAAGAACCATAAGATCCACGTCCACCTCTATCACTACCTCTAAAAGGCGGACCATAAGCTTGAGCCAACATAACCTTCGTCTTTAAATCTATAATCTTTTTGTCCTCGCTACCTTTTGCTTCTAATTCCTGACGTTCATAATACTGAGCCATAGTCAAAAGAGAAACCGGAGTAGAGGTAGTCCATGAACTTTCACTAGCTTTTAGACGACTAGCTATTCCTGGTAACAGATTTGCAACATATTTATCGACAAACAAATGTCTGCCCGTATCATCTGACAATAACTGACCGCTAAAATCATGAAATGCTTCTTCAAAGCGTGTAAAGAAATCAGAGACCGATTCATCTACCTTTTGCTTACAAGACGCTAAAACAGTCCAATCTATCTTTTTAGGGGGAATAATCGTTTTTAACTTAACTAATATGGCTGCAGGAAGATCTAGAATCAACTGATATGGCTTTTTCGCAGGTTCCCTATCCCCGTCCATCTGTTCTAATTCTTTCCATGACGCCCCAAAACTGCATGATCATCAATTTTACGAACAGTTCTCCACATATCTGGCGATAATATCAATCCAAAAAATAAATCAATGTCAGCCAAAGTCATAGTACAAGAACTAATTGCTGCCTCAACTTCCTCATAAAAGGCGGCTGGATTTTTCCGCGAGTCAGGTAATGCTGTTTTAAGTGCCATTACATCTGCCCTATTCCAAGGAGTATACACCCAATTATAAATAAAATAACCCTTAGCATCAACAGAAGTTTTATCATCACTTGTACCCAATCCTTTAGGAGGAACATACAAAGGCGCGGCCTCCCGCATTGGTTTCGCATGGACTAACATAGTCTTATCTGTTCTGAAGACGGAAGCTTGCACCCCACCGGTCTGAGATATCCGTACAACTGCGTCCACAGCCCTTTTCTCCTCTTGCAAGCGGACTGCCGTAACACATACTTTCAACAACCGCCTGATTGCATCAGCCACCTGGGAGAAAACAAAAAGACCATCATGCATTTGCTTATGATCAGCTGCTACATCATCGGGCTCTAACTCATCAGAATATTTCCGATATAGTACAATAACTTCTGAGCCAAATGCCTCAGTAAAATATAGCTGCTCCTTTTCCGTCCACCCTTTCATGTTGTCTAAATGTTCAGAAGCAGAGACAATGCTACGAATTGTTTTACGAGCAATAGATCTAAGCTCAGACGCACGGTCAGCAGGCAACATAGAGCGACTATCTCGCATCTTCTGTTGCTCCGAACTGGAGACCTTAGCTAACTCATGAGGGGCAGAAGGGACGACATACGGAGGTGGCGGGTGATCTAGTAACAATAAATCCTCATGTGGTTTATTAAGGATAGGATAGAGAGGTTGCCTAACGTGTATTGGCCAGTTACCTGTAATTTACGTTCTTTCTCTTCTAGCTCCTTTAAGTCATTTATGTCTTTCTTTCTCATTTCCAATGCTTTCAAATATACATTATTCCGCTGCTCTTTCTCAAGCAAGGCTTTCTCACGCTTCACTCGTCCACGCACTTCTTTCTCCCACATTCGTACACAGTCAAACATATCTTGCCTAGACTTTCGCTTACACATACATTGTTCCACATACTCAATCTTTCGCAAATCAAATGACCCATGCATAGGCCAACGTAACTCAGGATCCGCACGAGTGTATTTATTCCATAATGTACTGTACATTATAGAAGAAAGACCATGTTTAACATACATATCTCTATTTGGCGTCCCCTCTGTGGGTGCCGTTTGCGATTCTTCCAGTCTCAAATTGGTACCATTACAAAAGCAACACATCCTACGAAGTGCGCTAAAAACAGGCATGCCAAAAATAGTGCAAAATATGCAATATTATAATCAAAGTAGCACTTAAGGTGCCGTTCAAATCAAAATTACATTGGAGAAAATTCTCCTCATTACCTGCATATATAAATTGCAATTTATATATCAATTCAAAGGATACAAATTGACTAGTCACCCAAAACACGAGAGCCACAGTAAGTAGTGCTAAACTACATTACCAAAGAAAGGCATCAAAACCCACAGCAAGTGCTGTAAAATGGCTCTTACCAATCACAGGGTGTCCAGGTTCCAACTGCCAAGTTCTAAAATCGACCAAATGGTCACTGCATGACAAATGAACAAAAAGGATCTCAGTCGAGGACCGGCGCCAGCTGGATGGTCAAATCAGAAAGAAGGGAAAAACGCTGTGGTTGCCAAGACTCGGGTCTCCTCAGGCATTGATCGTCCGCAGCGAGATCCCAATCATTCGTCGCAACCAATCCGTTGGGCGTCCGAGTCACCGATGAGTCCCTGTTCGTGCGCCAATTTGTTGAAGTAAGCCTCAGCAAGGCCTACTAGTGCAAGGGGTTCACCTTTCTCTGCACAAAGTCCTTAGACCATGTAGGAAGAAGTTGGCACATGAACTGAAATAAAAGACAAAGTTTATTAACCTCATGAGGTGGTACTACAGTTCAAACAGCACCCTTAGGTAATGTCTGAAGTAGCACACTGAACTGAAAGAGCATGGTCCTTTTATACCCACTCAGGCGCTAAAAGGAGGTGGTACAATTATAGAAGCAAGACTTTTATACATGTAAGGTCATGTGGAAAATGCACAGTCGACAGGTAGGAGGAGCTAACAGTTTTCAAGGACTAACAGCTGCAGACCTTACTGAGCATGTGCGAAAGTGGAAGATGCTAAATATAACTTGTCACTAGGCAGATTTCAAGAGTAGTTAACAGAAAGGTAGGACAGAGCACATGGTGAGCACATGGCAGCATGTGGCAGAGAAAATGGCTGCCATGAATACAAAATGGATTCCGCAAAATGTTCACAATAGTTACAAATACAGATGTCTTCTGCTAATGCTTAATCTAATCGCTGCTAAACTTCAACACCTGGCTGGACCGGAAAGACGTGGCAGTGTTTTGTCTCTTTCTCTTCCACTCCCCCTTTCCTTTTGGGACACCTGCTGGGGTTTCTGTGTCCACCATGAAGTGCTGAGAGGTGTTCCAGGAGGTCAGGGCATACCATCGCCCCTGCAGACATCCTGCTTTTCAGGTGAGTGGCCCCGTCTCGACATCCTATTCCATGTTGTTGCATCGCTGCTAGACCTGTTCTTGTCAGTCCAAACACCTGGGAGCACTGCCTGCAGACCAGCTGGCAATCCCTCTGCTCATTATTCAGGCATGGGTTTAGGTTTCCTTGCAGAGGCCATGTACGGCCAGATTATGTCTAACACTGATATTGCTATCACGTAGAATTGTATTAGTGCAGGTGGGGACTTTAGATTCACTAGTGTGACAAAATGTTGGGACTTTTTTCTGTTTCTCACTTCTTGTCACAATGATAATATTGTTGTGTTTTATCCTCCTAATAATCACAATGCATGCTTTATAACAATAAATGCAGTTTAATAAATGAGAGAAAGGATTAAGATCTGTTCCTCCACAACTTCCCAAAGAAATCCTAGAGTATCATGCGTCAGGTTGCCACAAACCACTTTTACTTTTGGGTTTGTGTGAGGTGCTGCTAACCAGCTGAAAGGGTTAGGCTCTGATGTTCCAGACGGTGTGGGAAGAAACTCAGTTCCCCATATGCGGTGGTGCTGCTGCCCGAATACAGCAGTCTCATTCCCATTACGAGAGTCCTTCGACACAACAAATTCACAAATACTGCTGATCTTGTTCAGAGATCTGATTGGTTGACAATACTTCAACCAGGAAGTGTTGGCAGCCATGTTGACACTCTGCTTCAGTCATGTCTAAAAATAAAGTTAAAGAAAGGAAAGAGGGCTGAGTACTGTTACCCTGCTCCCCTAGCTTTTGTGCAGGGGGCCCCTTGGGATGCCCCGATGGCTTCAAAGCATTTGTTTTAAAAATAAATTGTGGCAAAAATCACAACTATTCCCAAATTTCGCCATGATTTGTTTTTAAAAAAGCAAGCATCTTCCACTGTGCTTGCTTTTATTTTTGCACCTGGGTAGTCCAGGTGCCAGGGGCATAATACTGTAAGGAGGGATGCACTGGGCCACCCTTTTAGGGGTTACTGAAGCCCCAGGGACCACCACCTCCCTGTGGCTATGCATAAAAAGCCTACTGAGGGCTGTACGGCCCACTGTGGATCACAACCTCCATGGAGCAAACTTGTATGTATATATATGAGGGGATCCTGAGGATCCCCTCACCGGCAGTGGGGTCTGTCACCGCCTTGGGGCTCTGAACATAAAGAGTGCGATGGGGGCGTGCATTACCCTGTGCCTGAGAGACCAGTACCTCCCTGGGTTAAACAATAGATAATTAATGGAGCCTACAGACCCTCCAGGCCCTGGGGACCACCACCTCCCTAGTGCAAAAATTGTCTTGTGATTAAGGTGGGCTGAATGGACCCCCTGGTCCCCGGAGACCACCACCTTCCTGGGCTACAACATGTATTGAGGAGGGGTCCATCACCGACCCCAAGCCCCGGGACCACCACTGCCCCGGTGCAAATTGAAATGAAAGAGTGGGGCCATGTGACCCCCTCTCGGAGCCATATTTGGCCCTGGAGACCACAACTGCAATGTCAGTAGCAATGGTCTCTCCATAGAATGACTTCAAGGCGGCACACAAGCAAGAAATTTGGTACAACTGTTACAGTAACATTTTGATGAACAGCAGAATATAGTCTTGTCTGGCCCACTGGTAAAGCTCTTTGAGTGTCACTCAGCAGGTTGATGGTTCAAATCCTGGTATCTCATAGCAGTGTGTCTCTTTATTTACTTGTGTTTAGAATGCTAAACATTCCTATTGATGGAATATTTACCTCTTTTTCCAATCACTATTTTTGGATTTAATGTCATAGAGATGTCTGGAAACAGCACATAAAGGAATCATCTGTGGCCTAGTGGTTCAGGTGTCTGACCATCACACAGAAGGTTGAGGGTTTTAGTTTAGGTGCGTCACTAGTAATTTCTCAGCTTAAAATGTTTTTTACCTGCAATAAGCTAAGGTACATAGAGAAAGGTGATCACCCTATTTTTACATGTCAAATGCAGTGTTTTTTATATTTGGGGGGGTAGGTGGTTATAGGGGGCTGGTTGCATGGCCTGGCCGCAGGCCAGGGCCTGTGGCCAACCCCGCTTGTGAAGGCTTAGCTGGTTAAAGGGGGTTGGCTACAGGCCAGATATTGCAAAAACCCCTGCTACGCTTGGCTGAAGGCCATGCATGGCGCAGGTTTGGGTGGTTATAGGGAGTCACCCCAAAGGCCTGGCCACTGGCCAGGTCCTGCGTCCAACACCTGCCACACACAGCCAAGGCAGCAATTGGCATGGTTGGATGAACGTACAGTAATTAAAATTACTTTAAATTAAATAATCATGGAAATTCACAGAAAAAACAAAGGTTACAGGGATGTTACAGTAAGGGAATAAAACATTTTTTAAAATAGAAATTCATTGAAAAACAGGGACTTTATTGTTAGGCAAACATTTTTAACATACAAAACCATAGAAATGTACCTGTTATAGTTAAGGTTATTTCATGCCCTCACCAAGAACTGTGAATAACCCCAGATATTACAGCACTCATAACATCTTTGCAAACATCATTGATAATGTCACTGTAACATTTGCAGTAAAAATGTTGATGAGATAACTGTGCATGGCAGGGCGCTTGTTACCTTAGGGCCAACCAACCCCACACCATGCACAGCCTTCAGCTGTGTGCAAGGAGGGTTGGCCTCATGGCTGAGGAGAACACCCTATAGCACTTTTAAATCATGGCAAAATTTGCGAACATTAGAAAAATGTAACTGAGATTTTTTTTTTTTTAAAGCTTTTTTGCAATGGTGTGGTTCCAGAGGGACCTTTGAACCAAGATTAAGGGGTTAGGGTAAATATACCCTTCCCCCTTTTATTTTTTTTACTTTTATTTTTGAGACTCAGCTGAAGCTGAGTCTCAAAATGGCTGCCAACACTTCCTTGATTTAGTGATGGCAGCCAATCGGATTGCTGCATGAGATTGGGAGGGTTCACAAAGTATTTGCACCGCTAGATAAACAAATTTGTTTTTACTTTAATTTCTCTTAAACTACTGAACAGATTTACAAAGAAATACTAAAAGTGTAAGTTGCAAACCAAAAGCTACCTTTCTCCCAAATTCTGTGTACTTCCTTCCTGTGGGTTGGGCTGCTGGCGTGTCAAAAGAGTCCATGGGAATTAACATGGGAAATACACTTTTTTTTTAAACCCCCTCATTTTCCTTGGTCCCCGCTTGATGGATCATCACAAAACATTCCATGCATAACAAGACCCTAGAAGGTACTTTTTTCCTATGGATACTAGGTCCTATCTATAATTACCTACTGGTGACGTAATATATATATATATATATATTTATATATATATATATATATATATATATATACATGGACACAACACATGGACATATATGTATATATATATATAACATATATATAAATATATATATATATACATGGACACAACACATGGACATATATGTATATATATATATAACATATATATATATATATACATGGACATATCTGTATATATATATATATATATATATAACACACACACCCCTATTTATATATACATATACGTATATATATATATATATATATATATATATATATATATATATATATAGCCCATCTTTCACATTACCATCGCATCCTTTCAGTTTTCTCATCAATAACTTTATTGCAAATGTTGCAGTGATAATATGAAAGATGGCATAGAAGATGTTATCAGTGATATAATATGTGGAGTATTTAGCTGTGCATGGGAAGGCGCAAGGTATAGTTACCTTAGGGTGCGAGTTATAGTTTCTTGAAAGGACTCTAACTATAATGGCTGAATTTTATGGTTTTCTATGAGTAAATTCAGAACCTAACTTTAACACCCCTCTAACCTTTGTTTTTTTCAGTGAATTTCAGTTTTTTTTTTTAAGTATGGTAATTTTTATATTTACACGATAATGCAACCACCACTGCGCATGGCTGTTTATGGTGGCAGTTGGCCGGAGGCACCCAAACATCCACCATGCACTGCCCCCACCTGTGTGCAGTAGGAGTTACCTGCAAGCGCTGGCCTGCAGCCAGTCCATGCGGACAAACCCCCTAGCCACCCAACCCCATGCTGTGCACACCCCTTTCACTGTGCATGGCAGAAGGTGGCCGCAGCCTCTCTGGGTGTGAGCATAGGTGTAAGAGGGTGTATCTGGGGGCGAGAGTAACTGTCAGATTGTGTGTCTGAGTGTGAAAGTGCATACATCATTGTTTGAGTGGGTGCATCACTATGTGCACGGGTCTGTGAGTGGATGCATTGGGGTGTCAGTGAGTCTGTGAGTCGGTGTGTGACAGACTGAGTGGGTACAAAACTGACTGAGTGGGTGCATGAGGGTATGACTGGGCTGTTACTGATTGCATGAGAGTCTGAGTGGGCCTGTGAGTGGGTGCATAAGTGTCTGAGTGTGAGTGGGTTAAAGATCTTAGGAGAGAATGAGAGAAAGACAGGGATATAGTTGTTTAGGTTTTGCTATATGACATACATAGAATGAGCTATTTCTGGACAAATTAAAAAGAAAAATGTATTTGTTATTTTAAAAAAAGAGTAAGATTACCTTTCAGTAAGAGCCTTGAAGATTTGTAGTTTAAAAAAAAGAGGGAAACGAGTCCAGCTGGACTCAAACCATCAATGCTCAGTGAGGTATTGCCTTTTATTTATTTTTATATTTTTAGCCCTTTATGGGCTATCTGGGAAAGCAAGGGAGCCTTCAAGGGCTCCTCCGCAGTTCCAACATACTTATGTATTTATTTATTTTTATAGTTTTTTTAACAAAATGCTCTAGCACTGCAGAGGGAGCCTTCAGGCATCCCTTTTGGTGCCATTGTTTCAGCAAGCAGGTAGCTGCTTTAACAAAGCCTGCTCCTGCTATGTCCAGGGCCAGTCTCTATGACTGTGAGATAGGTGTGAGATGGTGACTCTTGGTTTGAGAGTGTTTGACTGTGTGTGAAGGTGGGTGAGAAAGGTCTATGTGGGTGTAACAGGGGGTTGGAGCGTGTCTGTCTAGGTGTGAGAGTAGGTGTGAGAGGGTGTCTCAAGATGTGACAGTGGGTGTGAGAGGGTCTCTGTGAGTAGGTGTGAATGTCTGTGAGTGTCTGTGTTAGTCTGAGAGTGTGTGTGTGAGAGTCTGAGTGAGTCTGTGAGGGAGTGAGTGTGTGTGTGTGAATGTCTACGTGGGATTTTTGAGTAGATGCATGAGTTTCCAAGTGGGTCTGTGAGTGAGTGCATGAGCCTCTGTGTTGCTCTGTGAGTGGGTGCATGAGTGGGTCTATAAGTGGGTGTGGGAGTCTCTGAGTGGATGTGTCCGTAGCTGTGTGAGTGACATGGGCACAAAGGAACCTCACCTGCCCTTTTATCCAACATGAGTCCACAGCTTTACATGAAATATCTAAGCAAATGGATTTCTTTCTGCATCCTTGGGTAAATGTCCAGAATGTATTCTACAGTACAGCAGTGTAATGGAACACAAGAAAATGTCAGGACTGACCTTGTGTGCGTTTTGGCAACATGATTGCTCCGGTTGCCTCTTTCTCTAGGATTCTGTGATAACATGAATCCTCTCATAGAGAAGCCAACGAGACTACAAAGATGTAAATCTCCACCAAACCAGGGTTGTTCCTCTTATCTATATAAAGTAAGTGCTTCTCTGTTTTGTGGCAATGTCCTCATATTCCTCTGCATCAAGAACACATGACAAAAATCAGCAGGAAAAACACTGGGTGGCCCTCATCCTGGTAAAATATGGGAAGAACTTTACATACTACTAAGGAGGACAGTGAGGGGCCAAGTGGGTTGAGCTTCCAGGTGATATGCATATTTGCATAGTCGTAGCAATTCAGCCACAGGGATCCCATCCACTGGGACTAGGCAATAAATAAATGGAAGAGGGGGGCCATGTGGTCCGCCGCCCCATGCTGAATTTGGCCTGGGGACCCCATCTCCTGTAGCTCAGTCATGTCTCCATGGTGTCCCCCAGGGCACCAAGTCAGTACTGTTAGGGAAGATGAGGTGAGCCTCAAGGCCCAATGGTCCCAGCCAGCTCCCCTCCTCCTGCAGTCGCCAGCACTGCTCTTGCACACAGTGAACTGCTAAACATGCAGCTCCCTGTGCTCTAGAGCAATTGTTTCATCTCTTTCCCTGCCTGAATCTCTGCAGGCAGGGAAAGAGATGAAACCTCTGCTTCCAACAGGCGGGAGTGCTTTGACAGCTCTCGCCTGCTGGAAGCAGAGTATTTGCTCTGACTTGGCGGGAGAGCTCCCGCCAAGTCAGAGCAAACAGCTATGCTCTAGGTGAGCATCCTTAGACATAGCAGAAGCCGGCCCTGGGGGGTGGCGCTCCCCAGGGCTATTATTGTGTCCACAAGGCCCCCCTCCAATTTTTAAGTTAGCCCCGGGTCAGTGGTGGTCCCCAGGGCCAGGGGTTCACGATGAACCCCCTTCATTATTTTTCTCAGGCCGGGGAGGTGTTGGTTCCTGGGACTGCAGGGGGGCCTTGCAGGACCCCCACAAAAATGTTATATTTAGCCCTGGGGAGGTGACCATCCCAGTGGGTATGGAGGAGGCAGTATAGGTCTCCCTATGAGAAGTTACTCTTTTGTCCCAGAGAGGTGGTGGTCACCAGGGCTTAGGGGCGTGTGGCACCTTGCATACATCAATTTCTTCGTCTCAGGGAGGTGGTGGTCCCTGGGGCTTATACAAGCCCCATGAGGGGGCCCCGTGTGCCCTTTTCATTTTTTAAGCCACCAATGTCCCCAGGACCTGGCCCACCCCTAGGCAAAATAAAAAAGAGGGCAGGAGACAGCCCTTTTTTTAAAAACAAATCTCAGAAAAATCTGCAGATCTGGATCTGCTGATTTTCCTGAGATTCTTAAAAAAAAAGGCTTTTTAGCCCTGGTGGGATCCGTGAAGGACCCCCTAGACCAGGGCTAGGTGTTCAGGGTAACCCTACCCTGGACTCTTTTCTTCTTTTTTTTTAACTTTTTGGGGGGATTTGGTGTAAATCAGCTTAGTAGTTTTAAAGCTAAATATAGATATCTAGGGACCCAGATCCTAGGCGGATCTAAGAGTCACTGTGCTGATATCTGATTGGCTGACAACACTTCAACCAGGAAGTATGGAAATCCATTTTGAGACTCGACTTCAGCCAACTCCCAAACAAATAAAAGAAAACGGTGCACAGTAGGAATACCCTAAACCCATAGCCTTGGTCCTGGGGTCCTTCTGAGACCCTACCAGGGCAAACAATATTTTTTCAAAAACACTTTCAGCACCATCAATGGGTGGATCCACAGATTTCACTGAAGATGTTTTAAAAATTGGTCTCCCGTGCTTCTTAGTAATTTTGTTCTGGTCGGTCAGGTTCCTGGGTCATTATCAATACAGTAAATAAGGAGGGGGGCCCACAGCTTTCAAAGGCCCTGGGGTCCACCACCTACCCAGGGCTACATGTAATAAAGAATGGGGGGGTCACATGGACCCTCTGGACCCCGGGGATTACCACCTTAAAGCTACATAAAAAAATGTGTCAGGGGGCCACATAGACCACCCATGCCCTGAGGACTGCCTCCTCACCGGGGCTTCACTTAATAAAATACAGGGGTGCGTGGATTCCCCTGGGGTCCTTGGGAACACCACCTTCCCAGGTCAACATAAATAAAAGTGTTAGGGTGCCACACAGACACCCTAAGATGCAGGTACTGCCACCTCCATGGGGCTACATTTAACAAAAATACAGGGATGCTAGGGTTTACCGCTGGGCCCCTCAGGCGCTGGGGACAGCCACCTCCCCTGGGCTAAAATGAATTTTAAGGAGGGGGGCCATACAGATCCGCCAGCTACATGCACCACCACTTCTCTGGGGCCAATTACATTTTTTAAATCATGGAGGAGGGGCCACACAGCCCCACTCCCGGGCTATATATGGTCCTGGAAACCACCACCTTACCAGGACCAGCCCATGCAGATCAAAGGAGAGGTGCCGCGCAGCACCGCTCCTGGAGCCATGTGTGGTCCTAGAGACAGACACACACCCAGGGCCGGCTTCCGCTACCTCCCAAGGTGCTCACCCTTGGGGGATAGCTGTTTGCTTTTGCTTGGCAGGAGCTGTGACAGCTCCCACCAAGTAAAATCAAACATTCTGCTTCCAGCAAGTCGGACCTGTCAAAATGCTCCTGGTTGCTGAAAACAGTGTTTTCATCTCTTTCCCGGCCTGCAGACATGCAGGCAGGGAAAGAGATAAAAGTATTGCTCCTACATGCAGGGAGCTACTTTTCCAGCAGCTCCCTGCACGCAGGAGCAGCACCAGCTACTGCAGGAGGCAGGGAGCTGGTTGGGACTGCAGAGGCCTTGAGGTCCCCCCCCAGTCCCTGACAAGGAAACTAAGTAAACCTTTTGGGGTGCAACTGCAGAGAAAACACACTTCTGTGTTTTCTCTACAATTGCACTTCGAAAAGTTATCTGACCAAAACACTCAAGTAACACTCACATTAGAAAAGTAACAGTCAGAGACAGTCACTGGAGACATTTCAACAGTGTTCTTTAGCAGCTGTTGTGTTGGAGATGCACCATACATTTACTGAATGAGGTAGTACTTAGTAATTAGCCAGTAGAGCATACTACAGTTGGGTTGACATTCTGCACAAAATGGTGGCCTCTTCTTGGATAAATATGCAAGGCAGGATTCATTCTGACATGTTGCTTAATTCACAGATATCAAACCTCAATGGGAAGCACTTACACTTATAAAAAAGCAGGTGCCCAGGTTGAAGTTCTACTTCTCTAAAATACTAATCATCCTAAGTTCTAGCTCAAGGCAAAGCAAATGTTTTTTCTCTATTGATAAGTTGTCTGTAAACCTAGAAGAAGGTGTATGCATCCTTGCTTTTTTCAAGAGAAATTGCTCATGTAATGACTGGGATGACTGGGTTATTTTTTGTCGTCGGCTGCTGTGATCAGATGTCATATTCACCATTTTAAAAACAACAAGTATGAAAAATGGTCTAGAAGCGTCACCCTTTTGTCCCCAACCCATATACTTTAGTATGCAACATCTTCCCAGCATTTTACCAGGATGACGGACAGCTTATCAAAATGACACGCCAATTTTTGAGACGCGATCATGATGCACAGTAATATAAGAGGGCCGCATTCTGAAAACAATACTGCAATTCTTAATAAAAATGAGTTATGAAACAGTTCTTTTATGTGATTTTCAGTTTCTATGTAGCATATGTTCATAATAAACTTACTTCACTCCTCTTTCATGTTTTTATCTTCACCTCAAGAATCTTCTTTGAATACTTTATGGTGCCTTCTCATTACATGAAGTTGTGATCCCTTCTAGAGGCTCATTTCTCTATATTACACAATTGCACACACATATATATCACTACAGTCTGATTTGAAGGATTCCTCTAATGTATTGCCTGCCTCCAAACTGTTTTTTAAGAAGTTACTTGTTATATGGGCAGAACAAAACTCCTTAAGAATACGCAGTGCACACTCTGCCAAGATGGCCAGCAACCTTCTTGTATCTGCTAAAGCCATATCTTACAGCACAAAACCTATGAGGGCATAAAAGTATCCACCATCGCATATTATGTCCACTCATAATCATAATCCAGTCCTAAACACAATCCTTGATAAAGCAAAGGGTTTAAAACCCTTCTTGTGTGCCTCCAATGAAAACCTTCAACAAATTGAGGACCTCTGGATTATTATGGAGAACAACATGGTTGAAATGGAGCGACATGTTAGCTCTCTTCAAGGTTTTGCTACTAAGATTCCTTTTCTTAAACAGAAAATCCAAAAACCCAAATTATATATGGAAGATCTTGAAAACAGGAATGGACGCAATAATCTTCAACTATATGGTCTGCTGAAAGTTCTTGAGGATCCTGACCTACTTGAATTCCTGAAGAAATTTCTGCTCCTCCTTCTCTCAACATCCAACAAGCACATTGTATAGGCCATCCTCACCTTCACTCCTCTAAACCTAGCAGAGTCATTATGCTATTTCTTGAGTTTGCAGACCTTTGACACATCTTGAAAGGTGCCAAGGAAAAACGTTGTTGTCTCTGGTTTGGACACAATATATTCATTTCGCAGGAAATTTCTAATGTGACAAATGTCAGACATAAGGATTTCCTTGCTTTAGGAACTCAAATAAGACAGCTCATCATACAATATGGTATCCTTCATCTCTACATGTTCAAAATTACATATGAAGGCACCACAAGATCTTTTGATGATCTTGTTAAATTAAAATAATTTCTTAAAAGTATTACATCTCATGCTATAGACACCAATGTTTGGAAATCTTAAGAATGTTTGACTTGCGCTTGTTCTATTTTCGCACCCCAAATTTCTTGAATACATGACTTCTTTCTTTATAACTGCATTTCCCTTTTCTCTGTTGTTGTTCTTGATATGGTATTGACATATCTGATGCAACTTTTCAATAATTTGGATTATTATCCTTGATCTCTCTCATCTTCTACTTTTCTATATCTTCTTTCACCCTTATGTCCTGTTCTTCTTTTTACTTCTATGTGAGTGATTTTATTTCATCCAATATAACTATGTCACTTAAGTCATGCCCTATGTGGCTTTTAATAAATGGTGTAATTTTTTTCACTTTCCGTTTTTGCAGTTTGTCTGGTTAAAAGACAAAAGATACTTTCTCATTTGTCTAAGCTTAACTTCCAAATTGCCTTTTTACGGGAAACTCACTGTAATGATGTGGAATCAGCTAATTTGAGGCTACAATGTGTTGGTCAGGTTTTAGTTTATCCAGCTATTACTCTCAAGGGTGATCTTGCTATTCTCGCTCACAAAGCATTGAAAGTACAAGTTTTATCCACTGAATGTGATACGAATGGTCCATGGGTATTGTTGTAATATTTATGGCCCTGTTAATCCCGGTCCCGATTACTACTTGCTACTATTGGTACTCCTGATATCATTGTAGTTTATGACTTTCCCCAATGGTAAGATCTCTTTTTGGAAAGGAAGTTTAAATGCAAATACAACGCAGACAAATCTCATACTGCATTCCAGTAGGCCATGACTTCTCAACCATTATTTGATCTTTGGAAAACATGTAATCCATATATATTTAGAATTTACTTTTTTCCTGAATTGATTTTACTTTAGTTATGAAAACCCTACTCTTTACTATACAATCATCTGAAACAAGTTCAATTTGTATCTCTGGCCATGCACCAGTAATGTTCTCTTTTGATTTATTTCATACCAACTGCAAGGCTGCTAGATGGAGATTTAATAACTTCCTATTATCTGATACACATTTAATAATGAGGCCTCTGCTTTTATTTAAGATTTTTTTCAATTCAACCAATTTAGTGGTGTATTCATTTTTAATAATTGGGATGCTTTCAAAGCCTCATTTAGAGCTTTCACTATAGCCTTAGAATCTGCTGTAGCGGGCTCTACCAGCTATTAAATGCCCGCTCCCAAGGGAGAGGGCCTTTAATAGTCGGTAGAGCCCGCTACGGCGGGTTCTAAGACTATTAGAACATTCTGCCATTAGAGGGCAGAATGTTCTTCTAAATAAAACAAAGGCATCACGGAACCGGAGGGGATTAAAATCCCCTCAGGCTCTGTGAGGCTTTGTTCACAGCTGCTGCTGTGAACAAAGAAGATTGGAATGTTGGCGCTGCATGCTTTTACCAGCCAGTAAAAGCCCAGAGCACTCCGTTGTTTTCAAAGGAGCTGCCAACATTCCAATGTTCTAATATGGCTTATTTGCCACAAAGAAAAAATGAAGTTAAATTCTCAATATCTAACCTTACTTCAACAAATTAAAATGCTTGAACATTCTTACTTGAAATGTCCATCAAATTTACATAAATTGATCAAAGCCAAATCTAATATTAACAACATTGATACTGTAGATGCATATAACGTCTTGCGTAAAGTTAAATCTAAACTCCATGGAGCTGGTAAAATGCTAAAAAACTATTTACAAACAAAGATAGAACATGAAACTATAGATCTAATTCTTAATGAATCTACTAAAACCATTTCAATTTCTTATTCTGACATCTCCAGCACCTTCCAATCCTTTTAAAAAGCACAATATACAGAGGATTCTTCCCCATCAGAACCTAACATACAACAGTGATTTAGTGGTCCCCCTAAACTTCCCTCCCTTTCACATTTATTTGAGGGATTGGAGGATGACGTTGTGCTCCAATAGATTTTGGATTCTCCATTGAACTAATTTCCTTCTTTTCTGCATTTTTTGTCCCCAAATTATTAGAACTTTTAAGATCATTTCTTTTGAGTTTGAACAACAGTGGCTCCTTTTTGGACGCCTTTATTGTTATCATTCCCTAACATGATAAAGACTCAAACATTTGCAAAAATTACTAACCTATTTCATTGATGAATTATGATCTCAAGATGTATGCCAAAAGCCAAGCATCCGGCATAAAAACAGTTGTACTCCTTCTTTTCAAATCTGATTAATCTGGCTTTATTAAGGGAAGACTTGAAGCAGACAATGCCAGAATGTTTTCTAACATTCTTGTGTTGGTTCGACAAAGCAATATTCCTTTTCAGACCCAACCCTAGATGCTGAAAAAGCTTTGACTACATTAGTTGGCAATTTATTGATTCACTGAGTTACTATACTCAGGACCCCATGCTAGTGTTTTTGTCAACGGTTGTTTTACTCCTTATTTTATTTTACATAGAGGTACTAGACAAGGTTGCCTCCTTTCCTCTTTACTGTTTCTTCTTTGCCTAGAAGCAATTTCTTGAATGTATACATTGCCATACACTTATCTCTGGTATTTAAATTCACTAGAGTTTAAGGCCCTCATTAGGACCTTGGCGGTCGGTGCAATAGTGGCGGTAGTACCGCTAACAGGCTGGCAGTACACACCGCCATCTTGTGACATTGGCAGTTTGGCAAAAGCCAAACCGCCAATGTTACACACCGACCGCCACAGCGGTAATAACTGCTGGGCTGGAGACAACAGCCTCCAGCCCGGCGGCCGTCACTAAGCCGCCCATGGCAATATGACCCCACCCTCCACCATGATTTCTGTGGCTTTTGTCCTGCCACAAAAACAATAGCGGTAGGCACTATCAGTGCCAGGGAACTCATTCCCTGGCACTGATAGGGGTCTCCCCTGCCCCTCTCCCCAGAGTCCCCCTCACCTTCCCCCTCCCACCGCCAACATAAACACACATACACACACAGCAAAAAACATGCATACACACATTCACCCATGCACACACACTCGCACACACTAACATACATACAAGCACACATGCATTCACATATCACAACATACACGCACACTCACATTCATACATGCACACATGCATCACAAACGCCCCACACCCACATGCACGCACAAAGACACAAACACACACCCCCCAACACACACACAACACCCCCACCCCTCTCTCCTGTCAGAACACCCGACTTACCTGCTTGCAGGGGGTCCTCCAGCAGGAGACGGGACGCAGCGCTGCTGCCAGCAGCAGCGTCCGCCAGCGGAACACCGCCATGCTGTATCATGTGTCATATTACGGTCAGCAGCATTCTTCTGTGTGGCACTGCTGCTGGCAGCAGCACCACCTGATGCCGTCTGCTGCCATGGGTGGACGGTAGGTAGCCATGGTGATGGTCTTTTGTCGGCTGTCGCCGTGGCGGTAGGCGTCACTTCTCGCCATTATCATAATGAAGGCCTAAGTTATCTAACATAATTCTCTAGAGGTTAAGTTATCTGCCTATGCAGATGATGTTGTAATCTTTATATCCTACCCCTTGACCTCACTGGACCCTTTCATACGGATTTCATTATACTCTAGTATTGATGGATATAAACTTAGGGGCATATCTATGAGCCCCTTGTGCCGCCCTTGCATCACTTTTTATGATGCAACAGCGGCACAAATCTTCAACTCATATCTATAAGGCAAAGCAAAGCCACTTTGGGTTGCTTTGAATGGCGTGATAGATATGAAGTAAGGCAAGGCAATGCAAATCGAAGCATTGCATTACTCTGCACAAGGGAGGCTTTCCACAGCTGTTGTGGGGGGTGTTCCTACGCAACACCCATGGATTCTGATACATGCCCAGATATACAAGAGCCTGTAATCCTAGGAATTCACCAAAACCTCACACCTCCCTATGGGAGGTGCAAAGAGAAGAAATATTTTTATTTCTCCTCATTCTTTCCACTTTCTATGTGTGCTGCATTCTGTAGCACACATAGAAAGAGGAAAACTCCTCTCAGTTTTGTTTTTGTGCAGGAAGGTGCCCCTTCCTCACAAAAACAATTCTGCCTACAGTGCAGACACTCTTGCACCATGGTGCAAGGGTGCCTGGGTTGGTGCTAGGCTCCCAAAGCAGCATCAGCACAGTCAGAAAGAACAGTAATATGCCATATTGTGTAAATACAGCACATTCCTGCCGTTTCCCCTTGACGCATGGCAGCATAGCAAAGTGACTTGCTGTACTGGCCTGCACAAAACGCCCATAAATATGGGCCTTCATTTTTCAACACTGAAATGTTATCTTTGAACTCCTCTTGGTATCAATATATGTTCCCCAGTACTAATTGTACATCATGGTGTCCCTCCAAAATTAAATATCTTGGTGTCTAGTTTTCCCCTAACATAACTAACACAATCAGCCATACTTTTGTGACATTCAAATCTAAATTACAAACTTTAATTTCAACTTGGTCTTTTCTGCATCTATCATGGTGGGGTTGACTTGACACCATTAAAATGATGACTGTACCACATGTTCTTTATGCAATATCTATGCTACCCTTTAAGATCCCTAATTATTATTTTGCATACATTGATTCTATTTGTACAAAATTCCTGTAGAAAAGTACAAAAGGGAAACAATCATCTTGGAACATTGTATTTTCATTGTGCACCTTCTTAATTCTACTTTGTTCGCCATAATGCCTCCTGTCCTTCATGCCCCACAGGCGAGCACCTACCTGAATGAGCCATGTTCCTTCAGGGGTAAGGCTTATATGCTCCTCTGGCTGGTTTGGCTGATCCCATCAGTATGCATGTTGTTGTTGTCTCATGGCTGAACCTGGCACTAAGTACCACTACCAATTCCTTTTTTCTGGGCCAGCACCCACCATCCTCCGTCTCTGTGGTGGTCTCTACCTCTCCTCCTTCCACATCCTTACCATTATATCTTCTTCCCCCCAAAGTCTCCTCCCCCTCCACGGAGCCCTGCAAAACAAAATAAAAATAAAAATCTTTCCTTTCTTTTCTTTCCTGTCCTCATTGTCCTTTTTTTATAACAAATCCAAATGTTATTATGTTTAAGAATACAGGCATCATCCACTGCAATGCAATTGTCAATTCCATAGCATCGCTGGATAATTGGACAATAATCACAAACCACATCCCCATTATGGCGATATCCCATGATATACCCACCATCTCCCCCATATTTTATTGTGTTTGTGTGGACATTCTTTTGCCTTATATATCAGCTTCCCCTGTTGTGCGCACCAGTTAACCCCCTTTCACTATAGCATCAGTGAGGGGGTGAAGGTTGTTTCAACTGTCAAGCAATGTCTCTCTTTGCCACCAAACAAGGCACCCCCATAAATGTTCTTGTGCAGCGTGGTCCACTCAGTTCCTCCAGGAAACCCAGCTGTGCCACCCGGGGGCCTAAATCAATCGGATGATCCAATACCGATGAGATCTTTCAACTCACCCCGTACCAAAAGGAGCCTAAGGCTGTACAGTCTAAGGCTACATGATAGAAGTCAGCAGCACGGGAAGACCAATATGCACATGTAGCCTGTGTTGATCGGCTCATCTGTTGTATGTGATGTGGGGACAAGTAGGTTGCATGGAGGTAGTTAGTTTGGATCATACACAGCCACAATGACATCACCAACTCTCTTGAAGCAAGACATGCCTCACTCCGGTCATTGTCATCCAACTCTCCCACCAAACTTTCCCATTTCCGATGAAGAGAAGGGAAACCAACTGGGGTACTGATGATCACTGAGCAATAGATCAGTGACATGGCTCCCTTACTCGGATGCCCCTGGAAGATTTTTTCCTCAAGCAGGTTATATTTGAGTATTTGGGCGTCTAGCGGGAGGTGAACTCACAATGCATGTCACAGCTGGAGAAAAAGGAAACAATGTGTATGGGATAGGGCGTATTGGTCCCTTAATTCTTGAAATTACACCAGGGCTCACCCACGGTAAACATCCCCCCAGTACGTAATTCAGATCCGCTCCCATTGAGCAAAGCCCATAAAGCTCGAGATTTGCTGAAGCCAGCCGCCTGCCACAAAGGAGTCAACTCTATCAGGTGGCAGTCCCACCTGATAAAGTGAAGTGCTGCCCTCCAGCAGAGCACTGCCACCCCAGTGCAGGATGGTTAATTTGCCCCCCATAGACCAAATCAAGAAACCCTGCAAACCCCAGGTAATGAAGTTCCAGGTGGTAATCAGGATCATCCCATCCCCCGTGAACCAATCATTAATGAGCACCAGATGTGCTGCCAGATAATAGCCATAAAAGTCAGTCATACTAAGGCCCCCATTGAAAGGAGATTTTTGCGTGGAGTTAAATGTCACTCAATGTCACCCACTGGCCCATACAAACAATGTAATGTTCAAGGGTAAGGACTGGAACCATTCCCAGGGGACTGGATAAGGAAAGTTTGTTAGAATGTACAAATACCAGGGGAGGCACATTATTTCAAAGATTGATATACGTCCCCTTGTGCTAAGCAGCAATCTGTTCCACCTGCAAAGGGCCCTGTCCAGAGTCGAGGCTAGGGATCGAAAGTTGAGGGACCAGGCAAAGTCTGGGAGGCATGCGATATTTACCCCGAGGTATACAAAGGAGTTCCATCGGACTGGTTATGTTGGGGCACCAGTGTTGCCCTGCAGACTCCATGGCCACCTCCAATAGCAGGGATTTATGTGCTTTAGCCTGTAGACCAGAGGCCTCTCCGTATAGGTAGAACATCTCCAGGCACTGAGGGCTTGAGCCATAGGGGTCGCTGAGAAAAATAAGTGCATCATCAGCACATAGGGCTATCTGGTCCTCAAACACACCCTCCCATTTCAGCCCAAGATCTGAGCGTTGCAATTTATGACGTGTGCTAGGAGCTCAATGGCTAGGGCAAATAGTAGTGGTGATAGGAGGCATCCCTGGAGCGTACTTCTGCATATTGGAAATGTGGGGGACAGAACTCCATTGACATGTGCCTGAGCTGTGAGGATGTTGTATAGGAGGTGCACCATTCTCTAGAATGATGGGCCAAGCCCAGCTCGCTGGAGAACAGAGTCAAGAAATGGCTGAGAAACTGTGTTGAATGATTTCTGGAAGTCTTTATGCAGAAGAGCTAGGTTGCAATCTAGGCAGTATGATTGGGAACGGGCCATTTGCACTCTACGAATACAGTGGGGGTACTTCTACCTGCCATTAAACCACATTGGTCAGGATGAATGAGATAGGACAAGGTTTGACTCAGCCTAGTCACTAGAAATGTAGCCAATACCTTAAAGTCAGCATTAATATGGGAACTCAGTCAATAGGAGGAGCACCAGGATACAGGAAGTCCTGCTTAGGTATGACAATAATGGTGGCACAGTTGAGGTATGGGAGGAACGATGCCTGGTGTGATGCCTCCATATAAAGGGACAACAGATGAGGTGTCAGAATGGTATGGTATCTCTTGAATTATTCAATAGTGAAGCCTTCTGGGCCTGAGGTTTTCCCCGATTGAAGGTCAGTGTTAGCCTGGTCTATTTCCTTGGTTGTCAGAGGCTGGTCCAAATCATGAGACAAAGAGGGGTTGAGGGCAAGTGTATGTCCCAGATAAAGGGAATCTCGCCTTCATGGGGTGGCAGGTGTGCTGCATAGAGATCTCAGTAAAATTTTGTGAAAGCTTGAACAATTGTAGGTAAGTCCTCATGGAGGTACCCAGAAGAATCTGTAGCCTATACAGTAATTTGAGAGATTTGTCTCCTGATTCACATACACAGTGGGTCGATGGCCTCCTGCACTTTTTTGCCTCCTCTAGGGAGACGGATATTAGCTTAGATCGTGCTGTCACCTGTAAGCGGCTAGCCTCATCTATGTTAGAGCCACAGACCTGCGAATCCAACATATGCCACTCACTAAATCTCCAGACTGGACACAGAGCACTTGGTTGGGCACCCCACTCAACAAAGAGTGGGGCATGATTGGATATACTCCGCACTAGGATCAGAACGGCCTGTAGTGACAAAAGATCAACAGCCGGTATCCAGAGGAGGTCAGTCCTCAATTCTGTGCTGTGGGCTGTGGACTGGTGCGTGTAGGACTGTTGAGATGAGTTCAATAAATGCCACACATCAAAGAGACCTGTAGAGTCTGGCCAAGAGACTAAGGCCCTCATTACAACCCTGGCGGTCTGTGTTAAAGCGACAGTAACACCGCCAACAGGCCGGCAGTAAAAAAAATGAGATCACGACCACAGCGGAAACCGCCAACATAGACAGCCACTTTAACACTCCGACCGCCACGGCGGTAGCAACAAACACCATGGTGGTCACCGCCAACAGACAGGTGGAAGACAATGTACCGCCCACACTATTATGAGAGGCCAATCCGCCAGCTTTTCCGGGGCGGTACCAATGACATCAAAAGCACAGCAGAAACAGTACATTGAAGGGGAACCACTCGCCTTTCGACACTCATGAAGAACCAGGACGCCATGGAGCCTGAATTGCAGATCCTACCCATGTTGGTGTATGTTCTTATACACCAGGAAGTAGAAAGAAGGCCTCAGCGGTGACGACGGTGAGTACTGCACCTAGCACACAGGGGAAGGGAGAAGGGAAAAGAGAGTGACACACACATGTGGCACGCAACACCCCCACACCAACCCTCACCCACAACAACATACACACAAACACATCCAACAACAATACTGATACACCCCGTCACCCCCTGGAAGAACGCAATGACAAAAGGAAATGAGTCTAATCAGTGTTATATTTTAACATTCAGATATGGGAAGAGAAAATCAAATAATCAGTATATACAAAAGTTCACATTATATACACAAGGCCGTACACTGTCCCTTGTAAATGTCCATGGACCAGTGGTCCCAAAAAGCATGGGTGAAGCCCACACATGACACCTGCCTCAAAACGGAGAGAACACTGCAGGGGCATCAGGTCGAAAAAAACACAGGCACCTCAGGGGGAAGGGGTGGGGGCATCTCAGCCGGAAGATGGTACGACACCACTGCCCCTCAAGGGGCCTCCATGCCCACTGCTTGCTCCTGGGGAGGGCAAAGCCACAGTCTCTCAAGTGGGTGGTTTGCCCACTGCTTGGTCCTGGGGAGTGCAAAGCCACAGTCTCTCAAGTGGGTGGTTTGCCCACTGCTTGGTCCTGGGGAGTGCCAATCCACAGTCTCTCAAGTGGGTGGTTTGCTCACTGCTTGCTCCTGGAGAGAGCAAAGCCACAGTCTCTCAAGTCGGTGACATGTTACACTGGTTCTGGTGGGGGCATTGTGCCCAGAGTGCTTGATCCTGCCAAGGATAGAGGGGGTGGATGCATCTCTCCACTGGTTCTGAAAGGGGCATTGTGCCCAGAGTGCTTGATCCTGCCAAGGATAGGGGAGTGGATTCCTCTCTCCACTGGTTCTGGAGGGGGCTTTGTGCCCAGAGTGCTTCATTCTGCCAAGGATAGGGGGAGTGGATGTATCTCTCCACTGGTTCTGGAGGGGGCATTGTGCCCAGTGATGCTGCACCTGGGGTGTGGCAGTTAACCTACTGTCACCTGGGTGTCTGAGCCACGAGATCTACATGAAACAGGTACCATGATACTTGATGGAGGCAGAGCCACACTCCATCCTGCGGCGACTTAGGCTGCCAACTGATGGTGGCGCCTCAAGTTGCGTGTCCAGGATGCCACCTGCAGCCTCGGACAGCTGCTCACTGGTGATGCAGCTGACGTCCGATATAGTGGTACTGGCTGGGCACGTGGCAGTGCAGATGGTGGTGCAGGTGGCGGTGGCTGAACCTTGTGGAGGATGCTGCAGACTGATGTTGTGGCAGCGGCGGTGCAGGTGGCGGTGCAGGTGGCAGACATTGTGGCGGTGGTGACTGTGGTACAGGTCACTGGCATCCCTGAGGAAATGGTGGTCACCAGCCCCTCACCAGGAGGCATTGTGCCCTGATGTTACTTGTACTTTGTCTTGTGCCCCTTCCCAACCTTGGCATTTGCTGGTGGGACCTTGGCACTGTCCTCTCTGTGTTTGGGTGAGGCCTTGCTGGGTGGGTGGTGTGACTTTCCCCTGCTGGAAGCCGGCCCCTTTTTGGACCTTGGCAGGTGGTGGAATCAGGTGGTACTTCACATCTGTAGGTGGCACACTGGCAGCTCTGATGAGTGCCCCCTTTAATCCACCCGGATTTGCACAGATCACAGCAGATGTGGTGGCTGAGGTGCTGGGCTGGGATCTAGACATCCTGGCCCTAGGGGACGGACGGGGGTGGGAGGTGTAGGGAACAGGTTAAAGTTAGCTAGGAAAAGTTTTTTAGGCACACTGGGGCGGGAAGATTGAGGGGGTGTGGGAGTGGAGGAAGAGGCAGTGGTTGTAGGAGGTGTATGTCTGCTGAGTTTGGGTGAAAGTTGGGCTGGAGGCTGTTGTGAGGTGGATAGCTGTTGAGTGGCTGTGTGCCTGCGTTTGTGTACTTTGGGAGGAGGGCTCACAGACACACTGGGAGAGGACACAGGGGACGTGTGAATGGTAGTGGGGGTTGTGATTGCACGTGAGCGGTGTGATGTGATGGGCGTGCTGGTGATAGAGGCAGTGGCTGATGATGTAGTGCATGCAGGTGTGAGTGGAGATGAGACTGGGAGGGAGGTGGAGGCCATGTAGGAGGGGGACACAGTGGAGGAAGTGGATGTTGGTATGTGTGCATGTGTATGGTGCTTGTGTGAGTGCCTGAGTGATGTGTGGTGCTTATGTTTTACTGAGCCACTTTTGTCTGTTGATGTGTGTGCATGCTGGTCTGAAGGTGTGCTTGGGATAGGCTGAGGTAGAGGGGATTGGGTCGGGGTAGTGGAAATTGGAGGGTGGAGGCTGGACACAGGGACAATGGCTGCCATCAGTGCTGAGGCCAGAGCCTGAAATGCTCTGTGTTGGGCCACCAGGCCAGAATGAATGCCCTCCAGGTATGCATTTGTTTGCTGCAAATGCCTCTCGACACACCCTGGATGGCATTAAGAATGGTTGACTGCCCAACAGTGAGGGATTTCACAGGGTTAATAGCCTCCTCGCTTAGGGCAGCAGGGCTGACTGGGACAGGGCCTGATGTGCCTGGGGTGAAGGAGATGCCCACCCTCCTGGGCGAGAGGGCACAGGAAACACACTGAGGGGCTGCTGGGAGGGCGGTGCTGGTAGGGGGGTGGCGGCTGTACATGTTGTTGGGGTGGACACAGAGGTGTCCGCCACAGCCAGGGAGCTTCCATCAGAGGAGGAGTCGCTGTTGCTGGTATCACCTCCTGTCCCCGTCATGGAGCTCCCCTCGCCCTCCGTCCCACTGGTGCCTTCACCCTCCATGGATTCACCCTCATGGGGCATGTGGGATGCCGCTCCTTCCGTCGCCAGTACCTCTGCTCCTCCGCCAGATGATGCTAATGCACACAAGGACAGGGTGACAAAACAAGAAGGTGGGAAAGACAGAGGACACACAGTGTCAATACCAGCAACACCACTACAGTTGGCGGACACAGCACACACTGAGCTGCCCTATGCACTAGACCTTGCCCAACCAGTCACTATGGTAGTCACCAGCCCATGGGGTACAATGCCTAACGCCAGCACATGCACACATGACACGCACAGGACCCTGCACACTAGTAGCTGCACAATTGTACCATTGGGGTAGTGGTGCTTCTGAGCCTGCAAACAAGGGACATACCCGGGCATGACCGCCCTGGCCTAGGGGCACCCACAGCCCACACACCCCACCCAGCTAGTTCCTAAACCGCTCAGAGTCAGCATAATGACACTGTATTCACCCCCTTGTGGCTTCTGTGATGCCCTCAAGCACCCATCCAACTCCGGATAGGCCACTGCCATATTGGGAGGTCAGCCCCAGCTGGGCCTCCGCCTTCTCCTTGCTACAGTTGCGCAGGTCCTCCCATCTCTTGCGGCAGTGGGTGCTCCGTCGATGATAGACCCCCCAGGGTCTGCACTTCCTTGGCGATGGCATGCCAAATACCCTTCTTCTGGTGGGCGCAGTCTACGGGGAAAGTACAGGAGGAAAGGAAATTACTCACCCGTCTGGACTGTCATACTCATTGTCTACCAGTTCCCACCCATGACCTGACGCACATACACTGACCATCCTCACATGCAGCACTCAGCCCACCCCCCAACATGTGCCTTACATTCACATCACTCCAAATAGGCATAGCCCACGCAACATGCTCACAGTTTACTCTCCTGTTTGTCTGGAGGACCGTAGAGTAGCGTGTACTGGGGGAGGACCCCATCCACCAATTTGTCCATCTCTTCCGCAGTGAAGGCAGGGGCCCTTTCCCCAGACACTGCAGCCATTGTCGCTTCCAGACTCAGGTCACAGCAGCATTTGCAGTGTCGGTCCTCTCCTGTTAATGGTCAGGTATCAAGTGAGTGAACAGATAGAAAATGACAGTCACGTCCGCGGCGGTGCGTACTGCCACCGCTGGCGTACATCGCCATTGGTTCCTGGAACCCACAGGGCCCAATGATAACCAATGCTGAGTTGCGCGGCGCTTTTCGACCGGCTACCGCAACGCTGCCCGACGCCAGCGCAGTTACCTCATTTCCCCTTGTCCCTCCTCACAAGTCAGGCAGTCGCCATTTCAGGGGTGCACATGGCATGGCACCTAACTGCATCACAGCACATATTGGCACACATACAGACTCACAATTTTACACACAGATTCTCTAACATTACTTGAGACACAGTTGTTCTACCTATGTTGAAAATGACCCTCTGCTCACCATTCTCCTCATTAGGCTACAACCGCTGGGGCAGATGATGAGATGGCGGCATCCTCCGGTGTACAGGCACCTGGTGGACCTGTCGACAATGGAAGACAGACACATCATAATCACATACAGACTTGATCGTGCCACAATCCAAGAACTGTGTGCCCAATTGGAGCCAGACCTGATGTCAGCTATCCACCAGCCCACAGACATACCCCCTCTAGTGCAGGTCCTGTCAGTGCTCCATTTCCTGGCAAGTGGCTCCTTCCAAAGTACAGTGGCCATTGCATCTGGGATGTCTCAGCCAATGGTTTCTAACGTGTTGAGCTGGGTGTTGTCTGCCCTGCTGAAACACATGCACAGCTACATTGTGTTCCCCCAGGTGGATTATTTGGTCACAGTGAAAGCTGACTTCTATGCCCTGGGACATATCCCCAACATCATTGGTGCCATTGATGGTACACATGTGGCATTTGTCCCCCCCGCAGAAATGAACAAGTGTACAGAAATAGAAAAAACTACCATTCAATGAATGTGCAAATGGTGTGTTTGGTGGACCAGTACATCTCCCATGTGAATGCCAAGTATCCGGGCTCTGTGCATGACACCTATATCTTGAGGAATAGCAGTATCCCTTATGTGATGGGCCAACTCCAGAGGCACCGGGTGTGGCTAATAGGTGAGCCCAAGGTCCCCACACAGTATGAGTAGGTGTCTGGGTATGGGGTAGTCCCTAAGGGTTAATGTGTGTCTAACAGGTATTCCTCGGTATTTGGAGGTGACTCTGGTTACCCCAACCTCTCATGGCTACTGACCCCAGTGAGGAATGCCAGGACAAGGGCAGAGGAACACTACAATGAGGCACATGGGCGAACTAGGCATAATATTGAGAGGACGTTTGGCCTCCTGAAGGCCAGATTCCGGTGCCTCCATCTAACAGGTGGCTCCCTGTACTACTCACCGAAGAAGGTGTGCCAGATAATCGTGGCATGCTGTATGTTGCACAACCTGGCATTGAGACAGAAGGTGCCTTTTCTGCTGGAGGATGAGCCTGGTGATAGTCTTGTGGCAGCGGTGGAGCCTGTGGACAGTGAGGAAGAGGACGCAGAGGAAGAAGATATTGACAACAGAACAAACATCATCATGCAGTACTTCCAGTGACACACAGGTAAGAGACTGTAACTCCTCTTCACATTTCAGTATACTTTAAGACATTGTACATGCCAGCCTCTTAACCTCTGTCTATGGACACTGACTGTTCCCTTTGGATTTCCTTTTTGCAGATCTGGGTACCCCATTTTGCCTTCTGCTATGTGTACTGCTGCCCAACAACTGTCAAACATTGGTATGAGTAAATGAACATTTACATTGCAGTTTGTTGCTAATGATGTGATAGACTCACTCCAGTTTGTTTTTTGAATAAAGGGTGTTTATTTAGGTGCTAATGGGTATAGGAGTATGTGCAAGGGGCTGCGGTGATGGTGGAGGAAGGTCCGTGGTAGAGTCCAGTCTCTTGGTATCACAGGGGCATTGTCCAATGGGGCATAGGAAAGGGAGCAATGGCAGTTCAAGGTGGACATTGTGGGACAGAAGGGTGACAATCAGGAGGGTCCTATTTCCTGGACCGTTTGCGGGGTGGTTCTCCTTCTGCAGGGGGTGGGGTGCTGGTAGCCTGTTGGTCCTGTGGCGGGGTCCAGTCCACTAGCGCCGGCGGAGGTGGAAGGCTGCTCCTCGGTTTGGCTAGTGTCAGGGGCCCTTTGTTGAGCCACTGCCTCCCTCATGGTCTTGCCCATATCAGCCAGCACCCCTGCTATGGTGACCAGGATGATGTAGATTTTGGTGAAGTTATCCCTGATCCCCATGTACTGTCCCTCCTGCAGCCGCTGGGTCTCCTGAAACTTGGCCAGTATGTGGCCCATGGTCTCCTAGGAATAGTGGTATGCTCCCATGATGTTGGAGAGTGCCTAGTGGAGAGTGGGTTCCCTGGGCCTGTCCTCCCCCTCTCGCACAGCAGTCCTCCCAGCTTCCCTGTTGTCCTGTGCCTCTGTCCCCTGAACCATGTGCCCACTGCCACTGACCCCAGGTCTCTGATCGTCCTGGGTTAGTGGGTTGCCTGGGGTCCCTGTAGTGGTGGACACACTGCTGATTGACGTGTCCTGGGGACAGTGGCATGGGCCCGCTGGGTGGGTGCTGTAGTGGTATTTCCTGAGGGGGGAGGTTCTGTGGTGGTTTGGGACTGCAGCAGGGGATCCGACTGTCCAGAGGTCCCAGATGGGCCAGGCTGGTCATCCTGACCCAGCGGTGCAGAGCTGCTGTCATCACTGTGGGCCTCTTCTGTGGGGGGAGTGGATACAGCTGGCACCTCCTGTCCGGTGACGTTGGGTAGGGGTCCTGTTTGAATGCAAATGCATTGTTATTGTATCTGTGTGTGACATCTTTTGCAATGGGTGTGTTTCCCTGTATAAATGTGCTTGCACTGTCGCCTTGGCCTTGTGTGATTGCTGATTAGGTGGGCTGGGTGAGTCTATCTAGTGTGCATGCAGTGGTGATGGGTGTCCATGCAGGTCTGTGATGGGTGTACATGCATTGGTGTTGCATGCAGGGCTTGGTATTGGGATGGGTGGTTTGTGATAGTGGGGTATATATGAGGTGTTGGAGTGGTAGGGTGAGGGTAGGGGTAGGAGTTTGTGATGGCATGCAAGTAGGTCAGATTTGCCTTACCAGAGTCCAGTTCTCCTGCTATTCCTGCAAGGGCCTCAGGCTGCATGATCGCCAAGACTTGCTCCTCCCATGTTGTTAGTTGTGAGGGAGGAGGTGGGGGTCCACCACCACTCCTCTGTACAGCAATCTGGTGTCTTGAAACCACAGAATGTACCTTCCCCCGTAGGTCATTCCACCTCTTCCTGATGTCATCCCTGGTTCTTGGATGCTGTCCACGCAGTGACCCTGTCGACGATTCTCCGCCATAGCTCCTTCTTCCTTGCAATGGAGGTTTGCTGCACCTGTGATCCGAATAGCTGTGGCTCTACCCGATGATTTCCTCCACCATGACCCTTAGCTCACTCTCAGAAAACCTGCGGTGTCTTTGAGGTGCCATGATGTGGTGTGAGTGATGTGTGAGGTGATGTGTGGGGTGCTGTGTTGTGATGTATTATGTGATGTCAGTGGATGGTGTATGTGTGATGGTGTTCTGTGCCTCTGGGTGAAGGTGTGGTCTTTGCTTTTCTCTCTCTGCTTTTTCAAATTTTTTTGTTGAAAGGGTTGTGGGTAATGTGGGTGTGTGTTTTAAAGTGGTGAGGGTGTGGTGTGTGTATGTGTGTCAGGTGTGTGTAGTTTGATTTATCCAATGTGGTTGTGTTTTGTATATGTATGTGTATTTTGAGCGCGGCAGTGTGTACCGCCAATGGTTGACAGCGATTGTGAGACCGCTGCGGTGATTAGTGGGTCGTGATACTGTGGGCGTATTCCTGTTTGCGTGATGGTGTGGGTTTTGCTATCGCCAGTTTATCACTGACCTTTGGTGTGGCAGACTTGTATGGGTGTCTGTATAGTGGCGGATTTCTCTGTGTGGGTCACAATACCCGTACCGGAATACCGCAGCAGTCATGGTATGTTGGCAGCCGTTGGCACTGCGGTAAGCGGGATTTACCACCAGGGTTGTAATAAGGGCCTAAGCATGCAGAGCACGCCAACTTAGCGGGGTGTGGAGTATCAGAGGTGTTCTTCATGGGATTAGCGACCGCGCTAAAGTACACACCTATCAGGGTATTTCTGTGGGGAAAGGCTACTAATAGGACTGGAGGACCTGTAAAGGTGGTTGCAGGAGCTGTAACGGAACATAAAAGGAGATAAAGTTTTAGCCCTGAGCAGCTATACATCCCTCATTCCCACGTATCTCCCCTGGTGATCGGCATGCACCTTTATCATTGCCTGTGGACGGGTTTTATGTAGAAGGATTGTGATCCCTCCTGAACCTTTGACAAAACCTGAGTGGAAGATTCTGTTGCATCCAAATTGGCCCAGAAAGGGGCACTGAGAGCCCAGGAGGTGAGTCTCCTGGAACAGGAATATATCTGGTCTATATTGTTTAATATGGAACAGCACTGCAGATGTATTAATAAGGTCCAAGAGACTGTTTACACTCCAGTAGTAGATTTTTATCATCTGGGAGGGTGGTTGGACATAAGTGTGGCAGATGGGCGCCAGTCAATGATGGGGGGCAGTCCACACATGTTAACCCAGAGCATAGCCTAAAGAGCAGAAAAGGGACAGTGGAGAGCCTGCATAGTGAATAACTGAATATAAAAAATAATTGAACAACAATCCCATCCTTTTTTGTTTTAAATAGTTATTTCTTCTTTTGAAGGTTAAGTCACCAAAGTGGCTGTCATCTTGGAGTTAGGAAAGTCGAATCCCCTTTGTTCCTCACAGGGTGCTACCAGGAATTGTGTAACTTTTTATTGTTTAATGTTGTAGTAGGATCCATAATTGATTTGTGTTAGACTTTTCATCCTTGGCGTGGTCTCCCTTAACTTTTTGCCTATGTTTCCCAGGTTGTTGATGTGTGCTGGACTTTGGTTTTGCTGTTTTTGTTACTCTGGGCACTTTACCACTGCTAACCAGTGCTAAAGTGCAAGTGCTCCTATATAAAATGTGTATGTAATTGGCTTATCCATGATTGGCATATTTGATTTACTAGTAAGTCCCTAGTACAGTGAACTAGAGGTGCCCAGGGCCTGTAAATCAAATGCTTCTAGTAGGCCAGCAGCACTGGTTGTGCCACCCACATAAGTAGCTCTGTAATCATGTCTCAGACCTGCCGCTGCAGAGTCTGTGTGTGCAGTTGTACCTGTAAATTTGATGTGGTAAACCTTCCCTTTTCATAGATGTAAGACACCCCAAAGGTAGGCCCTAGGTAGCCCTAAGGGCAGGGTGCAGTGTATGGTTAAGGTAGGACATAAAGTAATGTGTTTATATGTCCCGACAGTTAAATATTGCTCAATTCGTTTACCAATGTTGCAAGGCCTGTGCCTCTCATAGGTTAACATGGGGGACTACCTTTAAATCCGATTAAAGTGTAGATTCCCTTTGGGGGCAGATGGACATGTGGAGTTTGGGGTCTCTGACCTCACAATTTAAAAGTACATCTTTTAGTAAAGTTGATTATAATATTATGTGTTTGAAAATGCCACTTTTAGAAAGTGAGCATTTCCTTGCTTATACCATTTCTGTGACTCTGCCTGTTTTTGGATTCCCTGTCTGGGCCAGTTTGACAGTTGGGCTGGTTGCACCTCACACTAGACAGTGACACAAAGGGAGCTGGGGTGTAGCCTGGAAATCCTGATGAGCCATCTGTGCTGGGAGGGAGGGGAGAAGTGGTCACTCACACCTGAAAGGGCTGTGCCTGCCCTCACACAATGCAGTCTCCAACCCCCTAGTGAGTGTCTGGGCCTGGCCTGGGCGAGGTAAGATTTCACATTCAAGAGAGACTTTACTTTGAAGTAGGCCTACTTCAAAGGAGAAATTGGGTATAAGAAGGGCACCCAAAACCACAGACTTCAGAACACTTCTGGAAGCCAAGATGAACCTCTGCCTGGAGAAGAGCTGAGGAGCTGAGGAAGAAGAGCTGCCCTGCCTGTGACTGTGCTTTGTGGAGCTATCCTGCAGTTGCTGCCTCTGGAAGAGTAAGAGGGCAAAGACTGGACTTTGTGTGCCTTCCATCTTGAGAAGAAGTCTCCAAGGAGTTGATTTAGAGCTTGCCTCCTGTTGTTTGAAGTCTCAGGGACAGCAAAAACGTCTCTCTGCCAGCATCTGGAGTCTCTGGAGAGACTCCTATCTGCCCTGTGGTGCCCATCCAGTTCCCAGGACCCTGAAAGGAGAAGCTGGCAGCCCAAGAGTGAGGAATCTACACACAGAGTGCAGTGCGGGGAAAAGATCGATGCAACTCCGATCTGCGGCTGAAGAAACGACACGCGGCCGGCTCTGCAGCTCAAAATCAACACTGCCCGGAAATGCGACCAAAGAATCGATGCACGGAGCTGGAGAAACGACGCGCAGCATCGCTCATGGAAACTTGGAGATTGAAACCTGCGCTGCGTGGTTTTTTAATCATCGTGCGGCTGGATTTCTGACACAAGTACAACCTGGCGTGTAAAAACAACGCAAGGCGTGCCTGGAACTGGGAGTGCTGACTGGATTGACACACCGCTCTCCTCCGGAGAGAAAAAAACTACGCGCCCCGACCTGATGAAAGGAGAAATGACGCATGGTCCCGCTTGTGAGTGGAATCGACACATCGCAAGCCCCTTTTTGACTCACTTTCACCCGTGTGGGGTTATTTTTGACACACCTAAGGTACATTTTCACGCTAACAGTTTTAGTGTGTGTTTTAAACTACATAAAGACTATTTTTGCTTTTTAATTGATAACTTGACTTGTGTATTGTGGATTTTTGTCATTTTGGTCTTGTTTTGTTTAGATAAATATTTCCATTTTTTCTGAACCATGTGTTGTGCCATTTTGTAGTGTTTTCATTAAGTTACTCTGTGTGTTGGTACAAATTCTTTACACCTAGCACTCTGAAGTTAAGCCTACTGCTCTGCCAAGCTACCAAGGGGGTAAGAAGGGGTTAGCTGAGGGTGATTCTCTTTTACCCTGAATAGAGTGAGGATCCTTGCTTGAACATGGGGTAACCTGACAGTCACCCAAAGACCCAATTTCTAACAATTTGCAACACACCGCATTCTGAGAAGGCATTTGGGCATGGGAGCAGATAGGTCTATATTATTGATTAGACTGACTCATTTTGCTTTAACTTAGTTTCCATCTGATTTGCTTAGGGCAGTCTGAGGTAGCAGAAGGATCAGTGAAATGGTGATACCAGGCCTTAATTTACCCATGGGAGTACTTTCGCTAGTGCTCCTCTCAGTGGCTAATTAGATAAGGTTTCCAGGTGTCATTATTTGATCAAAGGATATTATAAATTTCTAAATCATTCTCTAGTATGCTAGATTGACATATTCTTTTATTATGCACTACCATCACATGACTACATTCATATTGTCTAACAGCTGATATAAGAAAAAGGGCTCTAGTCCACAGAAGCAAATTTTGTTCAGCTGAAAATAAATTACAACAGCTGTAGCCACCATGAAGGTACCCACCATTTCCAGGAAGGGAAAGAATGGGATCAATGGAATCAATCTCTCTGCACTCTGAAATAATGGTTCATCCTGCACTAGTACTAGATAACTTAAAAGAGCTGAATCCAATGTATCAATATGCTTTCCTAGAAGGAAAGTGTTTGTTTATTTTTCCTAGTTGTGCCATAGTGGACCCATTCTTCACTAATACAGGAGATGCCCAGGAAATTTTAGCCGGGGAAAACAAGGACAGTATTTGCACCTAAGATAGAAGAGGAACTTGCTTCTGCTGAAAGTGGGCTTGGTGGCAACTGTGGGAATGTGGTTTGTGAACTGAGGGGAGAACAATGGAATTCCACAAAGTAAGTAAATCACTGTCTTATTGGGTGAAATACAGATTCAAATATGGGCTTAACCGCATGTACGAATGACAAAATGCAGTAGGCTTTTCAGCAAAATATTCATTACCTATTTAAGCAGCACTCAAACAACATCAAAATCAGAAAACAAAGCAGAGAGATTATTGCAATTTTATAAAAATGTGGCACAACTAAAATACATTAATAAACACATTTCTGCATATTATACTTGTCTCAATACAATCATGTTAATTCAACATTTCTGTCTCAAATATATCACAAAAATCATTACTTCTTAATATTAACCCCCAGGGTGCCTCGTTCGAGCTGGTCTCGTCCTCGCACACTGTTCCTGTGTTCCGAGGACGAGACCAGCTAGTCCTGCACCGGGCCCAAGGGGGGAGCGCTAGAGCTCCACCAATGGGCTTAAGGGCAGGGATGGAAGGGAAATCGCTCCCCCTTCCGCCCCTGACCCCCACACCCTCCCAGTGATGTCTGATGACATGAAATACGCAAAATGACATCACCTCTGATCGTGCTGGAATCATGCTTCCAGCTCGATACCGGAAGAGAAATGCTAAAGCATTTATCTTCCGATCAGGAGGTGGGGGGGAGGGGCATGAAAGGAAAGGAAAGACTTTTCCTTTCCTTTCATGTCTTTCTCACCATTTCTGCTGCCCGATCACGATGCTATCGGGCAGCAGAAATGCCCACTAGACACCAGGGATTTGTTTTGTTTTTTATATAGAGATTTAAATTTCAATAAGGGGAGTGGCCCCTTGGGCAAGGGTCGCTCTCTAGGAGGCCATATTATTTTTAGGCAATTTCTTTCCCCTCCAGATCAGTCTAATATAATTAGGCCGTTCTGCCCCCAAGGGGGGGACAGAAAACCCCTAGACACCACGGATCATTTTTTTTTTGTACTGACGCATAAAGGGGGGCAGCCCCTTGGTCAAGGGCCCCTCCCTAGGGGGGGCATAATATTTGTAAGCCTTTTCTGCCCCCCCAGGGCAGAACAGCCTATTACAATCAGGCCGATCTGCCCCCGGGGGGCAGAAACCTCTAGACACCAGGGATATATATATTTTTTTATTTACTTTATGTTTTTATGTATGGGAGCGATCCCTTAGGCAAGGGTCACTCCCCTGGGGGGCAAATTATATTTAGGCCATTTCTTCCCCCCTTGGGGGCAGCTTGGCCTATTTTTATTAGGCCAATCTGCCCCCAAAGGGAGCAGAAACATCTAGATACAGGGATTCTTATATTATTAGGCTGGGCAACGGTTGCTCCCCAGGGGTGCAAATTATTTTTAGGCCATTTCGGCCCCCGGGGGTTGACAGAAACCACTAGACACCAGGGATTTTGTTTTTATACTTGCGCATAAGGGGAGTGGCACCTTAGGCAAGGGACACAGAAACCTCTAGACACCACGGATATACATATATTTTTATTTACTTAATTTTTTTATGGATAAGAAATGATCCCTTAGGCAAGGGTCACTCCCCTGGGGGGGCACATTTATTTTAGGCCATTTCTGCTCCCCTTGGGGGCAGATCGGCCTATTTCTATTATGCTGAGAACCACTTAGGCACCAGGGATTGGTGTGTGTGTTTTGTTTTGGGGGCAACCCCTTGGGGAAGGGTCGCTCTCAATGGGGGCATATTACTGTTGGCCATATATTCCCCCCTTGGGGGCTGATCGGCCTATTTTTGGAAGGCCCATCTGTCCCCAAGGGGGGAAGAAAGCCCACCAGAGACCAGGGAAGATTTATTTTGATTTTTTATCAAATAAGAGGGTCGGGTATGGCCATACCCCAACCCCAAATAAATGGGCCAAAGTTGTTCTGCCCACCAGTGGGCAGATGGGGCAATTACCTCTGATCCACAACCCATGGGGGCAGAAAGTCTACTAGATGCCAGGAAATTAAAAAAGAAAGAAAATAGTGGGGCGGTGGCTACCAACCAGTATGGGCCTGGTTATGCCCCAACCCCAACTGAAGGGGGTAACATTCTTTCAGCTCTCACCCCACACACTAAAACATCTTTTCACATGGCAAGCAAGAGGACATTTGATTATTTTGGGTTTTGATTTTACATTTGGGTCATGAGAGCTTGGCTAACTCTCAAAACCGTCCGTAATGGTGAGAGCTGATTACAGAGATGTTTTATTTGGATCAAAAGTCATGTACCAATATGTACAGAAAGTAATTGCTGCTAACAGTTGTTTCGCCTCTGGAAACTCCAAGAAGAGGACTAAACTACTCAATATCATATGTGTATCACCGAATTCTACTTCTGTACACTTCACTAATTCTGCATACACTTGTGTGATGTGGTCACATATATATATTTATCAAATGGATGGTGGTCGTCCACCAAATGTTCGGTACTTTCAGAGGAACAACTATGATGGGGGTTTGCTGAAGGTAAAGTGACACTTCTAGGCTGGCGGTGATCTCTAAATATGACTTTTCTCCTTCTACCAATCTGGGAGACATAGGCCCCCTTTATGGCAATGGCTGAGAAAACCTCCTACCGCCATGATGGCGGCCACCAAAAGACCGTCGCTGCGGCTAACATCCGTCTGCCATAATATGACCACAGCCAGATTTCTGCCACAAGAAGGGTGGAAATCCAGCTGTGGCCATATTGGTGGATGGCGGTAAGGTGGCGCTGCTACCACCAGCAGTGCCACACCAGTAAACAGCTGACAGACATATTATGAAAAATAATAGGGCCTGGTGGTGTTCTGCTGGCAGGCGCTGCTGGCGGTAGCAGTGCCCCGCCCTGTCCCCTGCCAGAAGACTCCCTGGATCCAGGTAAGTCAGGTTTCCAACAGGGGAGAGGGGTGAGGGGTTTTGTGTGTGTATGTGAGGGTATGTGTGAATTTATGTGAGTGTGTGCGTGAATGCGAGTGTGTCTTTAGTGTTGTTTGCGTGTGTGTATGAATGTGTGTAAGTGCGTGTATGAACGTGTGTGAGTGCGTGTATGTATGGAAATGTGTCTGCATGTATATTTTGATGTGTGTGCAGATGTGTGCATGAATGGATGAATGCATGCGTGTATGTATGTGTGGATGAGTGTGTGTCTGCGTGTGTGTGTGTGTGTGAAGGGGGCATAGATGTAGGGGGGTGGGGTGGGGTGGTGAGTGGAGAGGTTTGGGGGGCCTCCTATCAGTGACAGGGAAGGAATTCCCTGTCACTGATAGAGCCTACCCCCATGGTTTTTGTGGCATTGCAAATGCCAAGAAAACCATGGCGGTAGATGGGGTCATAATACTGCAGGCGGGAAAATGGCGGCCACTGGGCTGGAGATTCTTATCTCCAGCCCGGTGGCTGCTACCGCCATGTCGGTCAGAGTGGTAAATTGGCGGGTTGGCTCCAGCCAACCCGCCAATGTCCTAATGTGGCGGTAAGTACCGCCAGCCTGTTGGCGGTACTACCGCCACATTAGCTCCGACTGCCGGGGTCATAATGACCCCCATAATGTCCTCTGCCACCCTGATGGACAAAGTAGAGACTGCCACAAAATAAATCAGACCCTGAGACACTGTTTCCTATTAACATGCAAGATGTCCAGAAGAGATCCTGGTAGTTGTGGTGCCATTTTGATTCCTGTTCACTATCCTCTTCCCCAATCCAGAATAATGGATTGTAGTTAACTCTTCCTTACCTTCCTGCCCTCTTACCTCAAGCTAAGGATATTGTTCTTTCCACAAAATGGTACTTCACAATTTAACAAAGAGCTATTAAATGTCACTAAAAAAGGGAGATCATAAAATAATTACTGTTCAGGCTTCAAACACAGATGTAAGATTACCATCTTCAGATTAACCTCCCTTTAACCTCACTGAGATATGGTTACATAGAGGTTCCTTACCTGACATCATTGTGACATGTCCTACTAGCTTTTCTCTAGTTAGGATAGACAGGTAAGACAGGCTAGGAGGGGGTACGGCTATTATTTTCTAAACAGATTACCAATGTAAAATTGAAGAATTTCCAGTCCCTAACTGTGAAGCTCTAACTTTCTGGTTTCCCTCACTCACAGTTTTACACTTTTTGGAGCCTTGATTTATCATCCCTATGTATGCTGGAAAGTGGTGCACCTCCTTACCCATGGTATTGGCTCCTCACATCCTAAAAACTACTTTTTTTTTTTAACTTGAGGATATTAGTCTCCACCTTGATGATGTGCATAATAATTTGAATACATCCTTTATTGGGGATTTGAGTTTACTTAATTTGGCACTCCTCAACTCTGTGCCCACTCATGTGGCGGGGCATCGCTTAGACCCCATTTTCTCCAAGAAGTAGGATTTGATAATAGACCCTCCTCTCTTACTTTGCTGGTCTGATCACCTTGCTGTCTCGTTGAAGCTGAAAGTCTACTCTTCTCATCCTATAACACGGTTTAAATCCAAAATGAATTTTAGGAATTGGTCTAAACGTAATATTGTGGCAGTTAATGAGCAGTTGCTTAGCACTCAGCGTGCTCTTCAACATCAAGTTGATCTTGGCCAAGCTGTGATCCACCAGTAACTCACTGAGGTCATTCTGCCAATTACTGCCAAATGTGCAGAAGAATTCAATCTCATGCCCCCTGCTTTACTGATGCACTTAAATCAGAAAAATAAATGCTGTGCATCGTTAGAAAGATTCTTGAGGAAGTCCACATGAATGAGGCCAAGAATAATTATAAGTAGGCTTTGAAAGTCTATCAAGTCCTCTGTAAGTCTGCTCATGCTACATTTTATACAGATATTTCCTGCAGACACTTTTTAAAGTGGTGAAAGAACTGGCAAATGTGAAAACCCTTTCCCCTGTCTCTCCTCTCTCTCAGAGCCAGAGTGATGACTTAGCTTCCTTTTTTAATCAAAAAGTTGAGAGTTTTCAACTGCAGTTGGCCAGAGACTCTTTGAAAGTAGGTCCTGACCCAGTTATGAACGTGCCTGAAGAGGAGGGTAATGACCTGCCATCTCAGACACGATATGGCACTAAATTAAGTGAATGGCCTCTTCTTAATTACACATCTTTCCTAGCTGTCCTTCAATTCATTAAATCAGGATGTCCATTGGATCCTTTACTCCCCAATAAGCAAAGATAACTGGACACAACTTGTTTAACTTTGCTACTGCAGCTTCTTAATTCTTCCTAGAATGTACCTACAATGTACCTTTGAGTTGGAAACATGCAATGATCCTTCCTTTACTGAAAAAAGCTAATCTGGATCCCTCCAACCTGTTGAATTTCCAGTCTATTTCTTTGTTATTGGTCTTCTCCAAAGATCTGGAAAATCAGCTTCTTAATTCTTCCTACAGGAACGGGTTTGTACCTTTGAGGTGAAAACATGCAATGATCCTTCCTTTAATGAAAAAAAACTAATCTGGATCCCTCCAACCTGTTGAATTTCCAGTCTATTTCTTTGTTTTCTGTCTTCTCCAAAGTACTGGAAAAGCATATTAATGCTCGTCTTACTGACTTTGTCAACGCCCAAAACCTTTTTCATCCATCACAGTCAGGTTTAAGGCCAGACACAGCACGGAGTCTGCTCTGTTAGGCCTTACTGAATATCTAAGTCAATACCTGGATGATGAAGGCCCAGCTGCACTCATCTTGATGCATTTGAGTGCAGCCTTTGTCACAGTATTCAAAGCAATCCTGGTGGAAAGGCTGGAGGCTTATTGCTTGTTTCCTTCCTATCAGACCATGTGTTTTAGGCTTTTTCAGCTGATACGAAATTTAAGCCACGTCTCCTGGCTTCAGGAGTTCCTAAAGGCTCTATCCTGAACCTTATGCTATTCAGTATCTACGTCCGCCCTTTGGCCGACTTAATAGAAAGTTGTGGGCTTGCCCTCTTTTCATATGCTGATGACACACTGATCATCTTCTCTCTTTCATCAGCTCAGAACCAGAACCCTTCGCCCTTGAACCTCGGCTGGAGTAGAAACTATGGATGGATGAATAACAACTCTCTCAAGCTCAATGGTGATAAAAGAAGGTCATAATTCCGGGTAATTCTGGGCACAAACGCCTCTCTCTAGGGCCTTAGGCAGTGGCTGCACTTCCTAGGGACTCCGCCAACTCCATCTCTGAAGGTGAAAAACCTGGGATTTCTCATTGACGATGAACTTCCTATGAAACCGCAAGTGACTAAAGTAATTGCTCTTTGTTTTGCAGTTCTTAGATGGCTAAAAAAGATCATCTGGCTAATTCCCCCTGCAACCCAAAGGACAGTTATCCAAACTCTAATTATAGATTGGATTATGGAAACATGTTCTATTTGGACGTAGATAAGACAGCTATTCATAGTCCAAAATGCTGCTGCCAGGATTTTGCTTCCCTAAATCGGCCTCTGTCTCTCATCTGTTGCAGGAATTACATTGGGTCAGAATCACTAAACGCATTGAGTTTATTGCGCTGTGTTACATGTTTGAGGCCAAAGAAAGCATAGGACATTGCTAAATTTAGAAATGAGTGAGAACCTATCAGCCCACACGGTCATAAAGATCCTCATATCAAACCCTGTTTACAGTACAGATATTTTGTCTCACTCATATGAAAGGATGCTCTTTTTCTTACCTGGGCCCCAAACGTTGAAATGGCTTTCCGGGAACTTTTAGGAATTGTAATTCATTACTGACCTTTTGTAAAAGCCTGAAGACCTCCGTATTCTAAATTAACTGACTTGTTCACTCTACGTGCACCTTTCTGCACCAGGAAACCCCTTTGGGTAGCTGAGCACATTACAAAACTTAAATACACCACCATTTTATGTCAACAAGTCCCCTGGCATACAAGTACATCCAGATCACCATTGTTGGAAAATGGCCTTGTCAGAAGGGTCACCCCAAACTTTTAGCCTTCCCTCTCTTATTTTTCTGACCTTCTTTTACTTGGCTTTAAGACTCTGGGCACTCTGTCACTGCTACAGGTACTGTGCTCTTCCCCTAAAGCAAGGTAACATTGACGCACTGATTGTACCACCCACGTACATAGTCCCTTACCCATGGCTCAGGTCTGCCATTGCAGAGCCTGAGTGTGCAGCTTCACTGCCACTTCAACTTGGCATTTAAAACTACTTTCCAAGCCTTAAAATTCCCTTTTATTACATATAGGTCACCCCCAAGGTAGGCGCTAGGTAGCCCATAGGGCTGGGTGCTATGTAAGTAAAAGGTAGGGCATGTACCTTTAGGTTTTACATGTCCTGATAGTGAAAAACTCCCAAAGTAATTTTCCACTAATGTGAGGCATACTCCTCTCATGGGCCGGAATTGGGAGTTCCTTAAATTACTTTTAAGCTGTAATTCCTGATCAGAAAAGAGTGGCTACATCATGTTTCATATCTTTGAAATGGTAATGATAAATCCTCTTTTCTGGTAACGTCATATTTAACATTACTATTTTAGAAATGCCACTTTTGGAAAGTAGGTGTTTCTCTACACTTACTGCTCTCTGTGTCTTACTGCCTGCCTCCAATCCACATCCGGTCTGTGCTGGTTGACAGCTCCCCTTGTGCATTCCACCCAGACAGTCATAAACACAGGACACTCAGCTGCATCTGCATTCATCTGCATACTGGTGCGTCTTTCTGGGCAGAAAGGGTGGAGGGGCTCACACTAACTCTTCAAAGGGTAGTGACCTGACCCAACACAAAGGACTGATAACCCCCCACAGATAGCCTGGCAGTCCAGACTGGGCTGAAAGGGACCTCGTGCACTTCAAAGCAACTCTTTGAAATCTTAACCACTGTTAAGGCACTTTGAGGAATAAGTATGGGGGTCTGTGGCCCCTAAAATCAGACACTTCTGGACCTACAACTGGACTCTGCCAGAAAGACTGTGGTGCTGCTCAAAGGACTCACCTGGACTGCTTTTCTGGAAGGATTGCTTTTCTGCTTCTTGCCCTGCTGCTTGCTGCTCCCTGGCTCTGCTGGAAGAACCCTGCTTTGCCACCACAAGTGATCTCCAAGACCATGTTAGCTTGCCTCCTGTTCCCAAGTCTCAGGGACATCAAAGACATGAACCACCGGCACCTGGACTCTACAAGCTGTGAGTCTGATGTGCCCTGGAAGTGGGCCTACAGTGCTGTACCCTCTGTGGTGTTTATCGGAACTTCAGCAAAGCAACGCAAAGCCCTGCAAAGCCTTGCTGTGCAGCTGCCAGCTTCACTCACTCAATGCTGGGCGGTGCAAAGCCCCGCAAAGCCTTGCAGCTGCGAGTTCATCAGAACCGATGCACAGTGATACCAAGCCCTGCAAAGCCTCACCGCAAGCTCCCCAGAATTTATGCTAAGTGACACCAAGATCCCCAAAGCCTCGTTGCACAGCATTTTGGAACCAATGCTGGATGACGCAAAGCCTTGCAAAGCAATGCCTCGCAGACTGTGCACCAGGATTTCAGGTACTGTGTTCAGTGGGCCCAAGTGGGTCCCTGTAGCCGGGCAATGCTCCATTGTGGTCAGCTTGAACATGTGACTTTGTCCCGGTCCAGCACAGTTGGTGTTGTGCAATTCTATGTACTATTTACACCAAAATCTTTAAAATTGAATATCTCAGGATCTACGTATTGGATGATTGTTGTTTTGGTCTTGTTTTATTTATAAAGTCATAATCTAGTTTTTTAACATGGCGTGAAGTCTTTTTGTGGTGTTTTCACTGTGTTGCTGTATGATTTATTACCTGTATTGCAGCTTGGAGAATTTTGTTCCTTTTGCTGTCTTTTTCCACCTGTAAAATCTGAGCCGAGAGCTTACCAGAGATAGGTGCTGTTTTTTGCTCTCTCCATAGTTTGCACAGGCGTTCTGTGCATCCAGTCAGTCAAGGGAATGATCTGTGAGCCAGGCAGGGCATCAGATGTAAAGGACAGCAGCAAAGGCTGTGTAGAAATCAATGCTCGGCAACAGATGTAAAGCTAGGGCTTCTTTGTGTGCCAAACTGATGCCATGAGTTTCAGACAAAGGGCTTGGGCAAGTCTCACAGTCAGCTTTTTCAAAGACATTGGCTGCCAGAGAATTCTTTCTGAGGATTCCAATAAAGTATGAAGGGAAGTATTTTCCTGGGATAGTAGTTCCTACTTTAGTGAAATGAAAGAAGGCCTTTACACATAACGGTTACCACATAACACGTTTGCTCCCTTATTTCTTTTCATTATGTTCTTCACATCATTGCTACTAATTTTGACTTTGACTTTTGCTTCTTGCAGCTGAACCTTCTATTGGATCTACTTCTGGATATTCTTGGTTGCTTCTTTTGTGTATTTCTGTATGAGGTATTTCACAAAATTCCAGTATCTTATTATTTAGTGTGAAGATCCATGTTCAAATTGAAGTACTGCAATGAATGACAGCAACTGCTGAGACCTCAAAGAATCCTGTTTTTCTCTTTCTTCTGTTACCACCGTTTTCCCGGTGTTGCTTCTTTCAGCAGCAGCTGAGTTTATATCTGGCCCATATCTGGCATTGGGAATTGCGGAGGGTGTAGACACTTCCCAGGTTCACTTCTTAACTTCCGGAAATCTGACTGATGTGAATATTGTTTTGGTGTACTTGACATGAATAGTGAAATTGTTTAGACCATAATAGTAAAAACTACAGCATAGTTTTATTCATTACCTGAAACTTAGTGTACAGGACTAATTCAAATAGGAAGCAAAGTTTGCCAAATTAATATTTATCTTTGGCAGACTTTATAGGCTTTTCAGAAACTCTATCATGCTCGAATCATTTAAAGTTTAAAGAAGCTGCATAGCGCTCATGGCTTTCAAGTGCAATTCTTTAAGCAGGAGCCAATGTAACACTGTGTAATACTTACAGCACCATTTAACCATCTGTGTCCTAATGAGGCAGTAGAAGTACAATGGTGTCTTCATCACGGTGAGTGGGACTAATCAAGTTGAACTGCAGATTCTCACCCCTGTGTTGTCAATTAACATCGGAAGTCATCCTTGTAATTCATGTGATGTGGGTCCAGACACAAAGGAATATTATTATACACATACAAGGGAAAATAACATGAGTTCAACAGCTAAATCCAGAAGAGAAATGTGGTGCCTGAAAAGGAAAGATTAACCTTTAAGGGCAAGGAACCGAAAAAGTGCCTTATTCATTAACACACCACCATACTATAGGCATAGCAGTAATCACCAGTAAGTCCAACTAGAGATACTGCAGCAAGCACAGCAATTTAGGTTCAAATGTTTTTGATCTTAGATTCAGCAGTTACCTGACTTAAGACCCAGGTTTATCTGTAAAGAGCTAATTCTTGTTTGCCAACACCTTTATACAATGTTACCTTTTTGAAGTGACACAAATGCAGCAACCTGGAAAAAAAAACAAAGGTCACTATGGCCATTCTATGAATTTGTACAGCAGGTGGATGAAATGGTATGTTTAGATCTGCATCAAAATATACTGCTTTAATTTAGTAGGATAATTCAGCAGTGAGCAGGGATAGGCAGAATGTAACATAGTATCACATTTTCAGTTTTTTCAAAATATTTTACTTATTTATGACATTTTATTTACATCTTCATTTAGCCCATCTTCAGTATCAGCAGTATGTGTACACCTCCTGTGTTGGGCATATCTTTTCTTTGATGTGGAGCTTCATTTTATACCAGCATTTATTTAATTCACACAATAAATCATTAACAAACGATGGCTGGAGCAAGTCTAGATAGCAGCAAACAACAATTAACTCTATCGCCTGAAGTCTAATCAAACCTGTAAATATTACAACTACAGTGAAAACAACAAGTGCAAGAGTAAGAAGGACCAACCAACAGAAACCCTGTGTTAAGGAGTAAATCCCCAAAATGTGGGCAAAATGATATATGCACATGCACGCTTGCACACTCACGTGCATGAACACACATATATGAACAGCCAAAATAGCTGCGCTCCGTGACCTGCGCCATGTCGCGTAGGCTCTCATTATTCTAAATGAGACTACTGGATTTCTAGGTAGCAGGATCGATAACGGTGTGGGGGACTGAGTCTGACCCACGTGTAAAGAACTCTGTCACCCTAAATCCGTTTTTTGCTCTGGCTAACTACCAGTGCCTCATTTCTCCCATGTGGAAGGAATGATTTGGCAGCCGAGCGCATGACATCTTTGGAACTTCTCAGGGAAGTCGTGGTTACTCAGATCCAAACCAACTCTCTTATTTCCAATATGATCTCATATACAAATGACAAAGACAGTATAAGTTTTATATAATGTTTTAATAAAAACGACTGTATTTTAGATATTAAGGCGTGAGCCGCAATAACCAGAACGATACAACACAGTAGGATTGTAATAGTTACCAGGAGAGTAAAACATAAAAACAAAGCTATCATATTGTCAAACAGTTTCTACTCTCCCTCTGCTTGTTCTATCTAGAGCACAGCATGTTAAGCTTCTAGCTTGCCTATTAGAATCACTGTGGAGATATCAGCCCTCATACCTGAGCAAAGACCTGTGATCTTGGTTCAGCATCTGCAACGAGGCAGTCAGCATCAAGTTGTGGTTCCCTGGTCGGAATCTCCCTCTTGCGTGTATTGGGACAAGGAAGTGATTTTATAACTAACATGTCATTGTGATCACAAAATGTCCCTACGCAGGAATGCCAAGTCTAAACTCTTACCACGTCTATCGGCAATGTACCAGACTGTATCCTTGACTGAAGCACAGAGTAAATATGTTATGGAGAACTCCAGTGCTGAAGTAGGCAAAACAGTGTGATATGAATAAAAAACAACACCGTAGAACTGGCTATTTGAAAAATAACAGTACGAAGCCTAATAAAAAGCATGTAGAACAAAGTGCACAGAGGCTCTAAGCTGTCAGCAAATGAATAAAATATATTCAGGGCAAAGTGCACAAAGGCCTAAAGCCTGAAGCTAAAGCGCAATGAATACGTAAAACTAACCACACTACACCCTCCCCTTGTCGGTAGCAAGTGGTTCCAATAATATAAAAGGATGCCCTAAATATAAACAATACCTAAAACAAGTATTTCGACAAGGTGAGAAAACAACAAAGTCATAAATTTAGGTAACATGTGATCATAAAACCAAATTCAATATAGTGTCAATTTCGTAAAAATCCAATCGTCAGATAGAAGCAATAGAACGCAGGAGTTCCTCCACTTCGATATATGTCAATATCGGAAGATCCACGCCACAAAGTACCATGGAGCAGGTGTGATCCAAAGCCCCAAAACCATTCAGGGTGGCACCCCGTGCAGGGCCTATGAAAGAGACAATACCATCTTCCTCCAGGAAGGGAATCTCATAAACTGCCTCACGAAGCAAGCGCATCCGTAGTGCACAAGTCTGGGAATGAGCCCTAATCGGGAACATCAACAGATCAGTATCGACCATTGGAGGGCGCTGCAATGAGAGACAGAGAGCCAGTGCATGTTCAAACGAGCACCAAAGGCATCGAAACACGGGTTGCACACAATCCAAAACCGGTCTGAAGGACAGAGACCAGTCGCACTCCAAATGTCCCAGGAGTGTTGCTCCAAAATGCTGCATCATGCGTTCACGACACAGCTGCGCTGATGGGAGCAGCAATACAGGATCTCGTCGTGACGGGACAGCCATTGCGAAAAAATAGCAACAACAGCAAGACTCCAGCCAATAAAGCCAAAGTAATCGGGAAACCCCCAAAAATGCTTCCGAAAATAGAATGTATAGCCGAAGGTATCAAACCGAATATGGAAGAGAAGGTATGAGCAAAACCAACACCAACGACTTTGAAAAAATGTGCAATACCAGCAGTGCTGGATGCATTAAATATACGTCCCACAAGTTCACCGAAGTGATTCGGAAAGTTAGTATTCAAAAGGGACTGTATCTCCGCCGATGACCTTGCCACCTGAAGTGCGTAGGTCTTGCTAGCAGATGTAAGGGCCACATGCTTTTGAAACAATAAAGCTTTTAGCCGACTCAACTTGTCGAAATCAACCTTGGAAGTAGCAATATGAGGCCAGATGTCTGCTACCTCCCTAAATTGAGTGGGGGGAAACAACACATTCCCGCAGCACGTAACGGCCTTGTTGACAACGACGATGTAAACTATTCCGGCACGCAAGCCACAGCAGCGTTCGCTGTTAAGAACAATGTAACTGCCGTTAGAAAGCACCTGGAAAGTGTTTTTAATAACCGGGACTGGAACTCCCTTCAGATAACAAGCTAAGTTAGCAATCGAAGCGTTACACGCCCCGTGCAAGGACAGCTGTTTACAAACCATTGAATGGCTGACAGAAGCTTCGCATTCGCTGCCGCTAAGAAAGACCTCCTTCAAACCATTAACACATCTGTACTGAAAGGGAAGGTCCCACACCTCGTGTATGTAACTGTCTCCCAATAGTTCATATCTACCCACCGGAATGTGCTTCAAACACGAAGTAAATTGCAAAGTAGAGATAGGCAAATTAATAACCCCATGGATCAACCATTCAGCTGACGGAATCTCAGCTACCGTGAAAGGCAGTTTCTCTAATTTCACAATATTTAACATAACATATGTCGCTTCCTTTTTAGCCATCAGTTGTTGTTGACGAGTCAAATTAAAAGAGATAAAGATCTCTCTGGCACGAACGTGCTACCATGGAACGCGACCCGCCTTCAAGGTCTGAAGAGTCCAACCCAGCTGCATGATGGACCGCGTCTGACTCTGCCCATGATATAAAGAAGACATGTCCGATTTAATAATGTCAATGGCAGAGGAAACAATGCTGTCAATCGTGTAAACACGTTCAGAAAGGGTATGCATGCCATTATCAACAACAGACAAAGTCTGCATCAGATTTTCTTGATCAATCTGCCTCAACCGGGCTGCAGCCTCTTGTTGTGAAAGCTTCCAAATCTCATTATAAACCTCGTATAAGAACCTTTTCTTCCGTGGTACTTTGGGACCTGACAAAAAATCTTGTAAATCAGTATTATTAGACAGTAACGTGAGATGTGACTTAACTGCATCCAGCATGGATGACTTCAACCATTGCTGACAAAGCTTCCCCACACTGTATGTAGTTATAACATCAGCATGTTCTGGTGAAACGTAACGAGGGTCTGCCCTACTAGTCCTGAACCCCCCTGAAGAGGTGACAAAACGTTGATGACACATATTAGTGTCTATAGGCCATAATAACCACCCGCCTGGATGTAACGATGAAGTGTTAAGCGTACCATTCTGGACCCAATGTGTAAAGTCACTGAAAGTAGCATTCACATAGTGCTGCCAATTTTTTAATTTAGAAGGGACAGGTATACTAGGCAAAGTCAACTCCCTAATCGTCGCTAAGCCCAAACAGCTAGTCTGTTGTACTGTGTCATTGAGGAAAATCATCTGCACAGGGATAATACATGCTCTAAATAACGTGTCCCTGCCTTGCATTTGCCAATTTTTCGTACCCCAAACACTTTTCAAGTCAACAGTTTTGAACCAGTATTCATATCCCTCGACCGACAGTTTAGATACAAACAAATTGGAATACAGTAATTTAGTATCGGTCAATAACATTTGCTTATTAGAATACGGTGTAACTTTAAAATAGTAGGACCTAGCATTACGTGGATCATGCCCAGCAAAATATGCAAATTTTTCATAATACGTTTTTGAACTCCCTTGTGGAGGAGTCGAGCAATGTTCCCATTGCACATAATTAAACATGGGCTTAGGGCTACTAGCTTTATGAATAAAGTGGTGTCCATAATAGTTGTAACAAAACATGTCACCATGATTATCTCTAAACTGGTAAGCATCTTCATCGTCATAGACAGTATAATATTGCAAATCAGTTAGCATAGAATCTACTGTCTTCACATCCCAATCATCAGAAACAATGCCAGGTATAACAATATCATTCATTGATAATTTGAGGACATACGGTATTTGAATCAATTCAGTGGGACCATATATATCAAACATTACTTTATCCCACACAATTCCATCCGGAACTGGTATAGCAGAAATGTTCACTGTGGACAAGTCTCTTCGAACCATATGAGACGAAAAATGCTGTTTTAACACAGTCTCCACGTGCTCAATGTCAGATCGATCAGGAAGAAAATGACCATGTATTATCAGAAAAAAAGTAACCAGAAATCCCAACCATAATAAAATAGTCATCACGGCCAAAAACAGCCAAAAATAGTTCCAAGGAAAAACAAAATATGTTCGTTTAAGCCATCCCAGCAGCCGTCGTGGACCGTGGACAGAAGACATCGAGGACGAGGAGCTGAACCCATCATTATCAGCGTCGTTAAAGCAGCCAGAAGCAGTTCTAGCAAAAGGTGCAACTGTGAACGAAGAAGCAGATGGAGGCTCTCGCCGTGGCACGCTATAAACCACACGTTCAGAAACGTCTGTAGAACGTACAGCTATTTGATCACAAGATTCCGTATTAATCGTCTTCGGTGGAACAATCGCAAGATCATCATCCACCCTCCCCAAGCTCGGAGAGGAAACAGTGTCGGTGAAAATCACCTGCAGCGGGACTTCTTCCCCAGTAGTGAGAGGGATTCCGGAACTACTGGGTGTCCCTCTTGGTCTGCTGTGCAGAATCGGCCACATGTTGTAACTTGACATTATTAATGGAAACAAAGCGATTTCCTTTGGTCCCTCGCAGCGGCGGTAAAATCACAGTTCTCGTGCCGCTCACCCCTAACACAGGGACAGGTTCTCGATAAGAAGGACCAAATTCTTTTTCAACTGCGACCTTTTCACGCACTAGATCCCCAATCCTGGGTATCCAACCAGTAGGTGTTACTGGCTCATCCTTAATTCCTGAGGAGGCAGCACTGGCAGAAGAGTTATCTTCACGGAATTGTTGTAAATCCTGCAAAACAGTGACACGATCATTTATGTCAAAGGGCGTATCTGCCGCCTCCACACCAGGACCATCTAGATCAGGAACATACATTTGTGTTCCAAACAGGCACTCATATGAAGTACGACCCCCCAGTGACCTTCTAGGCAAGTTATTAAGTGCTCTCTGTACTCCATATAGGTGGGCTAGCCAACCACGACCCGTACCTATAACTCTGGCCGTTAAGGACTGCTTTAAATCACGATTTAAACGCTCCACGACAGAATTTCCCTCGGGATGAAATGGAGACGAGAATTGGAGCTGGACCCCCAACGAAGCTGTGGTGTCCCTGAATGCCTTAGAGGCAAAAGCAGGGCCCTGGTCCGAATGAAAAGCCGCAACTGCAAATATATCGACAAAGATGCGCAAATCTTTAATAACAGTTCGAGCGTCAGCCGAGCGTTGTGGCCATACCCATACAAATCTGGAGCACGAATCTACAGCAACCAATATATATTTGTATGCACTATCTGGTGTCAGCGGACCACAATGATCCAAGTACACACACTGTAATGGTTTGTTTGAAATCAGAAGGGGCGTCTGCTGCGGGCGTCTAGACGACGATGCCTTAATTTGTTGACAAACGTCACAATAAAGGACATACTGCTTCGTCTCTTTATAGAGACCAGGCCACCAGTAACGAGCCTGTAAAAGTGAAATTGTGGCAGCCACCCCAGCATGTGCAGAAGCCACCCCCTCATGTGCTGCAGAAATCAATCGAGGTCTCTCAATTTTATTGGGAATTTCACGTACACCAATGCCTGGAATTTTAACAGTAGCATTTAGCGCACTATTCAAGCAGTAACTATATTTTGAAGGAAATCCTTTAGGAAAAGGAGTGCCATCAGCCGTAGCCTTTATGGCAGCTGAAATTTCTGTGTCTGGTTTGAAACTCGAACGAGTCACTGCGGCCACAGTGGCGACAGCCACTGCCGATTTCGCGGCTTCATCAGCCAAAGTATTCCCAGCAACGTGTATTCCAACGCGCTGGTGTCCAAGTGTATGCACAACATGGACTTTAGGAAGCGTTTCCTTCAGATCGGCAACCTTACCCCACAACATTTTATGCTTAATGGTGTTGCCTTTAGAATCTCTGAACCCATTCATCTTCCAATAGTGTAAATATTCGTTGAAAGACTGCACACAGTAGTAGGAGTCACAGACCAGCAAGGTTAAAAGTGCCGGATCCGCGTGCTCCAACGCTAACAATAGAGCTTTGAGCTCAGCCAGCTGTGCCGTGCAATCTCCCAAGGTTTTAGTATAAGTATGTGGGGGGCAGAACACTTCCCCCTCCATAGTGCTGCTCACCACCGCACATGCAGCAGAATACTGTTGTTTAGTTCCATTGGCTGGTTGCGCAGAGCCATCAGTATACATGACCACTTCATATTGGTCAATAGGCAATGTACCAGCAGGAACAGGGTATTCTATTTCGTATTGAAGAAATTCTTGAGTCTGCAGTTTAGGGTCAAATACATAATCTACATCAGTGACTGTCAAAGACGTAGCCCATTGTATCCATCGCGGGTGGAAAGCTTTCGAATTAGGAACACTCGCTTTTGTAACAGCCTCTAAGGCCGGAACCGGGGAAACGACAACTATGCATTGACCCTGGGCCAGCGGTCTTTCTTTAATAACAGCCATCTGTACTGCAGTGAGAATTTTCTCAGTTTGTGCAAAACGTTGCTCTGCAGCAGAATACAAGTGAGACTTGTATGCAATCGGGACAGTCTCCCCTTCATTAAAGGTGACATAAGTAAACCCAACAGCCCCAGGTATCACCCTGATCACTAAACGTGTCTTATTGTCCCGTGTGTGTAAGTGTTTAACTGCTAAAAGATCACTCTGTAATTCTCGCAGTATGTGTGTATGTTCAATCGTCCAAAATGTACTCGAAAAATTTGGGCGAATCAACTCGTATAAGGGTTTTATACGCATTGCATAATCAGGAATGTAAGTTCTGCCAAAATTCAGAAACCCCAACAATGACTGGAGCTTCCGAACCGTATTAGGAGGCTGCAATAAAGCACATTTCTCCAAAAAATGTGGCGCTAGGCTCTTGCCCTCACTCGATAACTCATATCCCAGGAAAATGACGCTGAGGAAGGCAATCTTTGATTTTTTTAAATTAAACTTATAGCCAATATCAGCAAACCCCACAACAATGCGCGACACACGCCTTAGATGTTGCAGAACATGCTTTATTTAAAAAAAGAGGGAGCAAACAGGGTACTATATATTATCACAGAAGTCAAACTTACTCCAAAGGCTAATACAAGAAGGTATAATAATAAGCAAAATATTAACAAACAGTATATAAGTATAAAACCACTATATAAAATAAATGATGGACATAAAATGTACCATTCTTGAAAAACTGCAATTTTTTATATTTTGTATTTCCAGGAGAAGAAGAGATAAAGATAAAAGTAACAAGGGAGAAAGAGAGAAGGAAATTAATAAGAACCTAGAAGAAAAAAAGAATATACTAAACCAACATTTACCAGAAACAGTGATTAGATAAAGAAAAAACACAATTATATATTTATAACAGTATAACACAACTAATTAGAAGCTATAATTTGTGATAAAGAAGTAATTCATGGTGTTTGGAAGTCAAAATGCGTGTTTTGAAACTGAGAAGATTGATGACATAAATATGTGGTAAAAGGAGACAAGAAGGAGTCTTTTAAGAAAAGTTGACTTCTGGATTTAGCCGATGCTCTGTCGAGTCTATGGTGATGACAAAGTAAATTCCACCATCCATTACATTAAATATTAGTGGCATCCTTTCAGTTCGAAGTGATGATTTGAAATGCTAAAGCAATAAGCAAATAAACCAGTCAGCTCATTTTATGAACACCAGTCCAAACAGGCAAAGAGCTTCCCACAAAAATGTTAGTAAGTGCAATTGTATTAAATATCTTGTGCCAAAAAGAAGCAATGGCTGGACACTGAAAAAAAGAATGCAAATAAGTACCTGGTATACTAGAGCAGGACCAGCAAAGGTTAGACATATTTGGATAATATTTGGAGAGAGAGGAGTAAAATAGAGTCCATGATAGAAATAGTAAATAGTTTGTGTGGTGCTAGCATTACAGGATGTGTGATGAATTTTTGACCATATACAGTTCCATATTTGAAAAGAGAAGGAGCAATGAAGATCAGACTCCCATATAAGTTCTATTTTTTGTTTGGAACAATTTGGGAGCTGAATATGAAGATATTTGTATAAGAGAGATGCTTTAATAGGAGTAGAAGAAGGAAATTGCAAGGTAGTTGAAGAAGGAGTAAGGGAAGAGTTCTGCATTATAGTAGATAATTATTGCTAAAAAAGGATTTTTAAATACAGATATTTTAACATGTGAGGAGCAGAAATATTAATTTTAGATTGGACTTCAGACAAGGAGAGAGGCTGCATGTTCCGAAATAATTTCTTGACTTGTAAGATTCCTTTACCCACCCATTCTTTCCAAAAGAGAGTATGATTGGAGTCTAGAAAAGCATGTAATGATGATAAAGGCTTGGTAAAAAATTGAGAAGTGACGAGACAGAATTTTTAACAGTGCAAGATGTGAACTTTAGGGGAGCTTGAGAAAAATATGCTAGAGACTGGATGGAAAAGGGGAGATCATACTATCTTGTAAATTGTGCCACATCGGTGGAGAAACATCGCAAGAAGAATGCATATAGGGTAAAACTTGTTTCAATGAGAATGAAGAATGATACTGGCGAAGATTAGGAAATTAACTTCACCAATTTTTTTAGGTTGGCATAAGGGAAATAAGGAAATGCGTGCTTTCCATTTATTCCATAAACACCTTATAAGCAAACCATTAAGAGATTTAAAATTATTCAAAGATATTTTTACAGGAAGCATGAACAAGTAGAAATTAATAACCAGAAGCCTCATCATTTTAATTTGCTCTAACCTACCCCACTGTGAGAGATAAAGGGGAGACCACATATCCGACATATTATGAATTTTTTTAAGAAGGTCCTCCAAATGAATTTGAATGGTTGAGGAAATTATATTTAATCCCTAAACATTTAATATAGTTAGAGTTCCATTTGTAATCAGTTCCAGCAAACATGTATTTAGGACAATACTTGTTCATGGGAAGTACCTCAGGTTTACTAAAGTTTAATTTATATCCCAAAAGGTTAGATTATGTATTTAATAGTTCAGCAAACATAGATAGTTTTTTGTGGATTACAAACATATATAATGAGATCATCATAAGCAGTATGTTTATTATGCAGATTTTTATATTTAAAACCAAAATAAGAAGAAGAATGCCTGAAAGAATATAGAAATGGTTCCAAAGAAAAAATGAATATTAATGGTGATAATGGACAACTGTGTCTACTACCTTGATGGAGGGAAAATAAGAAGACTGAATGCCATTTAAAAAACGGAAGTAGATGGGGAAGAATAAAGTATATTTACATATTTTATTATTCCAGGACCGAAGCCATACCATTTAAGAGCTTTCATGATAAAAAGCCAGTTACTATTATCAAAAGCATTTTCAGCATCCAATGAAATGGCTGCTAAACGGGTAGAATTTTTAGAAGCTAAATGTAGAATATTTAATAAAGTTCTGGAATTATCAGTTATGTATCTGCCTTTAACAAAACTAGTTTACTCTGAGCTGATTATGTCAGGAATAATCTGATTTATTCGAAGTGGTAAGATCTTCGCAAATATCTTGCAATCTAAATTAATGAGAGCAATAGGCCGATAATTGGCAAATAGAGATTGGTCCTTATCATGAGGCAAAGCATTGCTTCAGAAATAATGGCATGAGCTTCATCGATGTTTAGGAATTGATGATATAATGAATGTAAGTGAGGAAGAATAATATGAAAGAAGGCGAGATAAAATTCTGCTGTAGCTTGTCTTTGGGTAATTTGGTCAAGGCCTTCCTGATATCCTGCAAAGACATTTATGTATCTAAAAAAGAGAAGTAAATTGATTGGTCAGGATCAGGTCGAAGGGATTCAAAATAGGAATCAAGAGCTGCTTCTAATGGAGAGGATTCAGGTGTATAAACATTTTAGTAAAAGTCTAAAAAACATTGTAAGATCTCCTCATCATTAAAATGGCTGATACCCCTGTCATCTATAATGTTTGAAATGTTTGATTTTTGGGACTTAACTTTAAGATAATTTGCAAGCAATTCACCAGATTTATTCCACCCACCATGAAATTTGGAATTAATCCTCTAAAGCATGCCAGAGGCTTCTTCAATAGCTTTTTAATTAAAGTTCAACTTGGCTTGAATGAGAATCAACATCATTTGAGGTATAATATTTATGTTCAAGACTTTTAACAGAAGATAAAAGAAGTGCAGAGTCTATACAAAGTTTTCTCTTCTTTGCAGCCGTATAATCAATAATAAATCCTCTAGCCGGAGCTTTAAAAGTGTCCCAAATAAATTGGAATTGCAATGTTGAGAGAGTGTTCAGAACTCCAAGTCAGGTACCTCTCCAATCACCCATTGACGTAGGCCTGACTTTGATTGTGTATAGCACCCGCTGCCTTTTCAAACAGAAGTCAGGGCGCTCGTGAATAGAAGTTCAATCAACCATGTATTCGTTGTCTTGCTATCTTGTTCACAGTCATCCAGCATAAGTCGTACCAGGATACAATGCAAAAGGTTCAATTTATTCTTGAGATGAAATGTCCATTTAGAGCAACAACAGCCAACACGTGTTTCGTTGTATGAGAAAATTAATCTCAAAGACTTCATTAGGGCTTATACAAATACTGTGTGTGGCCACAGTTCCTGAGAATTATAAAAACTCTCCTGGCAACCTAACCGGCATACCATCCCGTAAGGCAAAGCCCAAAATTCTAGCACATATTCTTAGACGGTGTGTGTACACACATATAAGTACCTTAATAAATTAAAAGGAGAAGGACCCCGTCCCTTGTTGCTTGTTGGCTATGTGGGTGCTTTACCCACTGGTTCTGGAGAGGGCATCGTGCCCTGTGCTCTTGAACCTGGGGAGTGTTGGCCATGTGGGTGTCTTACCCACTGGTTCTGGAGGGGACATCGTGCCCTGTGCTCTTGATCCTGGGGAGTGCAAGGTCACAGTCTCTCAGGTGGGTGTAATACCCACTGGAATTGCAGGGGGCAGGCCGCACAGTAGACCATGGAGGCAGGATTACATACCGTCCGCCGGCGGTAACCGCTTCTCAGTGGTGTTGGTGCTGCTGGTGGGCGGAGGCTCCTGCCTATCCCCTGCAACCTCGGACAGCTGCATAGTGGTGGTGGTGGTGCTGCTGGTAGAGGTAGGCTCCTGCCCATCCACTGCAACTTCAGATGGCTGCTCATGAGGGTGGTGGTGCTGCTGGTGGGGGGAGGCTCCTGCCTATCCCCTGCAACCTCGACGGCTGCACAACCATGGTTGGTGGTGGGGGCTCCGTCACAGTTCCTGCCCCAAGGCCCCTTGCTCCTCCTGCCTACTGGTGCAGGCTCCTTGCTCTTCCTGGCAGCTGGTGCAGGCTCCTTTACCTTCTTAGCAGTTGCTGGGGTAGGCTCCTTGCTCTTTCTGGCAGCTGGGGCAGGCTCCTTTGTCTTGAGGCTGCATGGTGCAGGCTCCTTCACCTTCAGGACATGTGGCCTGGATCATTTTCCACCACAAATGGGTGTGGTGACGACTGGGCACGTGGACTGGGTGGCTGAGATGCTTGGCTGGGTTCTCCCTACCTTGGCCATACGTGAAGGATGGGGGAGGGTGTAGGGAAGAGGTCAGTGGTGGATAAGAACAGTTTTGTAGGGACATTGGTGCAGGAAGTGGGAGAAGGAATGGGAGTAGAGGAAGAGGGAGTGGTTGTTGGAGGTGTCTGTCTGCTGATTTTGGGTGCAGGTGCTGTTGTGAGGTGGATGGCTGTTGGGTGTCTAAGTGCTTGCGTTTGTGTACCTTAGGGGGGACAGACACAGTGGGAGAGGACACAGGGGATGTGTGCATGGCTGTTGTGGAGGGTCTGCCAGTGAGGTGTGTGTTCTGCTTGGTGTGCCGATGATGCTAGTAGTGGATGATGATGTAGTGCATGCAAGTGTGAGTGTAGACGGAACTGGGAGGGAGGTTGAGGAGGATGAGGAGGGTCAGACAATAGAAATAGTAGATGTTGGTGTGTGTGTGCATCTGGATGGTGTTTGTGTGAGTACCTCTGTGATGAAGTGTAGTGCTTGTGTTTGTCTGAGACACTCTTGTGTGTTGTCTTGTGTGCATGCTCATCTGGCTGTGTGTTTGGGATGGGTTAGGGTTGAGGAGAATGTGACTGGGAAGAGGAAGTTGGAGGGGGGAGTGTAGAAACAGGAACAATGCCTGCCATCAGAGAGGAGGCCAGAGCCTGGATTGATCTCTGTTGGGCTGCCAATCCAGTGTGAATGCCCTCCAGGAATGCATTCGTCTGTTGCATCTGGGCTGCCAGCCCCTGGATGGCATTCACAATGGTTGACTGCCCTATAGAGATGGATCTCAGGAGGTCGATAGCCTCCTCACTCAGGGCAACAGGGCTAACTGGGGCAGGGCCTGAGATACCTAGGGCGAAGGAGATGCCCACCCTCCTGGGTGAGTGGGCACGGGCAACATGATGAGGGGCTGCTGGGAGGGCAGTGCTGGCACAGGGGGTGGTGGCTTTACCTGTAGCTGGGGTGGTCACAGACGTGTCCTCGACAACCAGGGAGCTTCCTTTGGAGGAGGTATCTGTGTCAGAACTGTCCCCTCCAGTCTCCAAGGTGGTGCTTCCCTCGCCCTCTATCCCATTGGTGCCCTCAGTGTCGGTGGACTCTGCCTCCTGGGTCCTGTGGGATGCAGCTCCCTCGATCACCGTTGCCTCTGCTCCTCCGCCAGGACAGGATGACAAAACAAAAAAGGGAGGATGAGACAAAGGATACACTTGGGCATTTGCTGCACCAACACCACAGTTGGTGTACACAGCACCCTCACACACAGGAAACAGCCCCACGCAATATACCATAGCAGTACCAGAGAAATAGTTAGCAGCCAAGCCATGGGGAGGGACACACACCACCAAATGCAGCACACCTGGGACCCACCCAGCCCTGACCAGCTGTGGATGCCCATGAGCTAGGTACCTAGATTATCCCTTCTGAACCCTAGCCACCAGGGAACCTATGCTGTAATGTCAGGCCTGGCCTAGGGGCACCCGCTGACACACATCCACCACCCGGATACCACCCTACCATGCATAAGTTGTAATGATGGGCACAGTAGTCGCCCCCTTGTGGCTGCTGTGATGCCCTCAAGCGCCCATCTAGCTCAGGATAGGCCACCACCAGTATGCGGGCCATCAGGGAGGTCAGGGTTCGACGGGCACCCCTTCCTCATTGGGAAGCCATCCCCAGCTGGGCCTCCACTGTCTTCTGTGCCCAGAGTCTCAGGCCCTCCCATCGTTTCTGACAGTGGGTACTCCACCTGCCGTAGACCCCCAGGGTCCTCACCTCCTTGGTGATGGCACGCCCTATACCCTTCTTTTGATGGGTGCTGACCTACAGAGGAAATACACACAGGAAAATAGAATTAGTCAAACAGTCCTGCCTGTTATACTTATGGCCCACCATACCCCTTCACATCACCATTTACACACACATGGAACAGCACACAACCAATACGCTGCCCAGAGGACATCCACCCACCCCCCTTACACAAGGCCTTCACACACACCACTCCATGCATTCATGCCACATGCATCGTGCCCACAGTGTACTCACCTGTTTGTCTGGAGGCCCATACAACAGTCTGTACTGGGGTAGGACCCCATCCACCGGTCTTCTCCAACTCCAAGATAAGGCTGGGGCCCTTTCCCCAGACACACGGGCCATGGCAGGTTCCAGACACAGGTCACAGCAGCACATGCAGTGTAGGTCCTCTCCTGTTGAAGATCAGGTAGCAAGTGAGGGATGAGATGGAAAATGGCGGTCACATCCGCAGCGGTGAATACTGTCACCGCTGGCATAGATCACCATTGGCCACTGTAACCCATAGGGCCCAATGTTAACCAATGTGGAGTTGCACAGCGGTTCCTGACCGCCTCCTGCAATGGCACACAATGTCAGCGGAATTACCTCACTTGCACCTGTCCCTCCACCCAGGACAGGCAGACGTCATTTCAGGGGGTAGGGGGCAGGCCCTGGATAATTTCTGCGTCACTGGTGAAATTAGCACATACTGTACATGCACACTTACCCATTACAACTTAACAGCATGCAAACTTCTGTTGTAGCCCCATTGTTCAGTTTGAGACCGGCTCCTCACTCTTTTGCTTCATAGATTGCTACCCCTGCTGATGAATAGGAGATGGAGACATACCCTCCTGTACAGATCCCTGGTGGACTTGGCAACAATGGAGGACAGGCACATTATTCTCACCTGTAGACTGGACAGGGCCACAATCACAGAGCTGTGTGCCCAATTGGAGCCTGACCTGATATCTTCTATCCGTCACCCCATTGGGATCCCCCCTCTTGTGCAAGTTCTATCAGTGCTTCATTTCCTGGCAACTGGTTCTTTGCAAGTGACAGTGGGCCTGGCAGCAGGAATGTCACAGCTAATGTTCTCAATAGTGCTAACAAGAGTGTTGTGGGCCCTGATTAAACACATTTGCATTTACATTATATTTCCCAAAGGTTGAAGATTTGGCCACAGTGAAGGCCGGGTTCTATGCATTGGGACATTTACCCAACATAATTGGAGTGATTGATGGAACACATATTACATTTGTCCTCCCCAGTCATAATGAACAGGTGTTCAGAAATCGGAAGAGTTTCCACTCTATGAATGTACAGATGGTGTGCTTGGCAGACCAGTACATCTCTCACGTCAATGCTAAGTATCCAGGGTCGATGCATAATGCCTTTGTCCTAAGGAATAGCAGCATCCCAAATGTGATGGGCCAACTACAGAGGCACACGGTGTGGCTAATAGGTGAGCCCTGGTTCCCACCCAGTAGATGTTGGTGTATGAGTATGGTGCAGACCATATGGGATGGTGTGTGGCTAAATGTTGTCCCTCAAAATTTGCAGGTGACTCTGGTTACCCCAACCTATTTTAGCTGCTGACTCCTGTGAGGAATGCCAGGACAAGGGCAGAAGAATGTTATAATGAGGCACATGGGTGAACCAAAAGGAAAGTTGAAAGAACCTTTGGCCTCCTGAAGGCAGGTTCTGGTGCCTCCATCTACCAGGTGGATCCTTGTGCTACTCACCCAAGAAGGTCTGCCAGATAGTAGTGGCATGCTGCATGTTAAACAACCTTGCCCTGAGACGCCATGTGCCATTTCTGCAGGAGGAGGAGGAGGCTGGAGATGCCTGTGTGCCAGCAATGGACCCTGTGGACAGTGAGGATAAAGAGGGAGAGGATGAGGATGAGGACAACAGAACATCAGTGATCAGACAATACTTCCAATGACACACAGGTAAGACAGTGTTACTTCACTTTACAAAGACATTTGTTTGAATATCTGTGGCACTGGCGTGCTGTTTTTTCCCACTTCAATGCCCACTTACTGTACCCTTTGGCAATTCATTTTGCAGATGTTGTTGACTTCACATTTGTTCCTGGTGTGATCACTGCAGCCAGCTACAGGTCATTAATCTATGCTCATTTTCTGTACAGATGAATGGCAATGTTTGTACCTGTTTCAATGAATACATACTTGAAAAATATTAAATACTCAAAACTTATTTTTTTTTCCAAGGGTGTTTTTTGAAGTTTTAAAATATTGAGGGGCAAGGGCAATGGGCTGGGGTGATGCTAGATTAAAGTCTAGGGTACTGTTCCAGTCTGTTTGTAGCACAGGTGCATTGTCCAAGGGGACATGGGAAGGGGAGCAATGGCAGTTCAAGGTGGACAGGATGACAGGGTGGGACATCAGGGCGACAATCAGGAGAATCTCATTTCCTGGCAGGGGTCTTGGCAAGTGTCTCTGGCTTCTGTCTGGATTGCAGGGATCGTTTGTGGGGAGGTTCTCCTTCTGCGGGGTGCTGGTGGCCTGTGAGTCCTGTGGTGGGGCCTCCTGGCCACTAGCAGCAGCGGTGGTGGAAGGCTGTTCAGATGTCTGGTTAGTGGCAGGGGTCTGCTGTTGTGTGACTGCCTCCCTCATAATATTGGCCATGTCTGCCTGCACCCGTGGTATGGAGATCAGTGTGTTGTTGATGGCCTGCAAGTCCTCCCTGATCCCCTGTACTGTCCCTCCTGCAGCCGCCTGTTCTCCTGCACATTGTCCAGGATCTGGCCCATCATGTCCTGGGAATGTTGATATGCTCCCAGGATCTCTGCAAGTGCCTCCTGGAGAGTTGGTTCCCTGGGCCTGTCCTCCCCCTGGCACACAGCATTCCTCCCATTTTCCCTGTTGGCCGGTGCCTCTGTCCCCTGAACCGTGTTCCAACTGCCACTGACCCCAGGTCCCTGATTGTGTTGGGTATGCGGTGTGGCCTGGGCTGACATTGGCTGGGGTGCCTGTGGGGATGTAAATGATGTGTTATGGTCTCTGTGTCTTACATATTGTGCTTCCGTGGCTTGCCCTCATTGGTTGTATTTGCCCTTGCAGCTTTCACTTGTGTATGTTGGTGTATGGTGGGATGATTAGTCCTCTATAGTGTGCATGCTTTTGGGATGAGTGTCCATGCAGGGCTGTGAGTGGTTTCCATGCATTGCTAGAGAATGCAGGGCTTGGCATTGGGATAAGTGAGATGTGATGGTGGGGTGTGTGGGAAGTGGTGGAGTGATGGGAGTGAGGCTGAGGGTGGGGGTATGTGATGGCATGCAGGTAGGGGGGTGATAGTAGTAGAGAGTTGACTTACCAGAGTCCAGTCCTCCTCCTTCTTCTTCCGGCCAGGCCCTCAGTATGCAGGATTGCCAAGACTTGCTCCTCCCATGCTGTTAGCTTTGGGGGAGGAGGTGGGGGTCCACCTCCAGTCCTCTGTACAGCAAGCTGGTGTCTTGCTGCAATGGAACGTACCTTCCCAAGTAGGTCATTCCACCCCTTCCTGATGTCATCCGTTGTTCTGGGATGCTGTCCATGGCGTTGACCCTGTCCACGATTCTCCGCCACAGCTTCAACTTCCTAGCTATCGATATCTGCTGCACCTGTGCTCCAAATAGCTGTGGCTCTACCCTGATGATTTCCTCCGCATGCTCCTTAGCCCCTCCTCTGTGAAGCGGGGGTGTCTTTGTGGTGGCATGGTTGTTGTGTGCAGTGTGTAGGTGAGGGTGTGTTGGGTAATGTGTTGGGGTGTGTGATGTGGGGTGCATGAGTAGTGTATAGATGTGAGTAGTCTGTGCCTTTGATTGTGTCTGTGGTCTTGCTGTCTCTCTGCTGGCAATTGTTTGTAATGGTAAGGGGTTGTGGATAATGTGGGTATGTGTTTTATAGTGGTGTGATTGGGTGTGTGTGGTGTGTGTATGGGTGTCAGGTGTGTGTTGTTTGAATCGTCCAATGTGGTGTTGTTTTGTCTGTTGGGGACGATTTTGAGCGTGGCGGTATGTACCACCAATGGTTTACCACCGTTGAATGTCCACTGTGGTGATTCATGGGTCATAATGTGGTGGGCATTGTTCTGTTGGCGTAACGGTGTGGGTTTTGGTACTGCCAGTTTATCACTGACCTTTGGTGTGGCGGATTTGTGTATGGTGCAGAATACTGACGGACTGGTGTATGTGTGTCATAATATGGTAAACGGATATCCGCGGCAGTAAGTTGGCAGCAGTCAGCGTGGCGATAAGTGGGATTTACCACCAATGTCATAATAAGGGCCATAATCTCTACTGTTTGGCCACTGCAGGCTCAATGGAAGATATCATGTACTATTTGGACAGCGGTCAGATAAATAGCACAAAGGAAGTCTTTATTTATCCTGCCATGAAGAAAAAAGGGACTCTATTCAATAGTAGAATGGTGGCAATTTTGCATTGGAGGTGCAGCGTATGTAAAGCATTTTAAAGTAAGTACTTATACACATGTGCAATAGTATGTACAAAGGTAGGTGAATGAACTAAGCTGTTTGAAGATGAAACAAATGTAAAATCCTTTTTGAATCAAATATTTAGGTTATTGTAGTATTCAAATAGGAAATGTGTGAATCAAACTTCTATTTTATGAGCTTCAGGATATGGCACACAAATATCTGCAATCTCGGAGTATTTGGCTGTGCGCAAAGAATAATGAGTATGGTTTAAATGATGATCCATAAATGTTTTATTCACTCATGAGATAATGGGGGTTATTACAACTTTGGAGGAGGTGTTAATCCGTCCCGTTTGTGACGGATATACCACCAGCCATATTACGAGTTCCATAGGATATAATGGACTCGTAATATGGCTGGTGGTATATCCGTCACTTTACCGTCACTTTTGGGACGGATTAACACCTCCTCCAAAGTTGTAATAACCCCCAATGTGTTTTTAATGTTCATTGTCCTCTTTTTCGTGATTTTTGAGGGCTGGGCTATTTTTGAGCTTCTATGAAAGGCTTAGTGCTAGCTTTATTTGGCCCATTACTAAGAAGAATTGTGCTTGCTTAGAATCTCCGACCTGGCAACACAGGAACAGTCACCAAACAGCAGCAAACAGGGAATGCACAGAGATAGATGATATCTGGGCCATAGAGGCAGGGATACTTATAGTAGACATTTAGGGGCATATTTATACTCTGTTTGCGCCGAATGTGCGTCAAACATTCTGACGCACATTCGGCGCAAACCTTGCACCACATTTATACTATGACGCCCGACCCCGCGAACGTCAAAATTCCTCCGTGTGCTTCAATTTCTGGATGCGGGAAACCGCCTTGCATTAATGACATGCAAGGTAGGCGTTCACGTCCAAAAAATGACTTTAAGGCAGGTGCGCCTTATTTATACTCCTGTGTCATTTTGACGCACAGGAGGGGACGGGCCTTAAAAAACGGCACCCAGTCTGCTGTGGCCGTTTTTCAATGCCTGGGTGAGGGCAGGCATTAAGGGACCTGTGGGCTCATGTCCATGGTCTCTGACCATGGAAGCAGTCCACAAGTGCGCTTTCCTGCTCCCAGGGACACCCCCTGCCACCCCCACCCACCACTGGAGGACACCCATGGATGGGGGGGACCCATCCCAGGTAAGTACAGGTAAGTTGAGGTAAGTATTTAAAAAAAATGTTTTAATGGCATGGGGGGGCCTAACTTGGCCCCCCCTACATGCCACTGTGCCCAATGGCCATGCCCAGGGGAAGTATTTGCTAAGACAGGAGTCATTTCCATGGGGGTTGTGAGTCAAAAAATGGCGCAAGTCAGGTTAGAGCCATGATTTTTTACTCTAACCTGACTTGCACCACAACTCCCATTTTCCCCTACGCCGGCGCTGCCTGGTTAGAGTCTTTTTTTTTACTCTGACCAGCCTGCAGCGACGGCTAACGTCAATCCATAAATAAGGGGCCCCTCTGGCGCGTTGGAATGGCGTTAGCCGGTGGTAAAAAAAATTACGCAAACCAGCGCCGCCGCTGGTTTGTGTCAAAAGTATAAATATGGGCCTTAGTGCTTGGGCGCACAGTGCTTCGCAACACTTACAGGAGATAAATTGAGTGAAATAGTTCACACAGCTAACTGCTATACTATTTACCAGCCACAGTGGGTTTCAGGCATTGATACTTGTTGGTGCCATTCGTGAGTGGCCCCTTCAGCTATATTAACATTTTAGTCACTAGCACAATGTATCATGGAATGGTAGATTTGATTTTTAACATTCTAATCCCCATGGGCTATCAATGCTGCTGTGTGAAAAGATGGGCTGACAGTGGCTTCCGCTGATTTTCAGAGCAAGCTCCATGGTTTCAAAGTGAACATGCCGATTTGCAGTTGCAAATAGCCTAAAAACTTGATTTCAAGAGCTTCAAGGGTTCCAAGCTAACTACAGGGATTATGCAGCCCTTTATTGGCACGACACAGCCTATTAAAGTGTAAGTGAGGCTGTGCCCAGCCCTCCCTCCTATCCTGCCAGTGATGGCCCATCCAGTCATACCAAAACTCTCATTGTGTGTGGCTGTCTAGAAGGAATACACAAAGCCCAATGGTCAATCACACTCATTCATGTGACCTAGAGATAGGCTACTGGCACAAAATGGCTAAGGCAAGAAAATACAAACTTTCTAAAAGTGGCACTTTCAGAATTTCAATTTAAAATCTGACGTCACCATAAATTAAGATTTTAAATTAGGATTCTAGAGACACAAAACATGAGCTGGTTGCTTCATCCCATTTGAAGATGACACTTATAAAATGTAATTGTCGATTGCTGGCTGCAACGGTCGAGTCTAGATCTGGGAAACCTTGGTCTTGAAGAAAGGGTGATCCCTTCCAGAAGCCACCCTGCCTAAAGGGGGGGGGGTACCCTAAGTCAGTGGATGCCCTGGAAAAGGAACACATTTTGGTGGAGCTAAAGTGAAAAGCACAAAAACCTCCAAAAAACGTAGTAATCTAAAAGGGCTGAAATCAAAAGAGAGGACCAACCTGGAACAGGGCACAAAATTAGGAAAAACAAGTTAAGTGCAGAGGGAACTAACTAGGAGTGTTTACACAGAACAGATTATTTGTGACACACTCCTACTGACTCAGGCAGCATTATATACTGCCAAATAACCTGAAACAGGACAGAAAAGACAACAGAACAGACACTCCATCTTGGATTGGGTTATTTATTATTGCAAGCTGGTGCTGTCCACCCACAATATCAATAAAGACCTCCAGCTAAATCATAGTTCAGGCTGCACCACCTGAGCAGCCCCTAGGCCAGGTCCATCAGACCACAGGAGGGGGAGCTGCCAGGAGAGATGTATTCCAAGCCTCAGATCATGTGCCATGTACACAACGCCGCCAGTGCGAGACCTGGAATGGGTCGTGCCCGGGATATGGAGATCTCAACAGTAATAAGGCAACTCCAATGTTATCCTATAGAAGAAATAGGCCTTGCAGTAGTGAAAAACTAATTTAAGAGTTTTTCACTACCACACACATGTAAAACTTTAAAGAACATTTCCTACTTTTAAATATTTTGCACCATGCCATATGGGGTGATCCAGGGACTACATTAGGGGTGACAAATGTATTAAATGTTTAAAGTGATACTTAAGTGGGCGGCACAATCAGTGCCACAGGCTCACTAGTAGCATTTAATTTACAGGCCCTGTGCCCATGAAGTACCATCGAGCGATCGCGAGCTGACCTCATCAGAGGCCAACCCATCGCAGTGGAAGCTCAGCTACTGGTGTGATCGGAAAATAAATGCTTGCATTTCTCTTCCGATTGGGGGTGGGGGAGAGCAGAGAGGCCTTTCCTTTCTCTTCCGATTGGGGGTGGGGGCGAGCAGAGAGGCCTTTCCTTTAATGTCTCTCTGAGCATTTCTCCAGCCTGATTGTAAAGTAGTCAGGCTGCAGAAATGCCCATTGAACAAAACAGAGGTTTTTTGTTTGTTGTATAAATGATGAAGGGGAGCGACCCCTTGAGCAAGGGTTGCTCCCCTGGGGATATTTTTTTAAAGGCCATTTCTACCTGCCTTGGGGGAAGATTGGCCTATTTTTATTAGGCCAATCTGCTGCTAAGTGGGGTAGAAACTACTAGACAGTAGGGATTTTTTTGCGCCAATTTCACACAAGGGGCGTGACCCCTTAGAAAAGGTCGCTCCCCTTGGAGGGCAAATTTATTTTAGGTCATTTCTATCCCCCTTGGGGCAGATCGGCCTACTTTAATTAGGCCGATCTCCCCCAATGACGGAAGAAACCACTAGGCACCGGGTATTTTTTATTTTTTTTTACAGATGGGGAATGAGCCCTTAGGCAAGCTTTGCTCCCCTAGGTGGCAAATATATTTTAGGCCATTTCTGTCCCCCTGGGGGGTAGATCTGTCTATTTATATTAGGCCGATCTGCCATCAGGGGAGGCAGAAACCTCTTAGGCACCAGGGACTGATGTGTGTGTGTTTTGTTTGGGGGGGGGGCAGCCACTTCGGAAAGCCCTGCTCCCCATAGGGGAACATTACTGTTGGCATTTTTGCCCCCCTTAGGGGTAGATCAGCCTATTTTTGTAAGGCCCATCTGCCCCCAAGGGGCGAAGAAAGCCGAGCAGAGATGAGGGAAGATTTTTTTTCAAAAAAAGAGGGTCAGGGTATGGCCATATCCGCACCCCAAATAAATGGGGACAAAGTTGTTCTGCCCACCGGTGGGCAGATTGGGCAATTATCCCTGATCCACTCCCTGGGGAAGGGGGGGCAAAAAACCTACTAGATGCCAGGGAACTAAAAAAATTGTGGGGTGGTAGCTACCAACAAGTATGTGCATGGGTATGTTCCCACTCCTAACTAAAGGGGGGGTACCAGTCTTTCAGCTCTCCCCCCTCAAACTAAAAGATCTTATCCCAATGATAAGCAAGAGGGCATTTGATTATTTTGGGTTTTGGTTTTACATACGGGACATTAGAGCTTGTCAAACACTCAAAATCGTCCCACTTGGAATGATGAGGGCTTCATTTTTTGGACTTTGGGACACTGCATGTACAAAAATCTACGAGACCTAGACACATCTGAAAACTAAACATCTGGGTGAGTCCAGGGTGGTGTGCTTCACATTCACTCCACACCATCTTCTTAGCCACAATGCCCTGCAATCCTCCAACTTTGCTTGAAATCACACGTTTCCCACATTTTTTAGATGGAACCTTCCGGAATCTGCACGAATCCACAAAATTCCTACCACCCAGCATTGTTGCATCTATACTGATAAAAATTCTGCCCCACTTGTCAGCCTAAAATTTTTTTTTTTCCAAACTGCCCTTTTGAACCCACTTTGGTTCACCCTCATTTTCAACATGTTTTTGGCTTTTCCCTGTCACAGGCACTTGGCCCACCTACACAAGTGAGGTATCATTTTTATCGGGAAACTTAGGGGAGTGTTGGGTGGTAGGGAATTTGTGCCGGTGCAGTGATCCCACACAGAAATGTGGGAAAATGTGATTTTTTGTAGCCACATTTTTTAGGTTTACTGAGGATTCTGGGTAAGAAGACACTGGGGGATTCAAGCAAGTCTAACCTTGCAGGACTCCCTCAAGTGTCTAGTTTTCAGAAATGTCTGGGTTTGGTTGGATTCCCTAGATGGCTGCTGAGCCCAGGACCAAAAACACAGGTGGCCCCGCAAAAACAGGTAGTTTTTGTATTTTATAATATTGCTGTGTCCACATAGTGTTTTGGGGCATTTCCTGCGGTGGCACTAGGCCTACCCACACAAGTAAGGAGCCATTTTTATCAGGAAACCTAGGGGAATGCTGGGTAGAAGGAAGTTTGTGGCTCCCCTCAGATTCCAGGACTTTGCAGGACCGAAATGTGAGGAAAAAGTGTTTTTTGCCAATTTTTGAGGTCTGCTAAGGATTCTAGGTAACAGAACCTGGTGAGCGTGCCGCAAGTTGCTCCATCCTGGGCTCCCCTCAGTGTCTACTTTTCAGAAATGTACAGGTTTGCTAGGTTTACCTAGGTGCCAGCTGAGCTAGAGGCCAAAATCCAAAGCGAGGCACTTTGTAAAAAACAGGTCAGTTTTCTTTTGGAAAATGTGATGTGTCCACGCTGTGTTTTGGGGCATTTCCTGTCGCGGGCAGTAGCCTACCCTCACAAGTGAAGTACCTTTTTTATTGGGAGACTTGGAGAATGGTGGGTGGAAGGAAATTTGTGTCTCCTTTCAGATTCCAGAACTTTCTATCACCAAAATGTGAGGAAAAAGTGTATTTTTTTGCCACATTTTGAGGTTTGCCAAGGGTTCTAGGTAACAGAACCTGGTGAGAGGGCCACAAGTTACCCCATCCTGGGTTCCCCTAGGTGTCTAGTTTTCATAAATGTTCAGGTTTGGTAGGTTTCTCTAGGTGCCGGCTGAGCTAGAGGCCAAAATCCACAGCGTGGCACTTTCCAAAAAACACATCAGATTTCAATGTAAAAATGTGAGGTATTCATATTGCGTTTCCTGTCACGGGCATTAAGCCTACCCATGAAAGTGATCTATCATGTTTATAGGGAGACTTTGGGAAACACAGAATAGAAGAACAAGTGTTATTGCCCCTTGTCTTTCTCCACATTTTTTCCTTCCAAATTTAAGACAGCGTATAAAAAAGACGTCTATTTGAGAAATGCCCTGTAATTTACAAGCTAGTATGGTGACCCCTTAATTCAGAGATGTGCAAATATCCACTGCTTCTCAACACCTTATCTTGTGCCCATTTGGGAAATACAAAGGTTTCCTTGATACCTATTTTTCACTCTTTATATTTCACCAAATGAAATGCTGTATACCCGGTATACAATAAAAACCCTTTGCCAGGTGCAGCTCTTTTATTGGCTTTAGTACCTAGGGTTCTTGATGAACCTACAATCCCTATATATCCCCACAACCAGAAGGGTCCAGCAGATGTAATGGTATATTGCTTTAAAAAATCTGTTATAGATGGAAAAAGTTATAGAAGAAAACTTGGACAGAAACAACAATTTCACCTCAATTTCAATTTTTTTATTAATTGAGCTGTTACTTTCTGTAGGAAAACCTTGAAGGATCTACACAAATGACCCCTTAATAAATTCAGAATGTTGTCTACTTTTCAGAAATGTTTAGCTGTGTGGGATCCCGCATTGGTTTCACACCCATTTCTGTCACTAACTGGAAGGAGGCTGAAAGCACAAAAAATAGTACAAATTGGGTATATCCCAGGAAAATGCCAAAATTGTGTTGAAAAATTGGGTCTTCTGCTTCAAGCCTGCCTGTTACTGAACTCTAGGAAGTTGGTGATTTTAGCACTGCAAACTATTTGCTGATGCCATTTTCAGGGAACAAAACACAAGCTTTCTTCTGCATTCCTTTTTCCCATTTCTTTTTAGAAAACAAAATGTTTGCTGTATTTTGGATAATTTCTTGTTCTCCTCTAGGGGACCCCACAAACTCTGGGTACCTCTGGAATCCCCAGGATGTTCGAAAGAAAGGACACAAATCTGGCGTGGGTAGCTTATGTGAACACAAAGTTATGAGGGCCTAGGCATGAACTGCCCCAAATAGCCAAAAAAAGGCCTAGCGCCTGAGGGAGAAAAGGCCTGGCAGCGAAGGGGTTAAAGAAGTTGAAACAACTGAGGCACTGGTAGGTGAAATGACAACCAGATAAACCCATTTGCTAATTTATAGAAACAGGTACAAATACATGTTTCTGGAAGATACATAGATGTAGAATGCTGCTAGGCAAATTAATTAAAAACAGACAAACAGTTAAGAAAAACAGATGTGACAAACAGAAGGGAAAATATAGGCACATTGATAGAAGGCAGATAAAGCTAGACAAATATGTATTTAAGGATGTAAGCCATATGTCTCCCCTTTTTTGTAGCAATAAGCGTTTTTGTATAGGGGTGTTTGAAATTATTTTAATCCTCAACATTTAGGGGCACATTACAAACCTGGTGGTAAAACCAGCCTACCGCCACGGCGACGGCCACCAAAAGACTGTTGTCACGGCTACCAGTCATCCACCCTATTATGACCACAGCCGGATTTCTGCGAGAAGGATGGCGGAAATCTGGCTGTGGCCATGCCGGCAGATGGCGGTAAGGTGGCACTGCTACCACCAGCAGCGCCACACCAGTAGACCGCTGCTGACCGTATCATGACACATGATACGGCCTGGTGATGTTCTGCTGGTGGACGCTGCTGCTGGCAGCAGCGCCCTGTCCCGTCTCCTGCCGGAGGACCCCCTGACAATAGGTATGTCAGGTGCTCCGACAGGGGAGGGAGGTGGGGCGTTGTGTCTGTGTGTGGGTGTGCGTGTATATCTGTGCGTGGGTGTATGCGGGTGTGTGTTGCGTGTTGTATGTGTGTGCATGTCTGGAAGTGTGAGTGCGTGTATGTTGTGTTGTGTGAATGCGTGTGTGTTTGTATGTAAGTCAGTGTGTGTGGATGTGTGTGTGAATGGATGTATGCATGCATGGATGAATGTGGGAATTAATATGTGTATGCGTATGTGAAGGAAGGTGCCTGTATGTAGTGGGGGTCTGGAGAGGAAGTGGGGTGAGGGGAATCTGGGGAGGGAGTGGGGGGTGGGGAAGACCCCTATCAGTGACAGGGAAGGGATTCCCTGTCACTGATAGTGCCTACCGCCATGGCTTTCGTGGTGGTAAGGTTGCCATGAAAACCATGGCGGTAGGCGGGGTCCTAATCCCGCAGGCGGGCAAGTGATGGCCGCTGGGCTGGAGAATGAAGTCTCCAGCCCAGCGTTCGTTACCGCCGTGGCAATCTGGGTGGTACATTGGGGGTTTGGCTTAAGCCAAACCGCCAATGTCTTTATATGGAGAAAAGTACCGCCAGCCCGTTGACAGTACTTTCCTCCATATTAAAGCCATCCACCGGGGTCATAATGACCTTCATAATGTTTTACTTGTGATAAACCACCAGGAAATAAATAAAGGCCCGGCACTGTCAACAAAACCAAATGTTCCCTGCAGATAAAAGAACAGAGGATTCATGAAAATGGCATTTCTCGCAGTGTGTGAGAGGGGAGCACACAGGTGTTTCAACTTGAAAATCAATAGAACACTTGCATATGTGACGAAAACCATCTCTTATCCTTTTGTATCGGATTGTGATAGATAACTCAGCGTGTCAATGGATTCACCTGTTTGATACATTCGCTCTTCCGCCAGTGATCTACAGAACGGGTCAGGTAGCTTTGCTAAACAAAGGTCTGTTGTCCGAAGCAGTGAATAAAAAATGGTTCTAGCTTACGTGTCAAGAATTGTTCAATTCTATTAAGGACACAGAGGCGAGGATTATACTTCTCTTTTCATGCTTTAAGTATCCAGAAGCCAATCAGAGAAGATTTAGAAAAACAAAACATATCCCAGAAACCCTCACTCTTAATATCACATGACCAACCATAGAGAGAGACAATATATAAAGGCTGTGACAATAATGCACTTCCTCGTTCTTTGATGCTTCCGCACCCAGTTAAGTGTATTTATTCCTGTCTGATTTGCTGTTTGCTTTACTGTGCAAATGTTGTATGGTTATTGTTAGATTTATTTGAAATTTAAGCTGCAATCTGAGCGCTAGCATCTGTAATCAGGTGGAGCTGGAGCAGATGATGGCGCCTTGCGCCGGCTGTCCTATTTTTGGTCCCATTGAGACTTTGAGTGCGCGCATACTCGTCTCCGATCATCGCACACTTCATTTAGCGGCGGTGCTCGTAGACGAATGCGTAATTACTGGAGAGGCTAAAAATAGAAGATTTTGCTTCCCAGAAGGTCCCCTCTTGTTGAGGAGCTGTATTTCACTGTGCCTGCACAGTTTTCACTGCATTTCTATATGGCCAAAGTTTAAGTGCTCTTTTTGCTTTGCTCCCTGACTCTCTGTGAATTAAGGCTTCACAGGGTTGGAAAATTTACATAGGCTCTGCCTAGAGTACTGTAGGCAGCTCCCTCCACACTCTATTTGCTTCATTGCATGTCTGCTGGGGTTTGCACTCCCCCTGACTGTCGCCCTCGGCTATCCTTTGATACATAGGAGGTTATTACAACTTTGGAGGAGGTGTTAATCAGTCCCAAATGTGACGGATATACCACCAGCCGTATTACGAGTTCCATAGGATATAATGGACTCGTAATACGGCTGGTGGTATATCCGTCACTTTACCGTCACTTTTGGGACGGATTAACACCTCCTCCAAAGTTGTAATAACCCCCATAGTCCCTTGGGACCTACCTGAATTCGAATAATGGCACAATCATATTCTTATGATGATGATGATTATTTTGGTGGTGACACTCCTTCTTTGGAAGAAAATTTGGTAGGAGCTTTGGACAATAGTGCAACTCTAATAAAGGTTTGGCTAAGGCTCTGGGGCCCATTACCCACCATTTTGATAGTTTGCCAGGCAAAAGGGTTGGTAACCACCACTCACACCATCTGAGGAGGCTCAATCTGGGCTTCCGTCTACCTACAAAGTTAAATCTAAGGCCAAGAAATGTCTCACTCCAAAATATTTGAACTCTTGTCTGCCTCCATTCAGAGTGAACATGGTTACAGTACCTCGCAGCCCCAGGAATGGCAGGATGCTGGCCAGCCCCAGACAATTCAACTTCTGATTCTAATTCGGATTCCTATTCGGATTCAGATCAAGTGGACCTCCCGGGCCCTAGTAAATGTAATAGGACAGACAAGTCCAAGGAACAAATACCAAAAGTACTGAAAGTTCTTATTTCAACCCAGAGGAAATTGTCCATCCTCGCTCTTCTAGTTGGTCCCCTCCTCCGGAAGTAGCACTCTATGGGGGTCATTCCGACCCCGGCGGGCAGCTGGCGCCGCCCGCCGGGCGGAGACCGGCAAAAGACCGCACCACGGTCAAATGACCGCGGCGGTCATTCTAACTTTCCCGCTGGGCCGGCGGGCGATCTCCAAAAGATCTCCCGCCGGCCCAGTGGAAAAGCCCCTGCAAAGAGGAAGCCGGCTCCGAATGGAGCCGGCGGATTTGCAGGGGTGCGACGGGTGCAGTGACACCCGTCGCGATTTTGAGTGTCTGCAAAGCAGACACTCAAAATCTTTGTGGGGCCCAGTTAGGGGGCCCACGACACCCGTTCCCGCCATCCTGTTCCTGGCGGTAAAAACCGCCAGGAACAGGGTGGCGGGAAGGGGGTCGGAATCCTCCTGGGCCAGGGGTAAACCGGCGGGAAACCGCCGGTTCCCCTTTTCTGACCACGGCTTTACCGCCGCGGTCAGAATGGCCCAGGAAGCACCGCCAGCCTGTTGGCGGTGCTTCCGTGGTCGTTGGCCCTGGCGGTCGGTGACCGCCAGGGTCAGAATGACCCCCTATATTTGGAACAGATCAGATCTGGATTCGATAAAGAAGTAAGGGCCAGACTTCAGGCAGAATGCCCTAGAACCGATCTTGAAGGGAAAGTCACCAGTACCCCAGAGATATACCCCACGATGGTCACTTCTATGAAAAAATGGTTGAACAACCCTAAGAAAGGTCTCAACCGGGCCTGGAGGTCATGCCAAGACAAGCTTTTAGATCTTTCAGGCCCACTGGCAAAAATCCTTGAGTTAGCATACCTGGCGAAGGAGTCAAATGTCTCTATTGTCCCAGCAAAGAAAGAGGAAGTGTATTATTGGCACAGCCTTATATATTGTCTCTCTTGGTAACTCATGTGATAGTAAGAGGGTTTATGTGATATGTTTTGTTTTTCTAAATCTTCTCTGATTGGCTGCTGGATAATTAAAGCATGGAAAGAGAAGCATAATCGGAGCCTCCGGTCCTGACATAGAATTGTATAATCTGTGATATAGCCATGTGTAAATCCTTGCGCTCCTGTGACTCAGTGACAACATGACCGTCATATGTACTGCATTCAGCCTTGCGTTTCTGTGAGTCTGTGGAACAAACGTAGTTGGACTAGAGCAGTCATGCGCCGCTATGAGTCAGTGTTAACATAGCCGTGTGTGGGACGTACTACCTAGACTAGCCTTGCACTCCCGTGAGTTTATTAGGCGAGAGAACATAGTATGGCTTGAATGTACAGGGGTAGAGCAAAATCCTCACATCCACACTTTACTTTCTTAAGAAAATGTCCTTTGTGCAGGGTTCTAGAAAGTGTTATTGATGAAATCCGCTTGAAATATTATAGAATAATATAAAATTAGTCATGATAATTGCAACATTTTCCACTTTAGAGTGAAACAACCTATGATTGTGCATAAGATAAATTACTTTGGTGGTCATTACAACATTGGCGGTAAAAGGCGCTTACCACCGTGCAGAAGACCGCCAACACAGCGCTGCGGCCGCGGAATTCCGCCACAGCTATTATGACCCACATCTCGGAATCCGCCGAAATTCAGACACCCACACAACTCCGCCACACCAAAGGTCAGTGATAAACTGGGGAAAACAAATCCTCTACCGTCACGCCAACAAAAACACGCCCATGCTATTACGACCCACGAATCCACGCAGCGGTCTTTCAACCTCAGTATTCAATTGGCGGTACACACCGCCGCGCTCAAAATACACACACATCTCCAAAACACCTCCACATTGGACAATTCAAAATACACACACCTAATACACATACAAACACCACTGCCACACACCCAACACTGTAAAAACAAACACCCACATCACCCACAAACCCCTACGTCCACAAAAATCTGAAAGATGGCCAGAGAGAGACTACAGCAATAGACAACCCCACCACACAGAGGCACACAACATCATCACCCATACAACATCCACGCTCAAAACACCCCACACCACCACACATCACCACACTCATCAACACATACACCACCCCACACATCACCTACACCACCCCATGTCATGCCAAAGACACCCCAGGTTTTCCGAGGAGGAGCTCAGGGTTATGGTGGAGGAACTCCTACGGGTAGAGCC